>NC_091471.1:241381414-241723914 GCF_036971445.1 Narcine bancroftii
TATTTTACATTCTAAATTTAATATACGTGACAATAATAAAAACTTTACTACACATAGGGTGGTCATTGTATGGAACAAACTGACAGCGGAAGAGGTAAAGGTGGGATCAATTATATTTAAAAGACATTAGGGCTACATGGATAGGAAAGGTTTAGAGGGATAGCCCAACAGGGAAGCAGGCAAGCAGGGCCATCAAAAAATTGGGCTAGGATGGACCAGTTGGGCTGAAAGGCTTCCATGCTGTAGGATTCCATGCTGTTGCAATACCTCTCCTCCACCCAAAGCCTCCCCCTGGAATCTCACTACCATCCCAATTCCTGGTTACCCAGCTCTGGTGAGGGCACAGAAAACAAAATCAGTTGAAACCCAAAAAAAAGAGTGAAGGAATGGAACAAGAAGGAAAGTTGGCATCAATTCGGGCAGTGGATTGGAATACGGTGAAGTTGCTCTTAGCCCAGCCTCCTCACATCCGGGTCCGTGTTTAAACCTGCCGTTCTCAATGGTTGAGGAATCACAGCACATTTAAGTAGAAGCCCTGCTTTCTTTTCACCTCAGGTAACATAAGTATTTTTAAGTGGTCATTAGAACCTAAAAACTTTAAGACAAACCCTATGGGGGTCTCAGCCTTTAAAAAAAAAGAGAATGGCTGGTTTGAACTGAGAGATCTGTCCATAGCCTGCTTTTTGCTACCTTGACTAAGGGCTCAGGGCTCAAAACATTGGTTATGTATCTCTATCTTTGCTACGTGAGACGACCACCTTCCACTGCACATCGACAATTCTGGATTGGAGAGAACAAAGTTCCTTGGAGTTCACTTATAACCAGTGACCTCTCATGGACCCTCAACATCTCCTCACTTGTCAGGAAGACACAACAGCAACTGCACTTCCTGAGGAAGGAGCCTCTCTTGAGAGAGAGTGTCCTGGCCGTCTGCGTCACAGCGTGGGTACAGTTGCTGCAGAGAAATGGTTCAGAGGTCAATCCACAGGTCCATAAGCATGGAAGAGGATCACTGGGGTCTCCCTCCCCCACATCAATGTGATCGTCATCTTACAAGAGTGATCAAATTCACTGAGGACCCCTTCCACCCTGCATGCAGCATCTGTCGGGGAAGAGATATGGGAGGATCAGGACCAGCACCATCAGGCTGAGGAACAGCTTCTTCCCGTGGGCAGGGAGAATGCCCACTCATATCAAACCTCCAAGACTCACCTATTATTGAACAATATTTATTTATTCTTACATATGTACTGCTTGATTCTGTAATTCACTTGTGTATAATGTCTATATAATACATTATTACGTTGTGTATAATGTCGATATGTTAATATCTATATTACATTATTACATTGTGTATAATGTCTATATAGACAACAGACTCGCCAAGGCAAATAGCGCCTTTGGAAGACTACACAAAAGAGTCTGGAAAAACAACCAACTGAAAAACCTCACATAGATAAGCGTATACAGAGCCGTTGTCATACCCACACTCCTGTTCGGCTCCGAATCATGGGTCCTCTACCGGCACCACCTACGGCTCCTAGAACGCTTCCACCAGCGTTGTCTCCGCTCCATCCTCAACATCCATTGGAGCGCTTACATCCCTAACGTCGAAGTACTCGAGATGGCAGAGGTCGACAGCATCGAGTCCACGCTGCTGAAGATCCAGCTGCGCTGGATGGGTCACGTCTCCAGAATGGAGGACCATCGCCTTCCCAAGATCGTGTTATATGGCGAGCTCTCCACTGGCCACCGTGACAGAGGTGCACCAAAGAAAAGGTACAAGGACTGCCTAAAGAAATCTCTTGGTGCCTGCCACATTGACCACCGCCAGTGGGCTGATATCGCCTCAAACCGTGCATCTTGGCGCCTCACAGTTTGGCGGGCAGCAACCTCCTTTGAAGAAGACCGCAGAGCCTACCTCACTGACAAAAGGCAAAGGAGGAAAAACCCAACACCCATCCCCAACCAACCAATTTTCCCCTGCAACCGCTGCAATCGTGTCTGCCTGTCCCGCATCGGACTTGTCAGCCACAAACGAGTCTGCAGCTGACGTGGACTTTTTACCCCCTCCATAAATCTTCGTCCGCGAAGCCAAGCCAAAGAAAAAAAGAATATATTACATTATTACATTGTGTATAATGTCTATATATTAATGTCTATATATTACATCATTACATTGTGCATAATGTCTATATATTATGCAAGGATCGACAACGAGATAGACAACAGACTCGCCAAGGCAAATAGCGCCTTTGGAAGATGACACAAAAGAGTCTGGAAAAACAACCACCTGAAAAAACACACAAAGATCAGCATGTACAAACCCGTTGTCATACCCACGCTCCTGTTCGGCTACAAATCATGGGTCCTCTACCGGCATCACCAACGGCTCCTAGAATGCTTCCATCAGCGCTGTCTCCGCTCCATCCTCAACATTCATTGGAGTGACTTCATCACCAACATCGAAGTACTCAAGCTGGCAGTGTCCGCAAGCATCGAATCCACACTGCTGAAGACCCAACTGCGCTGGGTGGGTCATGTCTCCAGAATGGAGGACCATCGCCTTCCCAAGCTCGTGTTATATGGCGAGCTCTCCACTGGCCACCGAGACAGGTGCACCAAAGAAGAGGTACAAGGACTGCTTAAAGAAATCTCTTGGTGCCTGCCACATTGACCACCGCCAGTGGGCTGATATCGCCTCCAACCGTGCATCTTGGCGCCTCACAGTTCGGCGGGCAGCAACCTCCTTTGAAGAAGACTGCAGAGCCCACCTCATGACAAAAGACAAAGGAGGAAAAACCCAACACCCAACCCCAACCAACAATTTTCCCTTGCAACCGCTGTAACCGTGCTTGCCTGTCCCGCATCGGACTTGTCAGTCACCAACCATAAATCTTCGTCCGCGAAGCCAAGCCAAGCCAATGTCTATATATTAATGTCTATATATTACATTATTACATTGTGTATAATGTCTATATATTACATTATACACAAGTGGCATTTTTTACACCGTGGACCGAAGAACAGTGTTTCTTCCTGTTGTACTTTACAATTGTATGATAATTGATCTGGAGGATGCTCAAAAAAGATTTGTTAAGATAGCTCTAGCCGTAGCAAAAAAAATGTATTATGTCAACCTGGAAATTGGAAGATAATTTGAAATTACAACAATGGTATATAGAAATGAATAAATGTATTCCATTAGAAAAAATAACATATAGTTTAAGAAATAATATTGAAATATTTGAACAAATATGGGAGCCTTACATGAAACATAATAGCGAAAACCTACCGGGGACATGCACTACCTAAATTAACGAAAGAAGGAAATGATAAGAATTGACTCAGTGGAATTTCTTGTTTATTTTTATTGAATGACAACATTGTTTGACTGGTTTGATGTATCTTAGATTTTGTACTTTGAATGGATGGGGGGGGAGGTAGGGAGGGTGGGATGGGAGGAGGGAGGTGGGGGGAGAAAATGGCACTGTATATGTTTGAAAAGGAAAAAGTGTGTATCATGGTTAATGTGGTTTATGGTGTGAAAAATAAAAAATTAAAAATAAAAAAAAAAGATCCAAATCTCTGTCAGGAGTCACGTGATGGAGTAGTGGCCGGTAGGGTAAAACCAGCCCTCTCCAGAAAAAAAGTCAAGAAAAGACAAAGTTCAACAAATATAAAATATAAGAAATAAAAGATAAATTGCAGAGAAGAAAAAGAAGATGGCACCCAAGAAGGAAAAAGTAAAAACAATGGGAAAAAAAGAAAAGACACTGGAAAAGAAAAGAGAAGGCCTTACCTGCACAAAGGAACAGGGAGCCGTGGTGGCGAAGAACGTCCATTCTCCGAGGTTGGTGCTGGCCCTGTGGAGTTGCGACCCCTGACCGATGGACTGCAAAAATGGCTCTCTGAGGCAAACAAAAGCGCACAACTGCACAAACTAAGGTAAAGGAAAACACCAACGGGACAGGGGCTCAGCCGAGGAGCGGGCACCACGGCGCGATCAGCTGAGGGATGCCTGACACCAGGGCTCTCAGCTGAAAGATGAGGAAAGTGGCAGGAGAGGGAGTGAGGTACCAGGTGAGAAAGAAAGTCAACGGGGTGAACAGCAGGAGGCCCAACAGATGAGCAGCCCAGAAGGGGAGGACCATCAGCAAGAGGCCCAGCAAGAAGAGGCCCGACAAACAACTCATCAGGAAAATCAGAAGATACAGATACAAAGAAGAGAAATCGACACAAACACAGGTACAGACACAGAAGAAGAGCAAGATCTTCACAGGGAAATGGAAGGTAAAACAGGTGGACAGAATATAGATAAAACTTTTTTTGAAGAACGATTGAGAGCATTAAAAGAATGGTTGTCATTAGAATTTAGTGCAATTAAAAGAAAAATGAAAAGAATAGAAGAAAAAATGTAAAGATTAGAACTAGTCATGACAGAAATATGGAAAAGAGTAGAAAATGTGGAAGAACGTGAAATGGCTGTACAAATGGAAGTAAACGACTTATGAGGAAAATTGGAAGAAAGTGACAAAAAAATTAAAGAAACACAAGAGCTGTTAGCTCAGAAAATTGATATGTTGGAAAATTATAGTAGGCGAAACAACATAAAAATAGTGGGCCTAAAGGAGGGTGAAGAAGGCACAGACATGAAGGAATTTATAAAAGGATGGATCCCGAAGGTCCTGGGAATGACAGAAATGCAGGAAGAAATGGAAATAGAAAGGGCTCACAGAACACTAGCTCTGAAACCTTCTTTGGCTTGGCTTCGTGGACGAAGATTTACGGAGGGGTATGTCCACGTCTGCTGCAGGCTCGTTGATGACTGACAAGTCCAATGCGGGACAGGCAGGCATGGTTGCAGCGGTTGCAAGGGAAAATTGGTTGTTGGGGTTGGGTGTTGGGTTTTTCCTCCTTTGTCTTTTGTCACTGAGGTGAGCACTGCGGTCTTCTTCAAAGGAGGTTGCTGCCCGCTGAACTGTGAGGCGCCAAGATGCATGGTTGGAGGCGATATCAGCCCACTGGCGATGGTCAATGTGGTAGGCACCAAGAGATTTCTTTAAGCAGTCCTCATACCTCTTCTTTGGTGCACCTCTGTTTCGGTGGCCAGTGGAGAGATCGCCATAGAACACGATCTTGGGAAAGCGATGGTCCTCCATTCTGGAGACGTGACCCACCCAGCACAGTTGGGTCTTCAGCAGCATGGATTCGATGCTTGCGGACTCTACCAGCTCGAGTACTTCGATGTTGGTGATGAAGTCATTCCAATTGAGGATGGAGCGGAGACAGCGCTGATGGAAGAGTTCTAGGAGCTGTAGGTGACGCTGGAAGAGGACCCATGATTCGGAGCCGAACAGGAGCGCGGGTATGGCAAGGGCTCTGTACACGTTGATCTCCAGAAATAGTTTGACCTAAAAGAGGAGGCAGGCCTCTTCAGTCCGGTTAAGCAACCTGCATTAGAGAAGATCACTCCGATATAAAACCTACGACCCAAGGACCTCGCTGCCACGTCCCAGCTTGCTTGGCCACAGCACACGAACCATGGGTGTAAAGAGTGGGGCCAGTACTGCGCACATTGCACTCCACCTAAAACCTCCTTTGAGCAGGCCCAAGGACAGGTCCACGTCCTCACCCTCAAAAGATGCACACAAACTCAAGCTCGCATGTTGGAACATCAGAATCATGCTAGACAAGTCTGACAGCCACCGACCTGAACGTCGATTTGCTCTCATCGCACATGAACTCCTCAGACTCGACATCGACATAGCCTCTCTCAGCGAAGTCCGCCTTGCAGATGTAGGCAGCCTCCAAGAACACGGCGCGGGCTACACACACTACTGGACTGGCAAGCCTCAGGCTGAATGACGCCTATCTGATGTTGGCTTCATGGTCAAGAACCCCATTGCCACCCTGGACCAGGCTACCACCAAACACGCGCTGCACCTCGTTCAGTACCCACCCGCCGAAGGCAAATACAAGACCTTCAAGCGAGTGTTCACCGGTTCCCTCGGACTATCCAGGAGCCAGCGTGCCACTCGAATGTGGCACCTTGAAGCCCTGAGGGACAGGTCCCTGATGGAGCTGATGGACAAGATGCCCGCGCTCATGGGTGATCATACCAACTGCCCAATCTTCGAGCGCATTTTCCTTGACCATCTGCCTGAGGACATCCGGCCATTACTGGCCCAAGAGAGCTTTACCAAGCCGAGGAAGGTCACTCAGAAGGCCCAAGAGCTATGGCTCGAACAATTCCTAGAGGGCACGGCGATCCAGTAGGTCATGAGGCACAGGCATAACCATGCCAAGCCCGCCCTTAGCGCTGCGGTAGAGCATCCAGCCCCTGCAGGGGCCACCAAGAGCATAACCAGGGGCACAGCATCCACTCCAGGCCTCTGCTTGGCCACCAGCACTGGGAGCCAAGGCTCAGAAGTGTCATCAGCCCTGCTCATTCCAGGAAAACGAGCAGGTTGGCTGTTGTTAATGGCTGTGGCAGCTGGCCAAGGACACAGCCTCCTCTCCATGCAGGACTCAGTCAGCGGCCAGCGGTTCCTCATCGACACTGGGGCCCAGATCAGTGTCGTCCCGGCCACAGCCAACGAATCCAGGAACCGACCTCGAGGACCTCACAACAGAGATCCGGACATATGGAGACAAGGCAGTCCATTTCCAGATTGGCTGAATAAAGTTCTCGTGGAGGTTCACTGTCTTGTCCCTTCCGACCACCATCCTGGGTGCCGACTTCCTCCTTGCCCATGGGCTTCTGGTGGACATTCGGGGTAGGTGCCTGGTGGATGCCTGTACTTTCCAGGCCATTCGCCTCAATGCCTCCCGCACAGAGCAGCCACAGATGTCCACGATCAGCACGCCCAGAAATGAGTTCCAGCGAGTCCTGGACGAGATTCCGACCCTCCTCAAGCCACATTTCTCCGCTGCCTCACCACGCTATAGGCTGTTCCACCACATCCCCACCCAGGGCCTACCAGTTCATGCCAAGGCACACTGGCGCCCATGCGGAGACTATCGATGGCTCAACGAGGTGACAGTTCCTGACCATTACCACATCCCTAACATCCAGGACTTTGCAGCCAACCTGAATGGTGCGAGGGTTTTCTCCAAGGTTGACCTGGTGCGCAGGTATCACCAAATCCCCATGCACCCTGAGGACATACCCAAGGCGGCCATCATCACCCCCTTCGGTTTGTTCGAATTACTTCGCATGCCATTCAGGCTCAAGAAAGCCGCTCAGACTTTCCAGCGCCTTATGGAGTCAGTGGGCAGGGACTTGGATTTCGTCTTCATTTACTTAGACGATATCCTCGTTGCCAGCAGGGATCGGGCACAATACAAGGCCCACCTGTGCACCCTCTTCTCCCGGCTGGCTGATTTTGGCCTCACCATCAACCCAGACAAGTGCCAATTTGGGAAAGAGTCCATGCAGTTCCTGGGCTAGACCATTACGGCTGGGGAGCCACACCCGCCGCTACGAAGGTCGCCGCTATCAAAGAGTTCCCACCTCCAGACAATCTCAAGGGGCTGCAGGAGTTCGTGGGTATGGTCAACTTCTACAACTGATTCATCCTGGGAGCTGCGCGCATCATGCAGCTGCTATTCACCCTCATCGCAGAAAAGCACCAAATGCTCACCTGGAGCCCAGAGGCCTGCAGTGCATTCGAGGCCACCAAGGATGCCCTAGCAAAGGCTACCACGGTCACCCACCCTCACTCCAACCTGCATATGGCACTCTCCGTTGATGCCTCTGCCACAGCCGTCGGCGCTGTCCTGGAGCAGCAGGTGAACGGACAATGGAAGCTGCTGGCATTCTTCAGCTGGCTTCTCCGCCCACCAGAGTGCATGTATAGCGCTTTTGACTGTGAGTTACTGGGCATGAACCTGGCAGTGTGGCATTTCCACTATTTCTTGGAGGGGAGGATTTTTACCATCTTCACTGACCACAAACCCCTCACCCAGGCACTCGCAATGGTGAAGGACCCCTGGTCATCATGCCAGCAGCGTCACCACTCCTTCGTGTCGGAGTTTATCACTGACCTTCAGCACAAGGTGGTGAAGGACAACGTGGTCGCCGATGCACTCTCACAACCGGCCATCTCTGCGCTGACACCCGGCCTCAACTTCAAGCAGCTTGCCCAGGACCAGAAGTACGATGAGGAGACGCAATCCTTCAGGACTGCCATCATGGGCCTGTGGTTCTGAGACCTCCCAACTCCGAGCGGCGGAAGCACCATCCTGTGTGATGTCTCCATGAGCACCCCGCAGCCAGTGGTTCCCCAGCAGTGGCACAGGCAAATCTTCCATCACATCCACGACCTTTTGCACCCATCCATCAGGTCCATGGTCCGGATGGTGGCAGAGCGGTTCGTCTGGCAAGGGCTGGGCCAGAACATGCACCCATTGCCAAATGTCCAAGGAACACAGGCACACCAGGGTGCCCATGCAAGAGTTCGAGCACGTCTGGGAATGGTTCAGCCACATTCACGTGGACATAGTCAGGCCTTTACCCATTTCCTGGGGCAACCGTTACCTGTTCACGGTGGTGGACCACACCACTCATTGGCCCAAGGCGATCCTGATGCCAGACGCCTCCACGGACTCCTGCTCCCAAGCGCTGTTGCACGGTTGGGTCGCCCAGTTTGGCATTCTGAATCACCTCACCATCGATCAGGGCACCCGGTTCAACTCTGCGCTCTGGGCACAGCTCGCCAACAGGTTGGGGATCAAGCTACACCGCACCACGGCGTATCACCCACAGGCCAATGGGCTGGTCGAGCGGCCTTAAGTCAGCATTTATGGCCCGCCTCACCGGTCCCGACTAGGTGGATGAACTGCCTTGGGTGCTCCTGAGCATCCACTCCATGCCCAAGGAGGATTTCCAGGCATCATCAGCTGAGCTGGTCTACGGTACACCACTGGCACTTCCTGGTGAGTTCATCAATGTGCCTCACAACCTCCAGTGGTCGCTGCATGAGCTGCTTCCCCACCTCCAGGCCCGCTTGGACTCCTTCACACCCCCACCGTCACCCAGACATGGCACACGGCCATCTCACGTCCCCAGCGAGCTGCTTTCCGCAGAGTACATTTTTATTCAGTGCGGCCCATCCGCGGCACCTCTGTAGAGACCTTACAAGGGGCCATACAAGGTAGCCCAGCGTTCAGGGTCTACGTTCATGCTGGACATCGGCAGCAGGTGGGAACTGTTTACAGTGGACAGGCTGAAATCAGCACACCTCGACCCCTCCGAACCAGTGATTGTGGCCCAGCCCAAGAAGTGAGGCCGCCCAGCTAAAAAGGACATTGACGCCGGTTCTGGGGGGGGGCTGTGTGGCGGCACACCACTAGGCAGGAAGACCGGCCCCACTTGTAATCCACGCAGCGGGGCAGTCAGCCAAAATGGCGCCTTCGGGGGTTTCCCCTTCTTCTCAGCAAGGGGCTCAGAAGCCCGGTTCTCAGCCAGGTCCAGGCTGGGAGTATAAGTCCAGCCCGGCAGCCTCCAATAAACTAGTCTGCTCTCTGAGCTCAACCCGTCTGGTTGAGTGTTCTTTCAGTAGCGGTGGAGCTGCCGCTACAAAACATTAATTTAACTTTTACTGAATTTACCACACTAATTCAATTTAAGGTAGTTCATCGACCACACTTTTCTAAGATTCAGTTATATCCTAATAATTCCTCTAAATGTGATAAATGCATAGCTGAGGAAGGCATGTTGTAAAATATGTTTTGGTTATGTCCTTCTCTTCTTAATCTTTGGCAAGGGGGTATCTCGCATTTTATCGTTGGTTCTTAATGTTCATGTGATTCCGAGCCCTTTCATTGATTTTTTTTGGAGTGAGTGGGCCAATGGATTTAATTCCGACTTTACTTCCTTTATTGCTCAAGGGTTTTTTTTTTGCTGAGCTGGAAATGCCATGTCTGTCTTGCGAAAAAAAAAGTGTTCCTTCTTTCTTTCTTTCTTTCTCTTGTGAGAAATCAGAAAGTGAAGGATGAATCCCTCTTCACCGACCCCATCGCTTGCTCTCAGAGGAGGGAGAGCCACAGGGCAGATGCAGAGTAAGGTTCACTCCACGCCAGAGAAACACAAGAACCACAGATACTGGAAGTTAAGCACAAACAAGAAACTCAGCAAGTCAGGGAGCATCATTGAGAGAAATGGTCAGTCGCCGTTTTGGATCAGGACATTGATGGGATTAACTATTTCTCAGCTGCCTGGGAAATATCCCAGCCACACTCTCTTCAATCCCACCCCCACCCCCACCCCCAGCCATCAAGAAGAAGATTCACAAATGTGAGATCATGCACCACCACATTTCTCTCTTGCCGCTTCCAGACTTCTGAATGAACCACAAATTATGTTGCCTTTTGTATAGTGCTTTACTTGTGGTATTATTTATGAGACGTCTGGTGGACTGCTTGCAGAACAACCTCAATCGCTGCATCTTGCTACGCGACAATAAACTTGAACTTGACCCCTTGAGTTTGATCTTCCTGGCTGTATGTATGTAGTCAGAGCAAGAATGCTATGGAGAAGTCAGGACTCATGGGATCAGTGGAACCTTGGCTGTAGGTAGAAGGCAGGAGAGTGGTAGTGGAAGAAACATATGTTGCCTGGAGGTCAGTGACTAGTGGAGTACTGCAATGATCTGTTCAGGGACCCCTGCTTTTTGTGATTTTTATCAATGACCAGAGAAGTGGCAGATAGAATCCAATCTGGATAAGGAGATGCATTTTGGAAGGACAAAGCAGGGTTAATGGTGAGTTACTTAAGAGTGTGGATGAACCGGGGAACTTTCGGGTCTAAATTCTTGCATCCTTCAAGGTCAATGCACAGGCTGATAGGATTGTTAAGAATTTGGGCTTCATTAATAGGGAGATTGAGTTCAAGAGTCGGGAAGTCATGTTGCAACTTTACAAATCTCTGGTGAGACCACATTCAGAGTTTTGTGTTCATTTCTGGTCACCTCATTATAAGAAGTATGTGGAAGCTATGGAGGGGGTGCAGAGTAGATTTAACAGCATGTTGCCTGGATTAGAAAATAGGTCTTATGAGGCAAGGTTAGCCGAGCCTGGACTTTTCTCTTTGGAGTGTAGAAGCATGAGAGGAAACTTAATAAAGGTCTGCAAAATTATGAGATGCATAGATAGGATGGACAGCCAGCACCTGTTTCCCAGGACAGGAATAGTAAACACTAGAGGACAGGTGTACAAAGTGATGGGAGGGAAGTTTAGGGGAGACATCAAGGAGACGCAGAGAATGTGGGTACCAGGAATGTTTTGCTAGAGATGATGGTGGAAGGCTGAAACATTAAGGGCATTTAAAGGACTGTTAGATAGACAAATAGATAAAGGATAAGTAGAGGGTTATGGGGTAGGGAGTGTTTAGTACATTTTTTTAAAGGAATATATGGTTCGGCAGAACACTGAAGGCCGAGGAGCCTATATTGTGCTGTAGTGATCTATGTTCTACGTTCTATGTTTTATGTTCTAAGGAATTGGGATCAGAGATCCAGCATAGACTAGTGGGCTAAATTACTTCCTTTAATGTTATGAGAAATTGATCAATATAGATACCCTTCTCAGAACTTGCGAAAATTTATTGTTGAACTTCCTTCACTGATATAAAGATAACAAACCTCTTCCCCAAGTGAAGTTGCTGGTGGAAGAATACAACATTGTTCCAAACTGATGCAAACAATATCATCTCATCTCACACTTTGAATAGAGCAAGCATTCCAATAAATCATGTGGGGGTACTCCATCTCATCTTGGGCATGGTCCAGGATTGTGTCAGGCTTGAAATTACTGTGTGGAAATTGGCAATGATGGAAGTCCTGTCCGACTCTTGCATGTATATCTTAAATAGCTGGATAACATTTTCCTTCATCTTCAGGTCTAACAGAATCATTATGTTTGCGGATGATACAACAGTAGTTGGCCTCATCGACATCAATAATGATTCGACTTCCAGAGAGGAGTCTGGATGATGGTGTGAGAACTAGAACCTGAGTCTCAACGTGGACAAGACTAAGGAGATGATTGTGGATTTCAGGAGGACCAAGTTCGATCACTGGCCGTTCATATCAATGGTTCCGACTTGGAGAGATGGGAGAGTGCAAAGTTCCTTGGTGTGCATATAGATGACGACCTATCCTGGACTCACAGCATCTCCTCATTAATCAGGAGGGCATAGTGGTGCCTACACTTCCCTAAGAGGATGAGGAGAGCAAGGCCATCAGCCTCAATCTTGACAATGTTTTACATGAGCACAATTGACAGTGTTCTGTCAGGCTGCAACAGGGACAGTAGCTGCAAAGCATTGATCTTGAAATCAATACAGAGGATCATCAGAATGGCCAAGTAGATCATTGGGGTCTCCCTTTCTCCTATTGATAACATTTAAGTCTTGCCTAAAAAAAGGCTTAAAGAATTATGAAAGACTCTTTCCATCCAGCACATAGTATTTTTAACTCAAATCATGACTGCCAGGCTGAGGAATAGCTTCTTCCAATAGGCTGTGAAATCGATGAACAGTATTGTGTAACCAAGTGAATCATCCCAAAATATCTTAATTTTTAAAAATTAAAATTAGACAGCACAGCAACAGCCCCTTTCAGCCCACAAGTCTGTGCCACCCAATTGACCTACAACGTTTTGAAGGGTGGGAGGAAACCAGAGCTCCTGGGAAAACCCACACAGACATTAGAATGAACCAATTCTTTACAGATTATGCAGGGTTCAAACCCCAGTGCCGATTGCAGGTGCTGTAACAGCATTGCACTAACCACTACACTAATCGTGCCGCCCACTGAATGTTGTATGGTCCAGAGAAACTCTGTCTTGTCTGGTTGTCTGCTTGATAATAAACTTGAATTTGAACTCGTGAATCCTCTACTTGATGGGAGGAGGAAGAGGCATGTGTCCAGGATAGGATACTTTTTCAATATGTTGGCTGCTTTTACAAGGCAGAGGGAAGTGTAGGCCAGTCATCCTCGACAATTTTTTAGCTATGGCCCTCTCTTAGGACTCTGTTCAAAGTTTAAGGGCCCCCTTCCCTGTGAAGCAGTCAAGTTCTGGTTTCTTCCATACTTCTCTGGTGGTGGATGGATGCTTCTCAGACTGGAGGTCTGTGACACGTGGTGTACTTCAGGGATCTGTGTGGGACCATTAATGATTATCTATATAAATGACTTAGATGATAATGTGGTGAATTTTGCTGATGACACAAAGATAGGACACATCGAGGAAAAGACCTGGATGGGGGAAGGGAAGGGGGAGGAGAGGAGAGCAGATTAGCAGAAACCGGAAAAGTCAAGGTTGATGCCATCTGGTTGGAGAGTGCCCAGACGGAAAATCAGGTGTTGTTCCTCCAATTTATGATTGATCTTGGTGAGATAGTACTTAAGGCCATGGACAGACATGAGAGTATGGGAGTGTGGCTTCTGGGAGGTCCCTGTCACTTGTGCAGACAGAGCAAAGGTGCTCAGCGAAGCGATCTCCCAGTCTGCGTCCATTCTCTCTGAAGTAGAGAAGGTCACAAAGGGAGCACCAGATACAGTAAATCAATTCTGTGGATACACAAGTGAAGTGTTGCTTCAGTTGAAAGGTCTGTTTGGAGTCCTGAACTGTTGTGAGGGAGGAGGTGTGGGCGCAAGTGGGGCACCTCCTGCAGCCACAGGGGAAGGTGCCAAGAGGGAGATTGGTGGTAATGGATGAGTGCATGAGGAAATCACAGAGAGAGCAGTTCTTACGGAAGGGGGAGAGGGGAGGAGGAGGGAAGATGTGCCTGGTAGTGGGATCCTTTTGTAAGTGCCGGAAATTCCGAGAGATAATGTGTTGGATGCAGAGACTGGTGGGGTGGTAGGTGAAGATGAGATGGATTCTGTGTTGTTGTGTCTGTGGGCAGAGGGGGCCAGAGCAGATGAGGGGGAAATGGAGGAGATGTGGGTGAGGGCTGAGTTGATGGTGATGGAGGGGAAGCCACATTTATGGAAGAAGGCAGACTTTTTGGAAGATGTAGACTGGAAGATCTCATCTTGGGAGAAGATGTGGTGGAGATGGAGAAATTAAGAGAAGCGAATAGAATCATTGCAGGGGACAGGGTGCGACAAAGTGGTGTCAAGGTAGTTGTGGGAGTTGGTGGGTTTGTAATATATGTCAGTGGAAAGCTTGTCTCCTGAGGTGGAGACAGAGAGATCCAGGAAGGGGAGAGTGCTGTTGGAGATGGACCAGTTGAGTTTGAGATCAGGCTGGAAGTTAGCCGCGAAGTGGATGAAGTTGACAAGCTCATTGCGGCCCCAATGTAGATATTAATATAGCAGAGGAAGAGTTGAGGGGTTTTGCCTGTGTAGGCTTGTAGCATGGATTGATCCAGTATTGTGCTTTTACATCAACCACGGTGTTTACAGATTTTCTTGTTTTATTTCTCACTGATTGTGGTCTGGAGGTGAGGAAATCCATGACCCATTTACATAATTGGGGTGTTGAGTCCCATGTCTTGGAGGGGACTGAGAAGTGTGGCAGAACAGAGGGACCTAGGAATATAGATACATAATTTCCTGAAAGTGGCATCACAGGTGGATAAGGTTGTAAAGAGAGTTTTTGGCATATTGGCCTTCATAAATCAAAGTAATGAGTACAGGAGTTGGGATGTTATGATAAAGTTGTATAAGGCATTGGTAAGGCCAAATTTGGAGTATTGTGTTCAGTTTTGGTCAACTAACTACAGGAAAGATATCAATAAGGTAGAAAGAATACAGTGAAGATTTACTAGGACTTGTAGATGTAGATAGACTTCTTTCCCACTGAGGTTAGGCAAGATACAAACTAGAGGACATGGGTTAAGGGTGAAATGGAAAAAGTTTAGGGAGGGATTCTTCAACAGAGAGTGGTGGGAATGTGGAATGAGCTTCCAGCTGAGGTGGTGAATTTTAACATTTAAGAAGAATTTGGATAGGTTCATGGATGGGAGAGGTATGGAGGGCTGAGTGTAGGTCAGGAGGACGAGGCAAAAAAAATAGTTTGGCACAGACTAGAAGGACCGAAGGGGCCTGTTTCTATTCTGTAGTGTTCTGTGGTTCTTAATATTTTTGTTCAATGAGGTAAAATGAAAACAAGGCTTTTACTTATATGTGCTGTGACCTCCAGGGCAGGGGCTTCATTGGGAATGTCTGGTATCGATCCCATGTAAGATAATCCTGTTAGACTGTGTCTGGATCATATCCATTTAAACCTTTCCTAGCCACGTGTGTGTCTGTTTACACCACGTAACTGTGGATATGTGTCCTGTATATGTATCGTTTTTCTGTATACGTGTTATGTCTCTATATGTGTTAGATCTGTATGTGTGTTTGCAGTGTGTTGCACCAAGGACCAGAGGATGCTTTTTCATCAGGTTGCACTTGTGCAATCAGATTATAAATAATCTTGAACTTGTACTTGTTCCCACCTCTACTCCTTCCTCTGGCAGCTCTTTCCATTTACATGTCATCCCTAGTGTGATAACTTGCCCCTCTCACCTTAAACCCAAGTCCTTTGGTTTTAGATTCCTCTCCCCTCTGAAAAAGACTGTGACTATCCACTCTATTCTCAAGTTCAAGTTTATTATGATCTGATTACACATATCTTCTTCTTTGGCTTGGCTTCGCGGACGAAGATTTATGGAGGGGGTAAATGTCCACGTCAGCTGCAGGCTCGTTTGTGGCTGACAAGTCCAATGCGGGACAGGCAGACACGGTTGCAGCGGTTGCAGGGGAAAATTGGTTGGTTGGGGTTGGGTGTTGGGTTTTTCCTCCTTTGCCTTTTGTCAGTGAGGTGGGCTCTGCGGTCTTCTTCAAAGGAGGTTGCTGCCCGCCAAACTGTGAGGCGCCAAGATGCACGGTTTGAGGTGATTTCAGCCCACTGGCGGTGGTCAATGTGGCAGGCACCAAGAGATTTCTTTAGGCAGTCCTTGTACCTTTTCTTTGGTGCACCTCTGTCACGGTGGCCAGTGGAGAGTTCGCCATATAACACGATTTGGGAAGGCGATGGTCCTCCATTCTGGAGACGTGACCCACCCAGCGCAGCTGGATCTTCAGCAGCGTGAACTCGATGCTGTCGATCTCTGCCATCTCGAGTACTTTGACGTTAGGGATGAAAGCGCTCCAATGAATGTTGAGGATGGAGCAGAGACAACGCTGGTGGAAGCGTTCTAGGAGCCGTAGGTGATGGCGGTAGAGGACCCATGATTCGGAGCCTAACAGGAGTGTGGGTATGACAAAGGCTCTGTATACGCTTATCTTTGTGAGGTTTTTCAGTTGGTTGTTTTTCCAGACTCTTTTGTGTAGTCTTCCAAAGGCGCTATTTGCCTTGGCGAGTCTGTTGTCTATCTCGTTGTCGATCCTTGCATCTGATGAAATGGTGCAGCCGAGATAGGTAAACTGGTTGACCGTTTTGAGTTTTGTGTGCCCGATGGAGATGTGGGGGGGCTGGTAGTCATGGTGGGGAGCTGGCTGATGGAGGATCTCAGTTTTCTTCAGGCTGACTTCCAGGCCAAACATTTTGGCAGTTTCCGCAAAACAGGACGTCAAGCGCTGAAGAGCTGGCTCTGAATGGGCAACTAAAGCGGCATCGTCTGCAAAGAGTAGTTCACGGACAAGTTTCTCTTGTGTCTTGGTGTGAGCTTGCAGGCGCCTCAGATTGAAGAGACTGCCATCCGTGCGGTACCGGATGTAAACAGCGTCTTCTTTGTTGAGGTCTTTCATGGCTTGTTTCAGCATCATGCTGAAGAAGATTGAAAAGAGGGTTGGTGCGAGAACACAGCCTTGCTTCACACCATTGTAAATGGAGAAGGGTTCAGAGAGCTCATTGCTGTATCTGACCCGACCTTGTTGGTTTTTGTGCAGTTGGATAATCATGTTGAGGAACTTTGGGGGGCATCCGATGCGCTCTAGTATTTGCCAAAGCCCTTTCCTGCTCACGGTGTCAAAGGCTTTGGTGAGGTCAACAAAGGTGATGTAGAGTCCTTTGTTTTGTTCTCTGCACTTTTCTTGGAGCTGATTACACATGTACAACCTGATGAAACAGCGTTTTCTGGTCTTGGTGCAAAAGCATGTAAACCACCAGATGTACCACACATGGAGACAAACAATACGCATGCAGAACAAACATATATATGCAAAAATAAATAAATAAATGTTGATTCGTACATATTAGAGTCTCAGATGGTTGGTGTGAACAGTTCCTTTAATTCATTGTTCAGTGTTCTCACTGCCCGTGGGAAGAACCTGTGGCTTGGCCTGGTGGTGCTGGCTCTGATCCTCCTGTAGCTCTTCCCCGATGCGAGCAGCTGAAAGATGTGAGCTGGGTAGAAGGGGTCCTCAGTGATTTTGCACATTGTTCAGACAATAATCCTGGTAGATCACATCTACCCCACTGATCCACTCTGCGGCTCTCATGGTCCTGTGGATTGATCTCTGATCCATTTCTCTGCAGCAATCATATCACACTATGATGCAGCCGGCTAGGACGCTCTCGATAGAGCTCTTGTAGAAGGCTGTCAGGATGGAGGCCAGTGCCTTTGCCCGCTGCAGTCTTCTTGCACCTTCTTGACAAGTGAGGTGATGTGGCACGATAGGGCACTTCTTAAGTTGATTCCAAGGAACTTGGTGCTCTCCACTCTCTCCACTACCAATATGCATTAGAGGGTGGTCATTCCTGATTGTCCTGAAGTCCACAATCATTTCTTTTGTCTTGTCTGTGTTGAAATTCAGGGGACAGGGCCTAGCAGTCGGGAGAGGAGAGGACAGAAGATAGAAGACAGAAAAGAAAAGAGTCGGGGGCAGGTAGGAAAACTTTTTTTAAAAAGTCTCTTACCAGGGCCTGAGGGGAGGAGTCGGCGTTGGAGGCGGCCATTGGTCGGGAGGCCGTGCAGGTGAGCGTATCGGGAAGGTAAGGCGTTTTAAAAAGGCTTTTACCAGGGACAGGGCCTAGCAGTCGGGAGGGGAGAGGACAGAAGACAGAAGACAGAAAAGAAAAGAGTTGGGGGCAGGTAGGAAAACTTTTTAAAAAAAGTCTCTTACCAGGGCCTGAGGGGAGGAGTCGGCGTTGGAGGCGGCCATTGGTCGGGAGGCCGTGCAGGTGAGCGTGTCGGGGTTAATTGGGTAAAAGGCAGATAAATAAGAGGCCCAGCGCGTGAGTGGCCCAGCGAAGGAGTGGGACTTCCAGGCTTTGGCTCATCAGGCTTCGGCGAAAGCAGGCGTAGAGAAAGACCTTCCTAGGTAAAGTGCATTGTGAGTACCCTACCATTAAAGGGCTGAGCCATGTCCATGGGGTTGGTGCTATGCTCAAGTTGCCAGATGTGGGAGCCATGGGTGACCTCCACCCTCCCAAAAGACCATATCTGTGCCAGGTGCAAGGAGGTGGGGTTCCTTAGGGGCCGAGTTGAATTACTAGAGCTCCAACTAGATGACCTTAGGCTCACCAGAGAGTGTGAGGAGGTTGGTGACAAGACCATAAACATTTCCACAGGACATACCTGCAGGTGATGTAATGAGACACAAGCATTTAGGAAAAAAATTAAAGAAATGGAGATGCAGCTAGATGATCTGAGGCTAATCAGAGAGAACGAGGAATTTATTGATTCAACACTCAAGGAAGTGCTTACCCCTGGATTGGGGGGGTCAGGAAAGTGGACTACTGTCAGGAGTGGGGCAAAAGTTGCTAGCTCTGTGGAGAGCACCCCAGTGGCTACAGATCTTAGCAACGAATATACAGTATTGGATGAAGTAGGGGAAGATAACCTGCCAGAGGTAGCGCCAAAGGAGACAGTGGTACGGAAGGAGAAGAAGGGGAACAAGGTGGTCATTGGGGACTCCATCGTTAGGGGAACGGACAGAAGATTCTGCAAACCTGACAAGTGTTCCCGTATGGTGTGTTGCCTCCCAGGAGCCAGGGTACGTGACGTCTCGGATAGGGTTCAGAGTATCCTGGGGGGGAAGGAGACCGGCCAGAGGTCCTGATACACGTGGGCACAAATGACGTAGATAGATTGAGGGAGGAGATCCTGAAGAGAGACTACCGTGAGCTCGGAAGGAGGTTGAGAAGCAGGACCTCCAGGATTGTAATCTCGGGGCTGCTTCCTGTACTGTGCGAAGGTGGGGGCAAGAATAATAAAATCAAGAGGTTAAACGTGTGGCTGAGGGAATGGTGCAGAGTGCAGGGATTCAGGTTCATTGACCATTGGGATCTCTTCTGGGGAAGACGGGACCTATACAGGAGGGATGGATTACACCTGAATGCGAAGGGGGCCAATATACTGGCAGTTAGGTTTAATAAAGCTGTCGGAGCTGATTTAAACTAATTTGGCAGGGGGAAGGGAACAGGACTGATAGGGAAGTAGATAGGAGAGAGAATATAGGGGTGGTTCCGATAGACGGTGAAACAATAAGGAATAAGGGAGCTAAAAGTGATAGGAGAATAAGAACGAATGCACCAAGAAACAAGGTGGAGGGAGAAAGGAGGTATGGCATCAAGGTATTGTGTATGAATGCAAGGAGTGTAAGGAATAAAATGGATGAGCTTGAGGCGCAAATGGCGATGGGACGTTATGACATTGTCGGAATAACGGAGACATGGCTGCGGGAAGGGCAGGATTGGGAAATAAATGTTCTAGGGTACACGTCCTTTAGAAAGGACAGAAGGTTAAGAAGAGGAGGTGGGGTAGCTCTGTTGGTAAGAAATGAGATTCAGGCATTTGAAAGGAAGGACATTGAAACAGGTGAGGTAGAGTCTGTTTGGATTGAATTAAGAAATTGCAAGGGCAAGAGGAATATAATGGGGGTCATTTACAGGCCTCCGAAAAGTAACTCAGATATCGGTAGTAGTATAAATCAGGAATTAAGAGTGGCATGTCAAAGTGGTAGCAATACGGTAGTTATGGGGGACTTCAACATGAAGGTGAACTGGGATAATCAGACGGGGGCAGGAACACAAGAGAGCGAGTTTATTGAATGTCTACGAGATACTTTCTTGGAGCAGCTAGTGGAGGAACCTACCAGGGGGAAGTCGATTCTGGACTGGGTGCTGTGCAGCGACGCAGACTTAATAAGTGACCTTGATGTAGGGGAGCCATTAGGGAATAGTGACCATGGTATGGTTACTTTTAAGCTGCAATTAGAAAGGGAAATGGAAAGGAAGTCAGAAGCATCTGTACTTCAGGTAAATAAAGGGAATTTTGCAGCTATGAGGGAGGAGCTATCCAAAATAAAATGGGAAGATACACTAGCTGGGAGGACAACTGGGGAAAAATGGCAGGTTTTTATGGACATTTTTCACAGGATTCAGGACAAATTTATTCCAAAGTGGAGGAAAGGCTCTAGGAGATGCAAATGGCAGCCCTGGCTAACTAAGGAAATCAAGTGCATTATCAAGTCCAAAGGGAGTAATTATAAGATAGCGAAGCGGAGTGGGAAATTAGAGGATTGGGAAACCTTCAAAGAACATCAGAGGGTAACTAAGAAAGCCATAAGAGATGGGAAAATGAAGTACGAGAGGAAATTAACAGATAATATAGCGGAGGATAGCAAAAGTTTTTTTAAGTATGTGAAGAGGAAGAAATTGGTTCGGTCTAAAATTGGCCCTTTGAAAATGGGCAGGGGTGAAATTACTACCGGAAACAAGGAGATGGCAGAGGAATTTAACAAATACTTTGCAACTGTCTTCACCAAGGAGGATATAGGTTATAGTCAGTTAGGGGGTAGTGGTCATGCGGTACCAAGAGACTTGGGGAACTTTACTGGGGAGGTAGGGGATCTAATGGATATCCGGATCCAGAAGCAGGAGGTTATGAGTAAATTGTTGGGACTGAGGGCTGATAAATCCCCAGGGCCTGATGGGCTGCATCCTAGGGTGCTTAAAGAGGTGGCTATGGAAATTGTGGAGGCACTGGTCGACATTTTCCAAAGTTCCATAGATTCCGGGGAGGTCCCTGAGGATTGGAGAGTGGCTGATGTGGTGCCGCTTTTTAAGAAAGGAGGGAGGGAGAAAACGGGAAATTATAAACCGGTTAGCCTGACATCAGTGGTGGGGAAGATATTGGAGTCCATCATAAAAGGAGAAATAGCAGAACACTTAGTCAGTAATAATAGTATAAGGGCTAGTCAGCATGGATTCCTTAAGGGTAAGTCATGCTTGACTAACCTTCTGGAATTTTTTGAGGATGTGACAAAGAGGATGGACTCGGGAGAGCCAGTGGATGTGGTGTATTTGGACTTCCAGAAGGCCTTTGATAAGGTAGCGCACGGGAGTCTAGTGGGCAAGATCAGGGAGCATGGTATTGGAGGTAAGGTGCTGACATGGATAGGAAATTGGTTAAGAGATAGGAAACAAAGGGTTGGAGTAAATGGGTCTTTTTCAGAATGGCAGGATGTGACGAGTGGAGTGCCTCAGGGATCGGTGTTGCGTCCTCAGTTGTTTGTAATTTATGTTAATGATTTGGATGAGGGGAATATAAATAACATGAGCAAATTTGCAGATGACACTAAACTGGGTGGCGGTGTGGGGTGTGAGGAGGAGGTAAGGAAAATGCAGAGGGACTTGGACAGGCTGGAGGAGTGGGCGGCTAAATGGAAGATGAATTTCAATGTGAACAAATGTGAGGTTATTCATTTTGGGGGAAGTAATAGGAAAGCTGAGTATTATTTAAATGGAGACAAGCTAGGGAGTGGGGAAGTGCAAATGGATCTGGGTGTACTTGTTCACCGGTCACTGAAGGCTAGCATGCAGGTTCAGAAAGCTGTGAAGAAGGCAAATGGAATGTTGGCTTTCATAAAGAGGGGATTGGAGTATAGGAGCAGAGACACCCTTCTGCAGTTATACAGGGCCCTGGTGAGACCCCACCTGGAGTATTGCGTCCAGTTCTGGTCTCCAAACTTGAGGAAGGACATACTAGCTATAGAGGGCGTGCAGCGCAGATTTACAAGGTTAGTTCCAGGGATGGCAGGGTTGTCATATGCAGCAAGGCTAGAAAAACTGGACTTGTATCCATTGGAGTTTAGAAGGATGAGGGGGGACATGATTGAGGTATACAAAATTATCAGGGGGATAGACAGGGTGAAGTCGGATTACTTGTTCCCAATGATGGGGGAGACGAGGACTAGAGGGCATAGTTTAAGAATACAGGGTAGGCCCTTTAGGACGGAGATGAGAAAACATTTTTTTACCCAGAGAAGTGTGAATCTATGGAATGCTCTGCCACAGAGGGTGGTAGAGGCGGATTCGCTGACTATGTTCAAAAGAGAGTTAGATAAGACTCTTGTAGGTAACGGAGTTAAGGGTTATGGGGATAAGGCTGGAAAGGGGTACTGATGGTAATGATCAGCCATGATCTAAAATGGCGGTGCTGGCCCGACGGGCCAAATGGCCTACTCCAGCTCCTATTGTCTATTGTCTATTGTCTATTGTTATTCTCACAACATATCACAAGATTTTCCTCTTTTCTGTACTCTGACATCATTATTGCAGCTGAAGCCAACTCCATTTGTGTCATCTGAAAACTTGATGACTGATTTAGATCTGGATCTGGTTATGTAATCATGGGTCAATAGTGTGAACAGGAGCAGGATGAGCACACAGCCCTGAGTGTGCCAGTGTTCAGCCTGATCATGCTTAACGTTCTGCTACCAATCCGGACAACCTGGTCTTTCCATTAAGAAGTCCAGAATCCAGTTAGAGAGAGAGGTGCTGAGTCCTAGTAAGAACAGCTTCACCACCAGCCTCTGGGGAATGATCATATTAAAACATTTTATACATATTTTAAATGTAGACAGCACAGTAACAGGCCCTTACAGCCCATGAGCCTGTGCCGCTTAATTACACCCAATTGACCTACAACCCCCGGTGCGTTTTGAATGGAGGGAGGAAATCAGAACCCACATCGAAAACCCACATGTTCAAACTCCTTACAGATACATGGGATTCAAACCCGGTCCCAATTGCTGGCGCTGCCATAGCGTTGCGCTAACTTCTATGTTAACCGTGCTTCCATCTATGCATCTCTAGAAGCTTTCTCCCCTCAGACTCCTGCACTCCAGGGGAAAATGGTCTCAGCTTATCCAATCTCTCATGATAACACAAACCCTCCAGCCCAGGCTACATTCTCTATGATTCAAAGACGTCTCCCTCCCATCCAACACCAGGTATTCGAGTTCATTTAAATGAAAACTGCATCACATCCTCAAGCCAACCAGTAAGCATGAAAGTTGTAATCTTTGCCTTGACAGGAAAAGCACTATGTTTCCTTCCCCTTCTGATTTCAATTAAATATTTATAAAATCTTGACTTAACCACAGCTGATGACACAGGAAAGGGAAAAGCATGCAGAGAACTGGTCTCGGCAGCATGAGCAGAATTCTGCCTCTACTAGGTAAATATTAACTGTAATATTTCCCTTTCTCTCTCTGCTCCACTCCTTTTCCCACTATTTTTCTCCTCTCCCCACATCACCCTTCCTTTGCTTGTCCATCTCTTTCCATCTCCCACTTTACTCCCCTCATCCACTCCTTTCCTTCTACCTTGCTGACTTAAGGATTGGGAAGGCGTGTACATCTGGTGGAGAGAGCCAGTTTCGTAGCTCAGCGCCTGTATGAACAAGTTATTTGGGGGGCTTTTCAGCCAATAAGGCTGAGTGGGAGAATGAGGGTGGGCTCCGTTTATTTCAGATCAAACTAAAGGTTGGCAAACGCGTGTGGAATGAACAAAGAGAAGCAAAAAGGAACTCAGTATCAGAATTTATTGTTATAAACAAGTCATGAAATTCGATGGTTTGCAGCAGTGTCTTTATGCAAACGTTCAGATTATAACCGTCTTACAACATTACTATAAAAATAATAGAGCACAAAAAGTAAGGCAGCTTTTGGTTCATTGATTATTCAGGAATCTGATGGCAGCGGAGAAGAAGCTGTCCTTGTGCTGCTGAGTGTTCGTCTTTAGGCTTCTGTACCTTTTCCTAATGGTAGCAGAGTGAAGAGGTCCTTGAGGAGAGAGGCTGCTTTCTTAAGACACCTCCTCTCGATGGAATGGAGACTGATAGCTATGATGGCCCTTGCTCAGTTAAAAAATCCCTGGAGTTTTTTTTCCTGTCATGTGCATTGGCACCTCCATACCAGACAATGATGCAACAGAAAGAATGCTCTCCATAGTACACAAGCAGAAATTTTTGAGTGTCTTTGGTTTCATGCCAAATCTATTCAAACACCACATGAAGTAAAACCGCTGATGAGCCTTCTTCATGATTACATCGACATGGGGGCTCCAGGAGAGATCCTCAGAGATATTGACACCCAGGAATTTGAAGTCCTTGACCCTTTCCACTGTAATCCCCTCGATGAGGGCTGCTTCATGTTCTCCTGATTGCCTCCTGGACCACAATCATTTCCTTGGGTTTTGCTAACGTTGAGTGAAAGGTTGTTGAGACACAACTCAACAAGCTGATCTATCTCCCTCCTATATGCTTCATGGTTCTGCCAATATCCGTGTGCCATTGCTAAATTTGTACCTGGTATTTAAATTGTACCTAGCCACACAGTCATGGATGTAGAATGGGTTAAGCATGTGTTAATCGCCAGTGAGGTGGAGACATTGTTCCCTCTATGTACTGATTGAGGTCTTCCGATGAGGAAGTCAAGGATCCAGTTGCTGGATGGTGGGGGGAGGGTGCGCAGTGGCCCAGCATTTGGAATTCGTTGACCAACTCTGAGGGAATGATGGTGTTGAAGGCTGAGCTGTTGTCTATGAAGAGTATATTTTGCTTAAGAACTGATCTCTAAAAGTCAAAGTTAAAGATGAAACATTCTTTTCAACATTTAAAGCAAGATCAATGTATTATTTTTGTTTTGTACAATTTTAGAGAGGAAACAAAAAGGAAAGGAGCACCATGCAAAAGTTTGGGCATGCCAAGAGATTTGAGATAACTCTCAGATAACATTTACCAAGGTCTCAGGCCTAAATTAACTTGTTAGGGCTTGTTAGCTTGTTCACAGTCATGGTTAGGAAAGGCCAGGTGATACAAATTTCAAAGCTTTATAATGACTCCAACTCTTCAAACTTTGTCCCAATAGTCAACAGCCGCGGGCTCCTCCAAGCAGCTGCCCAGCACTCAGAAAATTAAAACAAATCATGCCCACAAAGCAGGAGAAACCTGGAAGAAGAGAGCAAAGTGTTTTCAGGTGGCTGTTTCCTCAGTTCCTAATGTAATTAAGAAATGGCAGTTCACAGGAACAGTGGAGGTCAGAGAGGAGAGGATAGGAACAGGAAGTTGAGGCAGATGAATGTGTGCTTGAAGAGTTGGTGCTGGGGCTAGAGGTTCAGATTTCTGGATCATTGGGATCTCTTCTGGTGAAGGTCTGATTGGTACAAAAAGGATGGGCTGCACCTGAATGGAAGGGACCAATATCCTGGTGGGCAGATTTGCTGGAGTTGTTGGGAGGGGTCTGGCAGGGGGTGGGAATCAGAATGTGAGTGCAGACATTAGGGTAAAGAACAAAAGCATGATGCAATGTGTTCTGAGTTGGTGATGAAGGACAGGCAGGGGACGAACATAAATGTAGCTAGTTGGAGGGGTTAAAATGTGTCTATTTCAATGCAAGGAGTATTTGGAATAAAGGGGATGGATGGAGCATGGATCAGTATGTGGAACTAAAATGTTGTGGACATTACTGAAACTTGGCTGGAGGAAGGGCAAGATTGGTTGATGAACATACTTTGGTTTAGGTGTTTTAAAAAGAATAGAATGGGAGGTCAGAGAAGGGGTCAGAGTAGCATAACTGGTCAGGGATAGTATCACAGCTATAGAAAGGGTGGAAGGGAGGTATCACTGGGCTGGGAGTAGTCTATAGGCCCCCAAATAGCCCTTGAGACCCGAGGAGCAGATAAGCAGGCAGATTTTGGAATGATGCGGGAAATACAGGGTTATAGTTATAGGTGATTCCAACCTGTAATATTAATGGCACCTATTGACTGCAAGAGGGATAGATGGGGCTGAATTTGTCAGGTGTCTTCAAGAAGGATTCATGACACATTATGTGGACCAGCTGCTGAGAAGAGAGGCCATACTGGATCAGGTACTGGGGAATGAACCTTGCCATGTGGGGGTGCATTTTGATAAGGGTGATCACAACTTCCTTAGCTTCAACATAGCTATTGAAAAAGATATAACAGTCAAACTGCAAAAGTGCTTAACTGGGGAAGGGCTAATTATGAAGGGATGAGGCAGGAATAGCGAGAATAAATTGGAAATGTATATTTAAGGGAGAAACCACAGATGTGATGTGGAGGAAGTTTAGGGACTGCTTGTGCAGGGTTCAAGTTAGGTTTGCACCACTGGAACAAGGAAATGATAGTAGGAAAAGGGGACAGTGGGTGATGAAACAGGCAACAAGTGAAGAAGAAGAAAGCATATAATTAGATATATGAAACAGGAAGGGCTGTGAGAAGGTTATGTTAGCCAGGAAGGAGCTTAAGAAAGGACTTGGGAAAGCTTGAAGGGGACATGAGAAGGCCTTGGCATGTAGCCTTAAGGAGAACCCCAAGGCATTCTATGTGTATGTGAAGAACAGAAGATAATGAATATGAAGATGGGGCCCAGGGTCAGTGCCAGAATGAGTGTAAGCAGGGGCACAGTCCAACAGTCGTAAACTCGCTCAGCGGGTGGGGGAGGAGGTGTACCTGTCAAACAGACGTAGACCTACTTTGTCCCTCTGATGTAACAGCTGACAGCACTGATTTTATTGCATGGAGAATCAATAGCATGTGTCAAGCTAGACTCTAGTGGTCTAAAGGATAAGTGAGGCAACGTGCACCTGGAGGCGGAGGAGGTTTGGAAGGTCCTAAATGAATACTTTGGGTCAGTATTCACAAGTGAGCATGGTGAGGCTGAAATTGAATAGGCTTGTGTGCTGGAAAATGTGGAGATTAAGGAAGCGGAAGTGTTCGATCTTCTTAAAGACATCAAGACAGGTAAGTCCCTGGACCAAATTTGATATACCCCAGGCATCTGTGGGAAGTGAGAAAAGAGATAGGTGGGGTAATAGTTATGATCTTTTAGTCCTCTTTGGCCATGGGAGCGTGCTGGAGGATTGGAGAATGACAAATGTAGTCCCTTTGTATTTTTTAAAATGGTAATAGGGATAATCTTGGGAATTATATATTGATGAGTCTTATGTCATAGGATCAGTGAGCATTTGGAGATGTACTCCAGGATAGCCAGCATGGGTTTGTAAAGGGAAAGTCATGACTCACGAGTCTAATTGAGTTTCTTGAAGTGGTAACAAAGATATTGTTACAGGTTATTATTGTATTTAATATATAAATGTTTTTAAAAGAGCTAGATTGTTTTTTGGGGGGTTAGTGTCGGTCAGCACAAACTGAGTAACACCACATCTCATTCAAAATGCAAGAGCTTGGCTAAAGCCAGTCATGAGGCACCAGGGGCTTTGCAAAAGACAATGGGACTGTTGGAAGGAATTTTTAAAAGGCAGGGTGCAAATGAATCGAAGCCCAGGCTCAAAGGCTGATAAAGATCTTTCAAAGATTGGGTTTGGAGGCCTACAAGGAGTTCTGGAGAGTGTGAGTGTGTGTGTGATTTTTAAAAAACCAAACAAGCACGAGAACCGACTTCTGCTGTGGCAAATCCCATTTTGAAGATGGGTTGTGAGTTCAGACTGTTGCAAAAACCTTTCTGGTCCTTACAAGAGGAAATGGCTAGAGTGTTTCTCCTAAAATAAGGGAAACAAAATGAACTCTGAAAGGTGAACTGGAAGAAGAGGTTATCCAACAAGCAATAAATCTCTCTCCAAAACTGAGTGGTAACCATTTACCTTTTCACTAGAGCCTGGGGAAGATTCCTAAATGTTAAATTCTGTGCACAGTATAAGAATTGCCTGATACCAGTGAACTTGAGAAGGCAGATTGCACTGTGAATCAAAAAACTTTCCTGAACATTATGTTAGAAATAGAAATACCTTAACAGAAATTGCTCGAGACATAAATTGAGAACAAAGAACATTTATTTTACAACAATGCAAAGTTGGGTGCTTCCCCTTACCCTGGGAATACACACATACACTGGGGCTCACCCAACTTTTATACAGTGAATTTCAGTATCAGAATACCCTCCCCCTTACATTCTTCTGCCCCCTGGATGGGTTTGGCATAGGCAATCCTTCCTGCCTACGTGCAGTTTCATTGGACTTGGAGGACCAGGGGGTATCCTGTCGGTGTCTTCTCATGTCATTATCCCCATTGTCCTTATTCACAACCTTGCCCTTGTCCCCATTCACACCTTTCCAACTCTGAGCTACAGTCTCTTCATATGCAGAGTTTGCTAATCCTGTCTAGGGTTTACTAATTAAATATGCATAACTTGATAAATCTGTGTATGGCTTACTTATATATGTAGAACTTGGTACTTCTGTCTAGGGCTAGGAGACCCTTATCTCATCCAGACTATCTCAACTTCCTACATTCTATTATTCCTTACCTCTCCTTATCTTATTCATATGGTGGGCTCACTGATCCTGTCGAAAGAACTAGAAGGTTCTTATCTTACATAGGCTGACTCTACTTCCTGCATCCTAATTTCCATGCTTAGCCTGTTCATACTGGTTTAATCCATCACTCCATGTGTCTGTACTAGTTTCCCCATCTTTCATATTTTTATGTCAAGTTTACTCATCTCTCACAATCCTCACTTCTCTTTTAGATCAGTGATACTGATCTCTCAAAAAGATCAGTGTTACTGATCTCTCACAATCCTCACTTCTCTTTTAGATCAGTGTCACTGATCTGTCAAATGAAATGTGCTATTGCTAAAGTTGGTCTTTCTCCCAGTGGGTCAATAAACGAATTGCAGTGTCATAAGCATCCATTTGGGAAACACACACCCCTTGGGTTATAGAAATAGGGGTCCGCAAAATCATGAAATGAATACCAGCCTTTAGGTAGGGGAGCACCACACTGACCAGAATAGTGAGTCCTGCTCCTATCAGGGCTGTGAGTATCAGGCTCCAGTTCTCAATAAAAAGTCTAGTCCATCCCACATCAGTCCAAGGTTGCCAAGTCTGAACATGGGCATGGGCAGATTCTTGTCGAAGTCCTGAAGCAGTGTCTTTAACCGCCTGACTGTTGTAAGCATTGTCAGTTCTGAGTCTCGCACAGACGCTGCCTCCAGCAGCCAACGAGCAATAGAGAGCCAGGCGGTTTCGTTGAATCATTGCTTGTAGCTGTCGTCTTTCTTCAGCCCCTACATTCAGGGCCATCGCCGTCCGTTTGGCGATGATCTCCAAAGCCACCTGGAGTCTGAACAAACGATTTAAATGCCCAGCAGCTTTAGTATTCTGGAGCTGTTTATTTCATTTACCATTGGGACTCCCCTTAAAGTAGTGGTATTTAAGAATTGAAATGGCTGTGTAACCCAAAGGATGCTCTACAATAGCACAGGTTGGGGAGGGGTGTTTCTTCTAACTTAATCTGTGAGTTGTTGCCTGCCTGTGAACATTAGCATATGTATCAACTCTCTCTCTGCCACATGTACAATCCTGACAATTATCCTGTCTGCCTTTGTGCTCACATCTGCTTTGTGCTAAACGTTTAAAACTGATCTTGTTAATATCTGCACAGTCCAAAATACCATTAAAATCATCATATTAGAGGTGTTCTGTTCCCCTGGTCCATATTTGAAATCTATATTAACCCCTACCTTACTATGATCGTACCCTATATCTATGCCCCGTCTACATTCTAAAGTAAAATACTGGCCATCTATGCTGCCCCTATTCCAGGAGGACTTAATACATTTTGAATACTTCAGTGATGTCCCAGAATTTGGGAGGAAACAATTAAACAGTACAATAAATAACAAAAACAACATTACAAGACTTTTTCCCGGCGTAGTGTAACTTTCAAGTCAGGATGAAGGACTGCACGCCAGGTGGAGGGTGGATTTTCAAGATCTGTAGTCTGTGGTTCAGCAGCTCGTTTGATTCGTTGGATGTGGCTCCAACCCTTTTCTTTCGTTCGTACAGCAGTGTCTGTAATCAAAAGTACACAGTAGGGGCCATCCCAGACAGGTTTTAGTTGTTTATCTTGCCAAGCTTTAACAAATACCCAATCACCAGGTTTAATAGAATGAATAGGATACTCCAGGGGTGAGTTTGAGCTAGTAAACCCTTCTGAGCTGCCAGTCTATGCCCAGTCTTTTACAAGCACCCTGGAGTACCCGAGAGGTAAAGTGTGTACCCCGATCCGAGTCAATGGTCTGGATCATCCCATACCGTGGAATCACAGAATCCAGCAGTACTCAGATAATGGTGCTAGCACGATCATTCGGGGTCGGGAAAGCCTCAACCCATCGCGTGAAATGATCTACCATCACCAACAGGTACTTGTGAACACCTATCTTAGGTAACTCTGTAAAATCCACTTGTATCCATTGGAAAGGGCGTACAGCGATATCGCGACCGCTAGGCTTTACCTGCCACATGACTTTCTCATTAATTATCTGACAAATTGGACACCGCTGAGTACTCTGCTTGGCTACAGTGTATACGCCCGAACAATGAAAGGAGCGGACAAAAGTGTTGACAAGTGCCTGGGCTCCCCAGTGTGTCTGTTGGTGGAGCTGGTCAAAAATTTGCTGTGCCAATGCTTTGTTCAGCACTTGGCGTCTTTCAGCTGTCCACCACAACCCATCACTAGTTTGACGCATCCCCTGATCCCTCATATAAACCTCCTCTTCTCGTGAAAAGATGGGAGTCTTTTTAAGCTCCTGTGGGATGGGGAGTAACAGCTGCATGTCCACTTTCGCAGTGAGCGCAGCCTGTTTAGCAGCTGCATCTGCCTGTCTGTGCTTCAGGGCTGTCACCAGTTTGATGGCTCCATACATGAACCACAGCTATTTCTTCAGGTAACGTCAGAGCCTCCAAGGATTGGACAATTAGGTTCTCATGCATCAATTTCTGTCCTTTTCCCGTTATCATTCCCCGTTCCTTCCAGATTTTCCCAAAGGTGTGCACTACCCCAAAAGCGTATTTTGAATCTGTATAGATTGTGCCCACCTTATTTTCCAGACCTTGGAGAGCTCGACAGAGGGCATATAATTCGCAAGACTGGGCTGACCTGTGACCGGGAAGGCAACCGGCTTCAATAACTACCCCCTCTTTCCCATCCACAACACTATAGCGAGTGCCATCAATGCAGCGGGAAGAGCCATCAATAAACCATCGTTCTCTCTCCTGTAAAGGCTCATCACTTAAATCCTCTCTAATCTTAGTCTGCAGGTCTATCACCTCCAAGCATATATGCTCTAACTCATTGATGGTGTTGGCAGAGCTTGGAGAGACTAAAAAGGCTGCTGGATTATGTTCTCGACTTGTAGTCATAGTCAGATCATCCCTATCCATCAAGATCGCTTCGTATTTGAAAATTACACCATTAGCCATAACGATTCGGCGAGTGATATTAACTGTATCCTGAAATGAATTTATTTTAAAAATAGCCAAGTGGGAATAAGACATGTCTTTGTCACTGCAGACGGCAACGAATTTAACGATTATTTAACATCGCTATTGTAGTTTAAACATTAAATGCCTTGCGCCACAGCCCACAGGAGCTGGCCTTATTTAAAACAATCTGTAAAAACCGGCACCGAAAACATTCAAAATATGTACTTATGAGGATTGCATACACAATCATTTAAGTACAGTCTAGTTTTTATTATATTCCACTTAGAGTTCTACTACATGAATCCTGGAGCTTGTGGGGTCATTATTGAATCGAGAAATATTGGTGCCCTGCCAATCTCATTCTAACATGCCAATTTCTCCAGTGCTTAAGTCAAGATGTGATGTAGACAGCTCCAAGAAAAGTGCAGAGAACAAAACAAAGGACTCTACATCACCTTTGTTGACCTCACCAAAGCCTTCGACACCGTGAGCAGGAAAGGGCTTTGGCAAATACTAGAGCGCATCGGATGTCCCCCAAAGTTCCTCAACATGATTATCCAACAGCACGAAAACCAACAAGGTCGGGTCAGATACAGCAATGAGCTCTCTGAACCCTTCTCCATTAACAATGGCGTGAAGCAAGGCTGTGTTCTCGCACCAACCCTCTTTTCAATCTTCTTCAGCATGATGCTGAACCAAGCCATGAAAGACCCCAACAATGAAGACGCTGTTTACATCCGGTACCGCACGGATGGCAGTCTCTTCAATCTGAGGCGCCTGCAAGCTCACACCAAGACACAAGAGAAACTTGTCCGTGAACTACTCTTTGCAGACGATGCCGCTTTAGTTGCCCATTCAGAGCCAGCTCTTCAGCGCTTGACGTCCTGCTTTGCGGAAACTGCCAAAATGTTTGGCCTGGAAGTCAGCCTGAAGAAAACTGAGGACCTCCATCAGCCAGCTCCCCACCATGACTACCAGCCCCCCCCACATCTCCATCGGGCACACAAAACTCAAAACGGTCAACCAGTTTACCTATCTCGGCTGCACCATTTCATCAGATGCAAGGATCGACAATGAGATAGACAACAGACTCGCCAAGGCAAATAGCGCCTTTGGAAGACTACACAAAAGAGTCTGGAAAAACAACCAACTGAAAAACCTCACAAAGATAAGCGTATACAGAGCCGTTGTCATACCCACACTCCTGTTCGGCTCCGAATCATGGGTCCTCTACCGGCACCACCTACGGCTCCTAGAACGCTTCCACCAGCGTTGTCTCCGCTCCACCCTCAACATCCATTGGAGCGCTTTCATCCCTAACGTCGAAGTACTCGAGATGGCAGAGGTCGACAGCATCGAGTCCACGCTGCTGAAGATCCAGCTGCGCTGGATGGGTCACGTCTCCAGAATGGAGGACCATCGCCTTCCCAAGATCGTGTTATATGGCGAGCTCTCCACTGGCCACCGTGACAGAGGTGCACCAAAGAAAAGGTACAGTTCATTTCAGTGTAGAGGTACCCTCCCCCCCTTAACATTCTTCTGCCTCCTGGATTGGTTTGGCATTTGGTAATTCTGTCTGCCTAGGCGCAGTTTCTGTAAACTTGGAACACCATGGGGTATCCCGTCTGGGTCCCATCATGTCATTGTCCTTATTCATGAATCTGCCTTTGTCCTTATTCACACCTCTCAACCCCCAGGACTTACTAATTCTGCAGAACTTGCTAGTTCTTTCTATCACTACAAGACCTTTCTTCTATTATACTTACGTAACCCTTCCTCACCTTCCTCACACTCTTATCAGAATTCACCCCTATTCAGCACTTATTTAACTTCCTCTAGTCTATATATTCTTTATTTTATTCATACTAACTTTACTTCCTATATTCTATTATCTCTCACAAAAGTATTCTGCCTGGAGGTCGGTGACGAGTAGAGTGCCACAGGGATCTGTTATTGGACCCCTCCTCTTTGTGATTTTTAAAATATATATATATAAATGACCTGGATGAAGAGGCAGAAGGATGGGTCAGTAAGTTTGTGGATGACATAAAGGTTGGAGGAGTTGTGGATGGAGTTGAAGGCTGTCGAAGGTTACAAGAAGATATAGATAGCATGCAGAATTGGGTAGAAATGTGGCAGAAGGATTTCTATCTGCATAAATGTGAGTTGATGTATTTTGGATGGTATAACTGGAAGCCTGAGTACCGGGTTAATGGTTGGTTACTTAAGAGTGCAGATGAACAGAGGGACTTTGGGGTGCAAATCTATACATCCCTCAAGGTCGCCACAAAGGTTGATAGGAGAGTTAAGAAGGCCTATGGGATGTTGGGCTTCATAGGGGGATTGAATTCAGGTCATGTTATAGCTCTACAAATCTCTGAGAGTATTGTGCTCAGTTCTGGTCATCTCATTATAGGAAGGACGTTGAATCTGTGGAGAGGGTGCAGAGGAGATTTACCAGCATGTTGCCTGCTTTAGGTCTTATGAGGCAAGGTTAGCAGAACTGGGACTTTGGAGCATAGAAGGATGAGAGGAGACTTGATAGAGGTCTACAAGATTATGAGAGGCATAGATAGGGTGAACAGCCAGTGCTAGTTTCCTAGGGCAGGAAAAGCAAATACCAAAGGGCATCTGTACAAAGTGAAAGGATGTTGGTTTAGGGGAGACATCAGGAGTAAGTTTATTACACAGAGTTGTGGGTGCCTGGAATGCCTTGTCAGGGATGGTGGTGGAACCTGAAACATTGGGGGCATTTAAGAGACTCTTAGACTGGCACATGGATGGAAGGAAACAGAAGGGAGGGTTTTGTATTTTTTTAGGAAGGGATATGTGGGTTGGCACAACATTCTTTCTGAGAGAATTTCTCATAGGATTGCTAGAAATCCCCGTATGACTGCAAAAGACCTTCAGGACTCTGGAGTGGTGGTGTACTGTTCTACTGTGCAGAGACACCTTCATGAAAGAGTCATCAGAAGAAAACATTTTCTGAAGCCTCACCACAAAATACAGCGTTAGAAATACGCAAAGGAACTTTGAAACAAGCCAAGAAACAAGGCCTATCGACTGAACTTAAAATAACCTTTGACCACAATGAGCAAAGGTTTATTTAGAGAAAAAAAAGGTGCAGAATTTCATGAAAAGAACACCTCTCCAACTGTTAAGAACAGGGGTGGATCGATCATGCTTTGGGCTTGTGTTGCAGCCAATGGTGCGGGGAACATTTTAGAGGGAAGAATGAATTCAATTAAATACCAGCAAATTCTGGAAGCAAACATCACAGTCTGTATAAAGATGAAATAAAAGAATGGCTTCGACAACAGGGTAACGATCCTAAACACATCTCAAAATCCACAAGGTGCAAGCTGAAGGTTTTGCCATGGCCCTCTCAGTCCCCTGACCTAAACATCATCGAAAATCTGTGCATGCAAGAATCTCACAGAACTAGAAGCCTTTTGCAAGGAAGAATGGGTGAAAATCACCTAAACAAGAATTGAAAGACTTGGCTGGGTACAGAAAGCGTTTACAAGCTGTGATACTTGCCAAAGTGGGTGTTACTAAGTACCGACCATGCCCAAACTTTTGCTTCGGGCCCTTTCCCTTTTTTGTTGTTTTGAAACTGTAAAAGATGGAAATTTTAAAAAAGTTGATGCACCATCAATAATCACAAAAGGCTGATATTGTGAACTTTCAGGCTCTTATTAACTTGAGACAGGAAGTACCATAAACCTCATTGAAGCAAAGAGATGGGAACATGTAAGTGACTATGGGTAGGATTGGTCTCGGGAGACGTGTCTAGCCGGCAGCAGCCACAAAAATAATCTTGCTTAAAATATTAAAGACCTGTGTCATCTTTAACGTAACGGGTCTGTGTTAATATTAATCTTTAGTTTAATGTTAAAAACTATATTTTATCTTGATTATGGTTTTAATAAGTTAGTTTAGGTGCTTACAGGGGAACAAAAACAACACATTAGCATTTTAAACACATATGGTTCTTTGAGATGGAAGTAATTTGAGATGAAAATGGCTGCTGATTGAAGATGAAAGGATTTATGGTTTTTGAGATACCAAAAACAGATTTTATTTCAGAAGCACCCTTAAAAATGCACAACAATTTTAGTTCTGAGGTGAGTAGACTTCACTAGGCATAAGTTGACTTGCATGCTTTTAGCACATTTGTGTCAAAAAAAATCTTATGAACTTCAAAGAGAGAAATTGTGTCACATACCAGGTGACAAGAGAGATTTGCCAATATTCCATTGAAATATGAGACAGAGGTCAGTTTAAGGAAGTTCAATGTTCCGTTAAAATGCAGAACTGACCAGCAGCAATTTATTTTGAGTGGGGAAAATTTGCCTATGTGTTTCTTCTAACAAAAGGGCAACACAGAGTAAGAGGAGTAAGAGAAGTTGACTTCTGATTGTCACTTTAAGACAAAGAGAACAGTTTAATCTTTTGGAAAACAGATTCCAAACTCTTCATTCAAGAGAAAAAAAAATCTCCTGGGAAGACGGGTATTATCCATTTGACAGAAAGACAGAACTTGTATTCTCTTTTTCACATGAGATACATTTGTGGCTCAGAAGATGGCCACTTCTATTTAAAGAATATATCTCAAGGACAACTCATTGAAAGAATTGTGAATTTAGAGGGCTGAAGCTATTTGTGGCAGCTCACCATCGTGGCAGGTGAACTGGCGCCAGCAGTTGTGGTCGAGTCTGCAGTCAGAGACATACTTAGGAGCTCTCAGTGCAGGGAAAAACAACAGACAGCAAGTTGGTGTCACTTCTGCCCCACATGAGCATTGATACCAGCACGGACCTTTTAAGTGCGCAAGTTTGAATCAGTAAATCAGTTGGTTTGAAATTCTACTCGACTCAGCGTGTTTCTTCCATTTGAAGTGGCCGAAAGCCACATTGGTGATCCTGACGGTCCAACAGCATTTGGACCCGACACAAACAAACTCCAACAACATGGACAACGTAAGCGACTCAACTTTTCAAAATGTAATTTCGCTTAAACTACCAACTTTCTGGACCGCTCAGCCCCTCGTCTGCTTTCAGCAAATAGAGGCCCAGATCTGGCTCAGGAACATTATCTCCAATGAGACCAGATACTACTATATGGTAGTGGCGCTTGACCAAGAGACAGCAGGATAAATAATGGACTTTCTACAGCAGCTCCCAGAGGGTGGCAGGTATAAGGCACTTAAAGCCTTCTTGGTTGGCACTTTCAGCCTAGGTGACCACGTACTGTCGACCTAATGAGTGACATGTTAGTGATGGCAAACGCCTGTAAGCCATGTCTACACATTGAACAGATAATTTTGGAGCAGATGCTGGAGGACATCCGCCTCCTACTAGCAACTGAGGACTTCTCCAACCTGTGGAAGGTGGTCGTGCACGTGTATGTTCTGTGGCGCACAAAAAGAGATGGCAGAACAAGTGTTAGAATTAGTGCTGCGTTATGACCGAAGGGCCAGCCAACCTGCCACCCAACAGCAAAGTCTCCAACAACCACACCAAGAGACAACAACAATTCCAAGTCTTGGTGCTTCTACCATCAGAGGTGGGGATCTGGGGCCTACCAATGCCAACTGTCATGCTCGTTCCAGGGAAATGACCAGGCCTACTGATGGCTATGGTGGCTGGCCATCAGGATAGCCTCCTATATATCTGGGACAGACACTCCGGGCACAAATTCCTAGTAGACCTAGGAGCAGAAATCAGTGTCCTTTTTCCCTCTTCCCCCCCCCCCCAAACCCCCTTGAGCCAAGTTACCAGGACCAGAAGGGCCAGAACTCACAGCAGCACCATACAAACTTAAGGCACGCGCACCACTCTTTTCCCATTAGTGTCACAGCCATTATTGGGTGCAGACTTCCACTGTGCACACTGTTTGTTGGACCTGAAGGGCAATGGCCAGTTGATGCAAAGACATTCCAAACCATCCCCTCAGTGAGGCCAGATTGCCAGCTCTGCACCTGGACTCAGTCACATGTTTGGACAACAAATTTGCCAGGGTGTTGTCGGAGCCCCCAAATACAGAACAGCTCCCAAATACAGAACTGTGCAAAGCCATCAAAATGCTGAGACTGGGTGTCATTTCACACAGAAGGCCGGCATTGCTGCACCAAAAGAGATGGGTCATGTGATACAATGGCGTCAGCATCCACTAATGCAAAACATATGCGTCTGACATATCAATCTACAAAAATGATGGCAGTACAGCTTGAAGTGATAACGCTACTAGTTGTGAATGTGTTTACCATCATTTGAGTGCAAGCAAATTTTATGCGAATCCGAATCCCAACAGTTGCCTCAGTTGTTCACATTTCCCGTTGAAATATCACAGACATTGTGCTTCATCTCAACATCATCTTCCATTCTCAAGCTTGTCCTGGAATAAAGTAAGCAGCTTTCAGCCAGCGCGGCATTCTGGGCCTGTGACTTGGTCCACTGTTGGAAAAATGCTGGCACAAAATGACATCCCCCACCCCCCCCCCATTCCGAGTTGGCATTTTTCATATTGCAGCAATGAGAGGTTGAACATGGCTGTACCATGCCAGATACGCTATCAGGGCCTGATGTCTGACATGTAACAAAATGTTGTCAACATCAGCCACCACTACATGCTCTGTCTCCAGGGACAGTAAGGGTTCAGAGTGTCCTCAAAAGAGGAGCAGGGAATTGTCTTGAATTTCACGGACATACAGAAATCAACCCTGAGTCATGAAAGGCAGCATTGGACTGAATGCACAGAGTCCAGAAAAGGTAGTTGTCATCTGCCCAGTCAAGCATCTGGCTAAAGATTTATTGTCAGAGTACATACATGACCTCACATACAACCCTGAGATTCCTTTTCCTGTGGGCCAGGCAGAATTTCTACTTACCAGTAGTGCAAAAAACTACTCAAGAAAAGATGACATCATCTATCAGCCAGGAGCTCTTAATGACCCTCCAGAGCCTTATCCAGAGGAAGCTGAGCCTCTGCTCACACCAGCCAAAAGTGGTCTCTGCATAATGAGCTCTGCCATCCAGGGGTCATCTGCATAGCTCATTTTGTCAAGACGTGCAATCTACCCTACTCCATGGAAGACGTCAAGGAAATGACCAGGTCTTGCCAAGTCTATGCAGAGTACAAGGCGCACTTCTACCACCCTGCAAAGGTGCACCTGATCAAGTCATTCAGGTCAAACAGCTCAGTGTTGATTTTAAGGGACCTCTCCCCTCCACGAACGGTAACACCTTCCTCTCTATCATTGATGAATACTCCCACTTCCCGTTTGCCATTCCACATCCAGACACGTTCACCTCATCAGTCATATACGCCCTCGTCTCCATTTTCGTCATGTTCAGGTATCCCAGCTATATTCATAGCGACCATGGCTCATCCTTTATGAATGACAGATTACGTCAGTACCTGCTGGTAAGGGGCATCGTGTCCAGCAGGACTACTAGTTAAACCCCCCGGGGGAGCGGGCAGGTTAAAAAGGAGAATGCCATGGTCTGGAAGGCTGTCAAACTGGCCCCGAAATCTAGAGGCCTTCCAGACTCAAGCTGGCAGGAAGTCCTCCCTATGGCATTCTATCCAGTCGCTACTATGTACTGTGACCAATGCTACTCCTCATGAATTCCTGTTCAATTTCAAAAGAAGGTCAGCATTTGGAACTGCACTCCCAACCTGGCTTACAACTCCTGGTCCGGTTCTTCTCAGGAAGCACATGAGGAGAAACAACACTGTCCCCATGGTGGAAAGAGTGAATCTGCTCCACTCCAATCCCACATATGCCTATGTGGAGTACCCGGATGGCAGGGAGGACACCGCTTCTATCAGGGACATGGTACCTGCCGGACAGAGAGTCTGTTGCCTTAAGTGCCCTGCGAGGCACGGAGCTCATTCTCATCACCCCCAGTCAGGGCCTCAGGGGACAAGTTCAGGAGGAAAGTGCATCCCCCTCTACCATTGAGCCAGAGACTTAGCCTGCCTCTCCTCCCTCACAAGGGGTCCAAGAGACCCAAGGAGTCCAAGGCCCTCCAGTGTTAAGGTTCTCCACCAGGATCTCCAGATCCCCGGACTGTTTAAATCTGTAAATAACTATATTTTTAACCTTTTTCTATGTCTGCGTTCTCTGTTTTCATTCACAGACCCTAAATTCTACAGGAAGGGGTGAAGTGCAGTGAACTGGGGTTCAGTGGTAGTGCTGTGCTGATGGCTGGCCTCACCTCCTAGCTCAGTTCCTATCTGCTCACTTATAACCCTGGTTTACCGCCTAAACCCAGAACCCTTCTGAAGACCATTGTGAAACCCTACTCATAGTTATAAGCTAATAAAAGCATTTGTTCTCCCTCTATTCGTGCTGCAGTGGATGACCATCTCTGCTCCACTGCAGTCATCTTGGGGACAACGTGCGATGTTCTGGTTGTACTAGAAGGATCTGACTGGGAGGAGTCCTCTCTCTGCCAACCAGGCCAAAGTCCTGATGCTTGTTTGTGAGGCCTGGCGATGAGGTATTCCACCAGATGACCTGGACTGACTGCTCAGGGAACCATCCCATCTGGTCCATCGAGTCATTGTCTCTCAGTTTCTGCAGGATGTTCTGTGCTGACCACAGCCTGATAGCCTTGTGGTCGAAGGTGTTGTTCTGGAGGGGTTTCAGCAATCCAACCTTCCAAGAGTAACATCAGTGCTGGTTTTGTGTAGTATGTACTGGGTTGTTTTATTTAGCATTTGGGATGGTTGTCGACTAAAGGAAGGTCTGGAGAGATCAGGCTCCATTGACCATTGATGGCTCTCCCATTGAGGTCATTCAGAGTATTAAGTTCCTTGGAGAGCACCTGGCAGAGAATCTCACCTGGTCCATAGCCAAGCAAGCCCAGCAGCACCTCTACTTCCTGGAAGGCTGAGGAAAGTCCATCTCCCGCCAACCATCCTCTCTACATTCTACAGAGGATGTATCGAGAGCATCCTGTGCAACTGTATCACTGCCTGGTTTGGAAGCTCGGGCTGCAAGACCCTGAAGAGGATAGTGAAGTCAGTGTAAAACATCACTGGGGGCTCAATTCCTACCATGAAGGATGTCTACAACACTCGATACACATGGAAAGCAATAAACATTGTGAAAGACTCCACACATCCCGCATGTAAACTGTTCTCCCTTTTGCTATCTGACAGGATGTTCCATAGCACTTGAGACCTTTCGTCCAGATTGGGCAACAGTTTTTTCCCCAAGCCATCAAGACTCCTGAATTCCCAGTAAAAATGTGGATAGTGTACCATGGACTTCCAGTGTATATGTCTTAATATTTTAATGTGTTAGCTGCTTCCCTAATTTGTATCTATGTCAATATGCTCTGTGGTCTTGGAGAAAAGCTATCTCGTCCTCCCGTGCAACAATGATAAATAGTGATGGTGAACGAAAAATAAAGGTTGACTTGATTTGAGAGGGGAAGCAAAGAAGGGAGAACTAAAGTCTAACCATTTCATTTTGTTTCTTCTAGTTGTCTTTTGGGCTGTTCTATCTCCAGTCAATACATGCTCATCAGGCTATCAAATCGATCCAAATTCACAGACTGATTGTATAGGTGAGTGTTCAATTATCTCAGAGGATTGCTCTTTGTTTGAAGTTAAAGTGGTGAAATCATTCAAATTAGTGTCTTTCTTGAATTAATATTATGTGGGTGTATGTATGGTCACACCTGTATACTCTTTGTAGGGCCGGAGGCTGGTGAACACATTCAAAATCAGGGGAGGGTAGAAAGGTGGGGATGTATGTTGCTATTTCCAACACTGTGCCACCTTAAATGGTGTGTACTATACCTGCATGTTTGTTACCCCAGTTCACCCGCTCCCTGCGGTGGTTCCATGGGTGAAGATGGCATTACCCCCTGAATTTTGTTCCAGTAGTTCAAATGTTTCCCTCTTTCTCTCTCCTCCTTTCTTTTTCTCACTCTTGTAGAGGCAACTAAAAGGAGACGATAAGAACGAGACCAATAGTCTGTGATTTCATTTGCACTCCAGTTGTTTTTTTTTTAAACTTTCCACGCTGTTCTTTGTAAGGCTGTGGGCAGGTCCCCCCCTTGGGCCAGACATGGCATCATGACATTGCCCCTCACGTCTGTGGACCCATTTCGACCAGCGAAAAAGACGGTCCCAGCGGTTGTCGCGACATTAACATGCAGAACTGGTTCGCCTGCCACACTGAGGTGGACTGCCACATTTTTCTGTCTCTCTCATTCTCTCTCTCTCTCTCTCTCCTTTTTTCCTGACTTTTCTTTCTTTCATTTTCTTTCTCCAGCTTTCTCTAGTCTCTTTTGTCTTTCTATTTTGTTCTCTTTCCTTTTCTCTCTCCCTCACATTCTCTCTCCCAATTTAGGCATTGGTCCCCAGATGTTTGTGGGAGGGTCTTTATGAGTACGATTGAGCCATACATCATGCCATGTCTTCTGTCCCTTTAAACACAGCAATGAAGTTACAATATAGAGGCTGTTTAGGCTGCTGACAGGATATGAGAGTCCAACATACAGAGCATCTTAAAATGCACATAAACCACTTTGATTTTCTTCTGTGAAAGGCATGCAAACTGCATGAGTTTGAAGGCATCAGTCCAAAAGACGCTTTCCCTAAAATTCCACCAGTTTGGTGGGAGTTGAATTTGGGTTTTTGATTATACCTGTTGTATCGATCACTACACTCGAATTGGGAATCAACAGGAACAGAGCAAATGATGTGAAGACTTCTCTTTTTATACAGATATCAATGAATGTACAAATGATCCATGCAAACCTTCCAAGAAGTGTATAAACACAGTAGGTTCCTATAGGTGTACATGCAAGAATGGGTTTCGGTTATCACAGTATTCCTGTAAAGGTAAGCATTTAAATAGCTATGAATGAAGAATGAATCTCAAGTTCTGAATGATTTAAAGACTGGGAAATAAACACATTGTCCTGCCAGAGTTTTGGAAATAGAAGACTGTGTGATGCAACTTGCAGGAACTTTGTGTTGTATATTATTTGGATTGTGGCCAGGTTTGCACGGATACAAAGATAGGTGGAGGAGGAAACACGGAGGCAGCAGAAAGACTTAGATGGGCAGAGATGTGGCAAATGAAGTACAATGTCAGAAAGTGAAGGTCTTGCACTTAGGAAGGAAAAAAAAAATGGCAGACTATTTTTTTAAATGGAGAGAAAAATGAAAATACCCAGATGCAAAGGGGACCTGGGAGTTCTCGTGCAGGATCGCTGGAAGGTAAACTGACAGGTTGAGTTGGTGGTGAAGAAGGCAAATGCAACACTGGCGTTCATTTCAAGAGGAATAGAATATAAGAGCAGGGATGTGCTGTTGAGGCTTCATAAGGCACTGGTGAGACCTCACTTGGAATATTCTGAGCAGTTTAGAGCACCTCTTTTATGGAGAGGTTTCAAAAGAGGTTCCCTAGAATGATTCCGGGAATGAAAGGGTGATCATATGAGGAGGGTTTGACAGCTCTGTATTTGCTGAAATTTAGGAGAATGAGGGGGATCTCATTGAAATAGTTTGAATGTTGAAAGGTGTGGATAGAGTAGATGAAGAATGGTTGGTTCCCATGGTGGGAGAGTCTGGGACAAGATTTCCGATTTATTAACATAACATAACATAACAATTACAGCATGGAAAGAGGCCATTAGGCCCTTCTAGTCTGCACCGAACCAAACACCCCTTTCTAGTCCCACCTCCCTGCACAATGCCCATAACCCTCCATCTTCTTCTCATCATATACCTGTCCAACCTTTTCTTAAATAATACAATTGACTCCGCCGCCACTATTTCTCCTGGAAGCTCATTCCACACGGCTACTACTCTCTGAGTAAAGAAGTTCCCCCTCATGTTACCTCTAAACCTCTGCCCCTTAATTCTTAACTCATGTCCTCTTGTTTTAATCTTTCCTCCTCTTAACGGAAATAGTCTATCCACATCCACTTTGTCTATCCCTTTCATAATCTTAAATACTTCTATCAAATCCCCTCTCAACCTTCTACGCTCCAAAGAATAAAGACCTAATCTGTCCAATCTCACCCTATACTCTAGATGCTTAAACCCAGGTAACATTCTGGTAAACCTTCTCTGCACTCTCTCCACTCTGTTTATATCCTTCCTATAATTAGGCGACCAGAACTGCACACAGAACTCCAAATTAGGCCGCACCAACGCCTTATACAATCTCAACATCACCTCCCAACTCATATATTCCATGCAATGATTGATAAAGGCCAGCATACTAAAAAGCCTTCTTCACCACCCTATTCACGTGAGTTTCTATCTTCAGGGAACGATGTACCATTACTCCTAAATCTTTCTGCTCTTCTGTATTCATCAATGCTCTCCCATTTACCACGTATGTCCTATTCTGATTCTTCTTACCAAAATGAAGCACCTCACACTTATCAGCATTAAATTCCATCTGCCATTTTTCAGCCCACTTTTCTAAGCAGCCCAAATCCCTCTGCAATCCTTGAAAACCTTCTTCATTATCCACTATTCCACCTATCTTAGTATCGTCTGCATATTTACTAATCCAATTCACCACCCCATCATCTAGATCATTAATGTATATAACGAACAACAATGGGCCCAATACAGATCCTTGAGGCACACCACTGGTCACCGGCCTCCAACCTGACAGACAATTATCCACTACCACTCTCTGGCCTCTCCCTTTCAGCCAATGTTCAATCCATTTGACTATCTCAAAATTTATACCTAAAGACTGCACCTTCCTAACTAACCCTCCATGTGGTACCTTATCGAAGGCCTTACTGAAGTCCATATAGACAACATCCACTGCGCTACCCTCATCCACATTCCTAGTCACCTCTTCAAAAAATTCAATCAGATTGGTCAAACATGACCTTCCTCCCACAAATCCATGTTGAGTGCTCCTGATCAGACCCTGTCTATCCAGATGTTTATAAGTACTATCTCTAAGAATTTTCTCCATTAATTTACCTACCACAGACGTCAAACCTACAGGCCGATAGTTGCCAGGCTTCCTCCTTGAACCCTTTTTAAATAACGGAACCACATGCACAATGCGCCAATCCTCCGGCACTATCCCCATATCTAATGATATTTGGAAAATTACCGCCAGAGCCTCTGCTATTTCCTCCTTCACTTCTCTCAATGTCCTGGGGAAGATCCCGTCTGGTCCCGGAGACTTATCCACCTTTATATTCTTCAAAAGCCTTAAAACTACACCTTTTGTAATCTCTATATTCCCCATATTTACCCAATTTGCTTTTTTTATCTCACATCTCCCAATATCCTTCTCCTTAGTGAGTACCGAAGAAAAGAAACTGTTCAATATCTCCCCCATTTCTCTTGGCTCCACACACAGTTTTCCGCTCTGATTTTCTAAGGGACCAATTTTGTCTCTAGCTTTCCTCTTACCATTAACATATTTGTAGAACTCTTTTGGATTAGTCTTCACCCTGCTTGCCATAGTTTCCTCGTACCTTCTTTTAGCTTTCCTAATTCCTCTCTTAAGATTCCTCTTACATTCAATGTATCTTTCAAACATCTCCTTAACTCCATGCTTCTTATATCTAATGTACGCCTCCCTTTTTCTTCGAACCAAGTTTCTAATATTCCTTGAAAACCACGGCTCTCTCAAACCTTTTGCCCCTCCTTTTAATCTAACAGGAACATAAAGCTTTTGCACTCTCAAAATCTGATCTTTAAAAGACTTCCATCTCTCTACTACATCCTGCCCATAAAACAAATTGTCCCAATGCACACCCTGCAAGTCCTTTCGCATCTCCTCAAATCTAGCTTTTCCCCAATCAAAAACCTCAACCCTTGGCCCTGACTTCTCTCTTTCCATAATGACATTGAAGCTGATGGCATTATGATCACTGGACCCGAAGTGCTCGCCAACACTAACCTCCGTCACTTGACCCATCCCATTTGCCAACAGTAGATCTAACACTGCTCCTTCTCTGGTCGGCACCTCAACATATTGTTGTATGTCCAAGTACATACACGATGTCACATACAAACCTGAGATTCCTTTTTCCTGTGGGCACAGCTGAATGACCATTAATTGGTAGTGTAAAAAATAAATTATACACAGCATATTGTTGTATGTCCAAGTACATACACGATATCACATACAAACCTGAGATTCCTTTTTCCTGTGGGCACAGCTGAATGACCACTAATTGGTAGTGTAAAAAATAAATTGTACACAGCATATTTTTTCTTTGGCTTGGCTTCGCGGACGAAGATTTATGGAGGGGTAAAGTCCACGTCAGCTGCAGGCTCGTTTGTGGCTGACAAGTCCGATGCGAGACAGGCAGACACGGTTGCAGCGGTTTCAAGGGAAAATTGGTTGGTTGGGGTTGGGTGTTGGGTTTTTCCTCCTTTGTCTTTTGTCAGTGAGGTGAGCTCTGCGGTCTTCTTCAAAGGAGGTTGCTGCCCGCCAAAGTGTGATGCGCCAAGATGCACGGTTTGAGGCGATTTCAGCCCACTGGCAGTGGTCAATGTGGCAGGCACCAAGAGATTTCTTTAGGCAGTCCTTGTACCTTTTCTATGGTGCACCTCTGTCACGGTGGCCAGTGGAGAGCTCGCCATATAACACGATTTGGGGAGGCGATGGTCTTCAATTCTGGAGACGTGACCCACCCAGCGCAGCTGGATCTTCAGCAGCGTGGACTCGATGCTGTCGATCTCTGCCATCTCGAGTACTTCGACGTTAGGGATGAAAGCGCTCCAATGGATGTTGAGGATGGAGCGGAGACAACGCTGGTGGAAGTGTTCTAGGAGCCGTAGGTGATGCCGGTAGAGGACCCATGATTCGGAGCCGAACAGGAGTGTGGGTATGACAACGGCCTTGTATACGGTTATCTTTGTGAGGTTTTTCAGTTGGTTGTTTTTCCAGACTCTTTTGTGTAGTCTTCCAAAGGCGCTACTTGCCTTGGCGAGTCTGTTGTCTATCTCATTGTCGATCCTTGCATCTGATGAAATGGTGCAGCCGAGATAGGTAAACTGGTTGACCGTTTTGAGTTTTGTGTGCCCGATGGAGATGTGGGGGGGCTGGTAGTCATGGTGGGGAGCTGGCTGATGGAGGACCTCAGTTTTCTTCAGGCTGACTTCCAGGCCAAACATTTTGGCAGTTTTCGCAAAGTAGGACGTCAAGCGCTGAAGAGCTGGCTCTGAAAGGGCAACTAAAGTGGCATCGTCTACAAAGAGTAGTTCACGGACAAGTTTCTCTTGTGTCTTGGTGTGAGCTTGCAGGCGCCTCAGATTGAAGAGACTGGCATCCGTGCGGTACCGGATGTAAACAGCGTCTTCACTGTTGAGGTCTTTCATGGCTTGGTTCAGCATCATGCTGAAGAAGATTAATATTTCTGGATATTAAGGCCTTTAATCACTCACTTTGTGTCTGCTTGTAGTTATTTGATCATGTCACAGTCTTATTAATAAACATATAAAACTATGAAAGGCATAGATAAGATGGAGGTAGGCAAGTAATTTCCATTAGTGGGGAAGACTAGATTAGGGGACACGGACTCAAGATTCAGAGATTAGCCACTATGGTCAGGAACACTGCCAGGTGTTTACGTTTGTAAAGGATTTCTCCTGTTTACATAGATATTAATGAATGTGATACCTTTCCGTGCGCCCAGGAAGCAACTTGTCAGAACACCGAAGGTTCCTTCCGTTGCGTCTGCAGCACAGGCTATAAGCACCAGACTCTAAGCGACAAAAATAGTATCTGTGAAGGTAAGGTCCTTGAACAAATGATAGTCAACTTCAAGCTGAACACAAAAGATAATTTCAGATTTCTGCGTCACTTCGGAAGCTGGAGAAACATCAAATTAACTTTTATTGAATGTAACATGTCTAAGTGGTTATTCATGAATCTGATGACAATGCGGAAGAAGCTGTCCTTAAAGATTTTCTGTTTTTGCACAGACATTGATGAATGTGAATCCTTGCCCTGTGGCCACCACACAATTTGCAGCAACACACTGGGTTCATACCAGTGTAACTGCATCCCAGGTTTTAAACCAACACCCACCACCGCCAACCTCTCCATGCAGAAAGTCTGTCAAGGTAAGAACTTTAAGAGCTCCATAATAGTGAGACTATCCAGTACAATAAAACAGGCAGGGATACCACATTTCCATCCCTGCTACGCTTGAGTTTTCAGATATAGTCAGATCTAAGATTTATTGTCAGAGTTCATCCATGACATCACATACAACCCTGAGATACTTTTCCTGCGGGTGACTTATTGGTGGTGCAAAACAAAACCATGCAGAATGTGCACATGAAAACAAAGAAAGAAATGTACTGTATATACTCTGGTCAATCCCATGTAGTATTTGACCCCCATCACTATTTCTGGCCTCAACCAATCCAGACACAAACTCTCTCCTTGCCACCACCCAATCTGAGCACCGATGCTCTGAATGCGGACCTATGTCCTGGTGAAAAAGTAAGAGTCCATAAATGAGTCCCTGATTGAGTATGTTGTTGAGGAGTCTGATGGTAGAGGGGGAGCAGCTGTTCCAAAACCTGATGGTGCGAGGCTTGTGGCCCCCAACACCTCTTTCCTGATGGCAGCAGTGAAAAAAGAGCGTGTGCTGGGGGGTGTGAATCCTTGATGATACCTGCTGCTTGCCAACAACAGCATTCCTTGTAGATATATTCAATAGTGGGGAGGGTTTTGCTGTGATGTCCTGGACTTTGTCCATTACCTACTGCAGGGCTTTACAGTCAGGGGTACTGGTGCTCCCATACCAGACTGTGACGCCGCCAGTCAGCACGCTTTCCACCACACGTCTGTAGAAATGCGCCAAGGCACCCAATGTCATCCCAAATCCCCACAAACTCCCGAAGAAGTAGAGGCTCTGACGTGCTTTCTTCATGATGCCATTAGTGTGTTGGATTCAGGAAAGATCCTCCAAGATAGGGACTCTCAGCAATTTAAATGTCCTGCAAGCTCACGGGCACCAGTCATCTCTTCATCGAGGACATCAACAAGAGCCAGTGTCTTAAGAAAGCAGCCTCTATCCTTGTACGACATTGAAAACACTGGCAAATTTCTATAGATGTGTGGTGGGAAGTGTGCTGACCAGCTGCATCATGATCTGGTATGGGAGCATCAATACACCTGAGTGTAAAGCCCTGTAAAAGGGAATGGATACAGCCCAGGACATCACAGGCAAAACCCTCCCCTCCATCGAGAACACCGACAGGGAACGCTGCCGTTGGAAAGCATGAGCAATCATCGAGGATCCACATGCTCTGTTCTCTCTGCTGCCATCAGGAAAGAGGTATCGGGGCCTCAAGACTCACACCCCCTCACAATCAGACTCGTCAACGACAAACTCATTTAAGAACTCTTGCACTTTATTGATTTTTAAAATTTTCTCTATTGCACAGTTAGTTTACTTTATTTGTTTACATGTGTACATTCTTCTACGCACTACCAATAAGTGGTAATTCTGCCTGGGCCCCAGGATAAAGGAATCTCAGGATTATACGTGATATCATGTATGTGCTCTAGCAATAAATTTGAAATCTGAAATCAGGTTATGGCTTTATGCCCTCGAATGTTGACAATAAATCTGAAATCTGGTCTCCTGCTTTGCATAGAGGGATGTGATGGCAGGAACTAGAATTTGGGTTTCCTACCTTCATTGAACGGGGGATTGAGTATAAAACACAAAAATGCCGGATAAACTCAGCAGGTCATGCAGCGTTCTTTGTGCAGCAAAGATACATAACCAACATTTCAGGCCTGAGCCCTTCATCAAGGTATGAGCAAAAAGCAGGCAGGCGCAGAATAAAATGGAGGGGCAGGTCTGGGTGGGGCGAAGAAGTAAAGGCGAGTCATTGATGGATATGGTTGGGAGGACAGAAGAGCAAAGAGCTGAGAATGTGATTGGGGGAGGGATGTCTATCATGAGTCTATCAGCAAATCATTGAGGAAGGAAGGAGGGTGCCCATTTGATAACCCAGAAGTTGCCACCATGCAGGGCTACCCCACAGAGTCTAGGCAGCAAATCTCAGAAGTTCAATAAGGAATATTAATATCTAGTCCTTCATAATATACCTCCAGATTCTGAGCCCCTCATATTCAACATCTCAGTATCTGCTGAACTGCCACACTGGATCTGATGTTCAAGAAATCTCAATCCCTTATTAATTTTAATTTTAGAGATTCAGTACAGTAACAATACCCCAATTAACCTACAGACCCCATAGGATTCACCCCACCCTTCAAAAACATACCCAGTCATAGGGAGAACTGTACTCCTTGCAGATTCAAACCCAGGTCAAGGGCATTGTATTAGCATTGTGCTAACCTCTATGCTATCCATGCCGTCCTCCAATGTTCAGGATCTCTGGACCCCAATTTGCTGATATTTTGGAGCCACGGTGGCTGCAAGTCTTTGATATTCCCGTCTCTGTTATTCCAGAAATACTTTCAAATTTTCTGATCTTGCAGAACTTTGCATGATTCTTGGTGTCATGAAACCCTGGATCATAAATCCCTGATGTCTTGGAGCTCTCGGTCCCACTCCTGGCTAGCCTTGAACACTGGACGCCAACTCCATCATGTTCTAAAACTCTGGGTCCTTGCTCCCTGGTATCTGGGAGTTCCCTGGTGATCTAGAGCCTGACTGGAATCTCAAGTTCAGGTTTATTTATCATCCGATTGCACAGGTCTTCTTTGGCTTGGCTTCGCGGACGAAGATTTATGGAGGGGGTAAAAGTCCACGTCAGCTGCAGGCTCGTTTGTGGCTGACAAGTCCAATGCGGGACAGGCAGACACGGTTGCAGCGGCTGCAGGGGAAAATTGGTTGGTTGGGGTTGGGTGTTGGGTTTTTCCTCCTTTGCCTTTTGTCAGTGAGGTGGGCTCTGCGGTCTTCTTCAAAGGAGGTTGCTGCCCGCCAAACTGTGAGGCGCCAAGATGCACGGTTTGAGGCGTTATCAGCCCACTGGCGGTGGTCAATGTGGCAGGCACCAAGAGATTTCTTTAGGCAGTCCTTGTACCTTTTCTTTGGTGCACCTCTGTCATGGTGGCCAGTGGAGAGCTCGCCATATAACACGATCTTGGGAAGGCGATGGTCCTCCATTCTGGAGACGTGACCCACCCAGCGCAGCTGGATCTTCAGCAGCGTGGACTCGATGCTGTCGACCTCTGCCATCTCGAGTACTTCGACGTTAGGGATGAAAGCGCTCCAATGGATGTTGAGGATGGAGCGGAGACAACGCTGGTGGAAGCGTTCTAGGAGCCGTAGGTGATGCCGGTAGAGGACCCATGATTCAGAGCCGAACAGGAGTGTGGGTATGACAACGGCTCTGGATACGCTTATCTTTGTGAGGTTTTTCAGTTGGTTGTTTTTCCAGACTCTTTTGTGTAGTCTTCCAAAGGCGCTATTTGCTTTGGCGAGTCTGTTGTCTATCTCATTGTCGATCCTTGCATCTGATGAAATGGTGCAGCCGAGAAAGGTAAACTGGTTGACCGTTTTGAGTTTTGTGTGCCCGATGGAGATGTGGGGGGGCTGGTAGTCATGGTGGGGAGCTGGCTGATGGAGTACCTCAGTTTTCTTCAGGCTGACTTCCAGGCCAAACATTTTGGCAGTTTCTGCAAAGCAGGACGTCAAGCGCTGAAGAGCTGGCTCTGAATGGGCAACTAAAGTGGCATCGTCTACAAAGAGTAGTTCACGGACAAGTTTCTCTTGTGTCTTGGTGTGAGCTTGCAGTCGCCTCAGATTGAAGAGACTGCCATCCGTGCGGTACCGGATGTAAACAGCCTCTTCACTGTTGAGGTCTTTCATGGCTTGGTTCAGCATCATGCTGAAGAAGATTAATATTTCTGGATATTAAGGCCTTTAATCACTCACTTTGTGTCTGCTTGTAGTTATTTGATCATGTCACAGTCTTATTAATAAACATATAAAATTATGAAAGGCATAGATAAGATGGAGGTAGGCAAGTAATTTCCATTAGTGGGGAAGACTAGATTAGGGGACACGGACTCAAGATTCAGGGATTAGCCACTATGGTCAGGAACACTGCCAGGTGTTTACGTTTGTAAAGGATTTCTCCTGTTTACATAGATATTAATGAATGTGATACCTTTCCGTGCGCCCAGGAAGCAACTTGTCAGAACACCGAAGGTTCCTTCCATTGCGTCTGCAGCACAGGCTATAAGCACCAGACTCTAAGCGACAAAAATAGTATCTGTGAAGGTAAGGTCCTTGAACAAATGATAGTCAACTTCAAGCTGAACACAAAAGATAATTTCAGATTTCTGCGTCACTTCGGAAGTTGGAGAAACATCAAATTAACTTTTATTGAATGTAACATGTCTAAGTGATTATTCATGAATCTGATGACAATGCGGAAGAAGCTGTCCTTAAAGATTTTCTGTTTTTGCACAGACATTGATGAATGTGAATCCTTGCCCTGTGGCCACCACACAATTTGCAGCAACACACTGGGTTCATACCATTGTAACTGCATCCCAGGTTTTAAACCAACACCCACCACCGACAACCTCTCCATGGAGAAAGTCTGTCAAGGTAAGAACTTTAAGAGCTCCATAATAGTGAGACTATCCAGTACAATAAAACAGGCAGGGATACCACATTTCCTTCCCTGCTACGCTTGAGTTTTCAGATATAGTCAGATCTAAGATTTATTGTCAGAGTTCATCCATGACATCACATACAACCCTGAGATACTTTTCCTGCGGGTGATGCAGAATAACCACTTATTGGTGGTGCAAAACAAAACCATGCACAATGTACACATGAAAACAAAGAAAGAAATGTACTGTATATACCCTGGTCAATCCCATGTAATATTTGACCCCCACCACTATTTTTGGCCTCAACCAATCCAGACACAAACTCTCTCCTTGCCACCACCCAATCTGAGCACCGATGCTCTGAATGCGGACCTATGTCCTGGTGCAAAAGTAAGAGTCCATAAATGAGTCCCTGATTGAGTATATTGTTGAGGAGTCTGATGGTAGAGGGGGAGCAGCTGTTCCAAAACCTGATGGTGCGAGGCTTGTGGCCCCTACACCTCTTTCCTGATGGCAGCAGCGAAAAAAGAGCATGTGCTGGGGGGTGTGAATCCTTGATGATACCTGCTGCTTGCCAACAGCAGCATTCCTTGTAGATATATTCAATAGTGGGGAGGGTTTTGCTGTGATGTCCTGGACTTTGTCCATTACCTACTGCAGGGCTTTACAGTCAGGGGTACTGGTGCTCCCATACCAGACTGTGACGCCGCCAGTCAGCACGCTTTCCACCACACATCTGTAGAAATGCGCCAAGGCACCCAATGTCAACCCAAATCCACACAAACTCCCGAAGAAGTAGAGGCTCTGACATGCTTTCTTCATGATGCCATTAGTGTGTTGGGTTCAGGAAAGATCCTCTAAGATAGGGACTCTCAGCAAGTTACATTTTTTTCACACTCTCCAACTCTGATTTTCCTCAATGATCACTGGATTGTACATCTCTGGTTTTCCCTTCCTGGTCAACAATCAGCTCCTTGGTTCTGGTGACATTGAGTGGAAGTTGTTTTTGGTGCACCATTCCACCGTTTTCAAGCTCCATCCTGTATGCTAAATCTTCGCCCCTTTATTTACAACCCACTTTCCAATGGCAGTGTTCCCTGTAGGCGTTCTCGATAGTGCATAGAGTTTTGCCTGTGATGTCCTAGACTGTGTCCACTACCTTTACACTCAGGCGTCCCAGTACCAGACAGTGATGCAGCCAGTCAGCACACATGGCAAGTTGTTCATTGTTTTAAGCACAGCTGCTAAATAATTCATTGATTTCTAAATCCTATCAACTGTGGTGGGCTTCGAATTCTAGTTTGTAGATACTATTCTGGTTGTTCAGTCACTGTTGTATCAACGTACTCTCACCTGATTCTGCACATTTAGCAGTTAATAATGTTTACAATTGTGAAGCATTTTTTGTGTTTGCACAGACGTTGACGAATGTGAATCCTCGCTCTGTGGCCGTCACACAACTTGCAAAAACACACTGGGTTCCTACCAGTGCAACTGCATCACGGGGTTTCAGGCCACACCTGACACTGCCGCCCTCTCCTCGGGGAAAGTTTGTCAGCGTAAGGACTTTTTCTCATCATTGAAACTGAATAATCTCAAGGCAGTGTTGGGGCCGTCAACCCACAAAGATTATCTCACAAAGATTATCTTGCAGATTCCTGGAATTCTTCACAACGGATGTCTCCTGAGCAAATCCCACTGTAAATTCATGAGCAGGGTAGAGTGGGTTCATTTTATGTGGATTCTTTATTTCTTTTGTGCTCTTTAATGTAATTCCAAATAACCATATAACCATAGATGCATCAATGTCGGAAGGGATGTGGTTCTGAGGAATGAATTTGGAGAGTGTGGAAGGAGACTTACAAAGTGGGTATCTGGAGGTTGCCTTGGATTACACCCTACAAGCTGGTGAGGTTAGGAATAGAAAGATAGGCCAGATAAATTGAGCTGGATCAGGGGGCTCTTGAATCATTGGGATCTCTTCTGGGGCAGAAGTGACCTGTGAAAAAGGGATGGCTCACATCCGAACCAGCAGGGGAACTAATATTCTGGCCGGGAGATTTAGGGAGTGCCTCTCTGGAAGGTTGAAATAAGAATAACAGTAAGTTGGAGTTCAGATGAGAAGTTGGGGGCTAATACTAGACCAAGAGGGCAAATGTCGTGGAAAGGATAAGCAGAAGAACAGCAAAGTGAGGGGAAAGAACCATGGTTGAAACTGCATTTATTTCAATGCAAAAGACATGCAGGTAAATCAGGCCAACTCGGGCTGAGTGTAAAGGTAGTGGACACAGTCCAGGACATCACAGGCAAAACTCTATGCACTATCGAGAACACCTACAGGGAACACTGCCATTGGAAAACGGGTTGTATATAAAGGGGCGAAGATTTAGCATACAGGATGGAGATTGAAAACGGTGAAATAGTGCACCAACAACAACCTTGCACTCAATGTCACCAGAACCAAGGAGCTGATTGTTGACCAGGAAGGGAAAACCAGAGATGTACAATCCAGTGATCATTGAGGAAAATCAGAGTTGGAGAGTGTGAAAAAATTTAAATTGCTGAGAGTCCCTACCTTGGAGGATCTTGGGAGATTGGAATATTATTGACACGAGAAACGTAGCAGAGAGTAGAATCAGAATTTATTGCCACGAACATGTTACGAAATTCTCTTCTGGGGCGGAGGTGACCTGTGAAAAAAGGATGGCTCACATCTGAACGGGCGGGGTAAACTAATATTCCGCTGGGAGATTCTGGAAGGTTAAAATAAGATTGGCAGGGACTGTAAAAACATGGCAGTATAACTGGATGGATAGGCTGGGCTCGTTAGGCTTGGTTGGCAACCAGCCTAAGAGAAGGATAACTCTGATTTCTCTCTCCCCCTCTTCCTTTTCCCTCCTTAAATAGTGGGGGTGGGGGGGGTGGGGTGGGTGGGGGAGGGAAGCGAATGTAAACATAGATATCCTTTGCCTTAAATTGCTTCATTTACCTTCATAAAAGGTCCAGAGGAGGATTGACTGGTCCAACTCGCTCTTTGTTCCCTCCGTAGCGGAGGGTGATGTCAGAGGTGGAGTGAAATCGCCTCACCTCCTCCGTAGAAGGAATGCTGCTGAATGCCATCAGCCCACAACCCTAGAGCGCTTTCGGTCGCCATTTTCAGTTTTGGCCACTTTTCCTTTCTGGTGCATATGTTTGATGTCATGGAGGAGGGCAACGCTACTGCACTTCTCACCCTGTCTCCCTCAGCTTTGTGAGCAGCTCATGGATTTGCCCCTGCATCAAAGCATATTGCGACCACATTTTTGGTCATCAGCATAAAAGGGAAATTTGCTTTTTTTTTAAACGAGCAGGAGATTTAAAAACCCCTTCTGTCTCCTTTCACACAGACAAAATCGATTCTCACCTCTCCCTTATTGTATCCAACTTTTTGTTGGTCTGGATTCCTCCCCCAGCCAGCGCTGTCTCTATTCTGTGATTTCCTGCTTATTCTTTGCTTATTTCAGTTGAAGCCACCAGAAACTCACCAGAACTGTAAAGGTAAAAACAGAAAGAGTTCTTTGAGAGGAATACAAAGAGTAACTGCTGGAAACAGGCAGAACCTGCGGAAAGAAACAAGAGTGTTTCAAATATCAATGAAGGGTTTTAACTCTGTTTCTCACTTGTCTACTCCTTCCTTCCCACCAATCACCCCCACCCCCTTGGCACCAAACCCTGTGACTGCAGGTGAACCTCCACTTGCATCCCTCACCACCTTTCAGGGCCCCAAACAGTCCTTCGTAGTGAAGCAACATTTCACCTGTGAATCTACAGTGGGGGGCCATCCGGTGCTCCCGTTGTGGTCTCTTCTACATTGGAGATACTGGGCGCAAACTGGGAGATCACTTTGTGGAGCACCTCAGCTCTGTCTGCTGCAATAGCGTGGATCTCCCAGTGGCCACTCAGTTCAATTCCCCGTCCCATTCCCTTGCCAAAATGTAAGTTCGTGGTCCCATGCACAGCCAGACTGGACCATTTGCAAATTGTCTGGGCACCCTCCAAATGGATAGCAATAACAGTGACTTCTCCAGATTCCATTAGCCTCCCCATGTCTTCTTTTCTCTAGCTTGTGCTCTCCCCTTTCTCCCTCTGTCTCCTTTACCTCAATTCTGCATCCACAGAGCCAACCCACTCAATTCCCCCTATCAATTCTCGCCTTTCCTCTTTCCTGGCCTCCCCTCCATTTCCAATTATCACCTTTTGTCTGCATTCCTCCCCCTACCATTTCTTTTAATTCAGATGGCTGCCTGCTTTTTGCTCACACCTTGAAGAAGGGCTCAGGCCCAAAACGTTGGCAATATATCTTCATCTCCCATGGTCACTGCAAGACCTGCTGAGTTCCTCCAGGATTTATTTATCCCTCTCCACGGATCCTGCCTGACCTTCTGAGTGTTTCTGGCATATTTTGCTTCTGGTTCAGATTTTCTGCTGACTTTTGGCTTTCATTCACTGTTAAATAGACGAGCGGGGTTGTGGGGGGGGGTGGTGGTGGTGGTGGGGCAATAGAGGAATTGGAAGAGGGTGGAGATGGGACTGGGGCCAGTGCAGAGTATGGAGCTGCATTAGAGGAGAGTATTTGGGTTTGATCACTGTTACAAATATTCCCAATCTCTTCTGTGAGGCAGGGATCTAGTGTTGGGTCCAAAGCTCGACGTTGTGAGGGTGAGTTGTTGTGGAGTGACTGTTGGAGTTTACAGCTGGACACTTAGATTTCCTTTATGTAATTTTTCCACCAGTTAATCCACTTGATTGTGCTAATACGGTTGAAAAGAATTTCACAACAATGCCCTGCAATTCAATATATTCATGGAATTCAAACCAGGTACGTGAACTATGTCTGACTTTCACCCACCCTGTTTCTCCAGGGTACATCTCCTTTTCATGTGGATCTATTGCAATGTATTCTTAAATTTTTTTAAATTTAAATTTGGGCATACGGCACGGTGACAGGCCCTTCCGGCCCACAAGCCTGTGCCGCCCAACTCCCATTCCTTTTGGAGTGTGGAAGGAAACAGGAATACACAGAGTAATCCCTCATAGACATGGGGAAAATGTATAAACTCTTCACCAACAGAACCAGATTCAAACCCGGATTTGCTGGCACTGCAACCGTCTTCACTAGATTGATCCCACCCTCCTTAATGCACTCTGCTCCCACTCTTCCATCTTTGTGGCTTTCTTCACCCACCGTACAGAACTTCCCAACCATTGAAGACACCTCTGTGAGGCACAGCCTCCAGAAAGCAGCCAACATCACAAAGGACCCCTGTCACCTTGTCACAACCTCTTCTCACTGCTACCTTCTGGAGAAACTTCAGCAACCACAGGAAGTAAAAGGCAGTCATCATTTTGGGCTGAGCCCTTCCTAGAAAATGTGGAAAAACAGGTGGACACCTGAAAATAAAGATGGGGGGGGAGGAGGAGAGGAGAGAGGAATGGGAGGAGCAGAAGCTATTTTCAGACATTAAGAGGTCGATTCATAGAACTGTAGAACACTACAGCACAGAAACAGGCCCTTCCGCCCTTCTCATCTGTGCCAAACCATTTTCCCGCCTAGTCCCACTGACCTGGACCATAACCCTCCCAAATTTTTCTTCAATATCAAAATTGAACCCATATTTACCACTTCAGCTGGTGCTTGTTCCATGCTCCCAACACTCTCTGCATGAAGTAGTTCCCCCTAATGTTCCCTCCAAACTTTTCCCTTTTCACCCTAAACCCATGTTCTCCAATTGTTTTTTCTCCTTACATCATTTGGGTTAGGATTAGGTAAGAATTATTTTCAGTTGCTCACTACTACTGTGTAACTAACTGTCCAGTTAGCATATAAGGAACAGTTGTATAGGGGATGAGGGGAGACCTCATAGAGGCATCTCAAATGCTGAAAGGCCTGACAGAGTAGATATGGCAAGGATGTTTCCCATGGTAGGAGATTCTAGGACAAGAGGGCATAATTTCAGGATAAAAGGCATCAACTTAAAACAGAAATAAAGAAAACTTTCTTTAGTCAGAGGGTCGTAGAACTTGTTACCATAGGCGGCTGTGGAAGCGAGGTCGTTGGGTGTATTTAAGGCAGAAATTGACAATCAGGGCATTGAGGGCTACGGGGAGAAATCCGGCGAGTGGGTCTGAGTGGGAGGTTGGATCAGCTCACAATTAGAATGGTGGAGCAGACTGGATGGGCCAATGGGCCTCCTTCTGCTCCTATATCTTGTGATCTTGTGATATTAAATTGATATCTTGTTCTTGTCCAGTCAAGCTCCATATTGCAATCAGCTGACTGCTTTCAGAGTAAACTCTGCCATAACTCAAGTGGGAGAAACATCACCAAGGTAAGCTTTTATCGGTTGTATAGTTTCATCTTTGGGTAGGAGTTGTGTGCTTCTGAGGAGGGGAGAGTCGAGGGGTTTAAAAGATTTATTGTCAGAGACATCACGTACAATATGAGATTCTTTTCCCAGCGGGCGAGGCAGAATTAACATTTATTGGTACAATAGTGCAAAAAAAACTATAAACATACACATGTAAACAAATAAGGAAATGTAAACATACTGACTATGCAATACAGAGAGAATGGGGAAAAAATTCAATAAAGTTCACAAGACTCCTTCAATGAGACCCTGACTGAGAAGTCTGATGATGGAGGGGTAGCTGCTGTCCAGCACTGGTAATGCAGCCCTGTTAACCACAGCTATTCAAGTGCTTCTTAAACATAGACACTACAGCACAGTAAGGCCCTTCAGCCCTTGATGTTGTGCCAACCCATATATTCCTAAAAAAAACTAAACTCTCCCTACATGTAACTCTCTATTTTTCTTCCGTCCATCTGCCTGTCCAAGAGTCTCTTAAATGCTCTTAATGTTTCAGCCTTCACCACCACCCCTGGCAAGGCATTCCAGACACCCACAACTCTCTGTGTGTGTAAAAAGCTATCCCTAAATTTCCATCCCTTTATTTTATACATGTTTGCTCTCCCTGTCCTGGGAAAAGATGTTGGATGTCCACCCTATCTACTGCCTCACATAATCTTGTAGCCGTCTATTACGCTGGAATTACAGGTGTCCTAATGTAGACACCGAACCTGGATGACATTTCAACCCACTAGAAGAGTGACTTACATCCACGAGACAAAGCTCCTTGCAGTTACTGACACTGTAACTGCTTAGGGCAGTCAGACAGAATGAGGAATGGAGCGGAAAAGTGATGGAGAAAAAGAGAGAGGGGGTGGCACGAGAAAGTGGGAGCATGGGATGACAGAGAAAGAGAGGAAATCAATGAATAAAAGGAGAAAGAGGATTAGAGAAGAGGGTCTGTCCATGGTCTCATGCACTGCCAGACTGAGACGACCCACAAATTGGAAGAACAACACTTCATCTTACATCTGGGCTCGCTCTCTCTCTCTCTCTCTCTTCCTCCCCCCCCCCCCCTCACTTTACCCTCTGTCTCCTTCCACAGAGCTAACCTCTCCTCTTCTATCCAATTAACACCTTTTGTTGCCGTTGCCCTCCCTCCCCTAGCCAGTCTTGTCTTTATTCCGACACCTTCCTTTTTCCTTATTCCTTGAGGAAGGGCTCAGGCCTGAAATATCCTTCATATAATTTTACCTTCTATGGATGCTGCGAGACCGGCTGAGTTCCTTCAACATTTACTGTGTGTTTTAGGGAATTGGAGAAAGAGAGAATTAAGGAATGAGAGTGGAGAGAGATTCACCAATTGCTGAAACAGCAATGAAATTAAAAAAAGATGAACAATTACTTCAGAAAGAGAGGCATTCATGAAAGAGAAGCTGAAACAAACTTGGATGCTGGTCACTGAAAATGTTGGAAGAACTGAGCCAGTCAAGCAGTATCTGTCAATTCTCCTTTTATCATATCCAATTAACACCTTTAGTTGGTCTGGTCTCCTCCTCCAGCTGGTATCAGTCTCTTTATTCTGTATCTTCCTGTTCCTTGCTTCTTCCTTGAAGAAGTGCTCAGGCCTGGAACACCTTTACATCCCCTGGATGCTGCGAGACTGGCTGAGTTCCTCCAGCATTTCTGTGTGTTTTTACAACAAATGTAGTCTCTGCAAACTTTTGTGTTTCACTCGCTAAAGAAGGAGTCCCCAGTACACAAAATTCAGAAACTTTTGTTTGCTGTAAAGGCAATACGTAGAAGTGCCAATAGCCCGGTGACCCAACCAATAAAAGCATGAGAGATCCTTCCGTCCGCGAATTGGCTTCCTGACCTCTGTCGCTGCACAGTCTCCTCTCCAGTCCAGTGGTGACCCTCTAGTTCTGGATCTCCGACACAATCAGGAAGCTTTCAGTGCCAGAAGCACTTCTTGCTGTAGGCACCCTCTTTGGATCCCACTCCCAATGCCTGGTTCACGCCAGCCTGTCATGCTTCGGGTGGGCAAACCTTGCATGAAACTAGGGGAAGAGGAAACAAAGAATGCTGGAAATAATCAGCAGGTCAGGCAGTAACTGTGGAGAGGAGGAAAAGAACTCTGGTCAACAAATTTTTTCAAAAGGTTTGCTTCCTGAAATAAAATTGGGGTTACGATAGACAACTTCAAGCTGAACACAAAGATGATTTCAGATTTGCTGAATCACATAGGAAGTTGGAAAAACACTAACTTTCATTGAATTTAGCACATTTAATTGTGTTAGTTCAACTGACCTCAAAATGTTTTGCCACTGATTTTCATTTGTACTCGGCATCTGATGCCTCTTGTGTCAGTGGCCAATAATAGTTGGTCAGCACTGATGGATTCCAGTTGCCCTGATTCTGCTTTTCCACATCCTGGTGAAACCTTTCACCATGTTCGACCCTGACTGCACCAAGACCAGCAGGGAAGACGTCCGAGTGCCAAAGCAGAAAATGGTCATGGTGCACTTCATGGTTTTGTCGGCTTGAAGTAGATTTAAAATATGATAAGAAATCACAAAAATTGGGTTATATCTTCAAAGACAGGAATGTGATATGAAAATTTTACGACCATTATTGTGATCAGGAGCCCAAAATCCAAAAATACACCCAAAAGTGTTCTTGTGGCTCTCTTGCAGATTTCTCGCATCTGCAAGGTTTCCATTTTCAATATATGACGTGTTCTTTTCACCTACAGGAAATTCCAGTATTTGCAAACAACATTCTTAATAGTTTGAGGCTGGATAATCTGAACTCAACCCAAAAGGTGAAGGTAGCATCAACTGTAATGACCCTCTTGGAAAACATGGCGATGGTGATTGGACTGACGTTATCCACTGAGGGAGTGGCGACTGTAAAAACAGAATCTTTCGGTAAGTATTGTTTCTGTAACAAAATTAGGGCAGCAGTTAGTGCAATGACATTAAAGTGCCAGTGTCCAGGACTAGAATTCGAATCTGGCACTATCTGTAAGGAGTTTATTCATTCTCCCTGTATCTGCGTGGGTTTTCCCCAGGGGCGCTGGTTTCCTCCCACCATTCAAAACATATGGGAGTCGTAGGTTAATTGAGGGTAAATTGGGCGGCGCAGACTCGTGGGTCAACATTTAAATTTAATTCATCTCCTGAAAACTGTGTGAAAATGATTTTAAATTTAGAAAAAATGATGTGGTGTTTACTTTCATAATAATCTCCTTTAGCATGAATATCTGTGCATCAATTGGTGCTGAAAACAAGCTGATGAAATAAATGATTAAGATTTTGTCTCTTGAAATGCATTTTCAAGTTCAATAATATTTATCGTCTGATTGCACAAGTTCAACCGATGAAACAGCATTCTCTGGTCCTCACTCCAAAAGAACATGCAAACACACAACCAGACATAACACAACCAGACATAACACGCCTACAGACAAGTGAAACATGTACAGTACATATAAATTTAAATTTAGACATACAGGACAGTAACAAACTATCTCGGCTCACCAGTCTGTGCCACCCAATTTATACCAGATTAACCTACACCCCCAGTATGTTTCGAATGGTGGGAGAAAACCATAGCTCCCAGGTAAAACCCACACAGACACTAAGAGAAGGTACAAACTCCTGACAGACAGCGCAGGATTCAAACCAGTCCCGATCATTTGCACTGTAAAGGCGTTGCGCAAACTGCTTTGCCAACAGTGCTGCCCATGTATAGACATACATTAAAAAAAATATTGATAATGAAATAGTAGAGTCGTGGACTCTAGCTTGTGCTAGAATAGGAGTTTGGAACAGTTCATCAGCCTCATGGCCCGTGGGAAGAAGCAGTTTCTCAGCCTGGTACTCTTGTATCTCTTTCCTGGCGATAGATCACAAGATATAGGAGCAGAAGTAGGTCCATTGGCACTCGAGTCTGATCCACCATTCTAATCATGAGCTGATCCATCCACCCACTCAGCCCCATTCCCTGGCTTTTTCTGTTACCCTTGATTAATAAAATACCTGTCAATCTCTGCCTTGTATGCACCCAATGACCTCACTTTCCTCAGCCATCCGTGGCAAGAAGTTCCACAGACTCACGACCCTCAGGCTAAAGAAATTTTTCCACATCTCCTTTTAAATTGAAGCCCTTTTATCCTCTTGACCTAGAATTCCCCCGTCATGGGGATCATCCTCGGGGATCGTCAATAATATTTTTCATGCCCTCTTCAAACTATTTTTTAATATTTTAACACAATATTTCCTAATATTGGAAATCAACAAAACTTCAGATACAGTAAACTTTTGGGGGGGGTGGGGGGTGGAAAACGGGAAATGATAGAAAAACTCTGCAGGTCAGTCAGCATTTGCAAAAGAGAAATCGTTCATGTTTCTGGTCCAGGACGCGAACTCTCCACGGATGCAGCTGAGTTTGCAGGCATTTTCTGAGATTTTTTTTGAGACTGCATTTGAGAGGCTGGGATATGGTGAGGAGCCAAATCTCAGAGGGAAGTTGGATAAAGGGGACCTCTGTCAGTCAGGGTTCCTGCTCCATACACTGAAAAGACGTGACTGAAAGAACAGGGATGCTGTTCCAAGGTCTCCTGAGAATTGACTGTATGCTCATGCCCACGGTTCACACACATTACTGCCAGCTGGATTGTTTCTTGTCATCTGCACTGAAAAAATTGACTTTAATCATATCATAGACCAATGTACATCAGTGAAAGAAAGGAAGGTGCAGTTATAATTTTCACATGGTGCCATAATTTGTTAATTAAAAGATTGACTAGTTTTACTTTTATTTTTGAGCTGATATTATGGTAAAGTTATTTAAAAGATGGGTGTCAGACATTCGGACAGGCGTGTAATTTCAGTGCTTGCCATAGGCACTATTTTCCGTAGATACACGCCTGTGCATTGATGTAAACAGCTTTGTTCTGTGGGCTATTCAGCTAAGTTAACCCATACACAAGAACATCAGATAATGCAATAAGCTCACAATCAAATAGCAGGGCAGACTCGATGGGCTGCATCGCCTATTTCTGCTCCTTTTTCTTATGGTTTTATGGACCTGGACAACATTTATCCCTGTATTCCCTACTCCAAGGTAGCCAAAGAACTGATGTGGTCATCGAACCATTGTTCTGAAGAAGCAATTCTTTCACCCCCTCGAACGGATGCAAAGTTTTTGCAGCGTATAGTCCAATCTGAGCATCCCCATCTTTCTCCCGATTGCTTTAACTATCCATACAGTCTCCCATTTGAAACCCCAGGATGAGTTAATTGCACCTCCCATCCAGGGACCACTCTCTGCATGAAAATGTTTTCTTGGCCATTCTAGTTCTATAGCAATCAGATTTAAATCTATGCTTGTTGATCCTCAGTGGAAAGAGTTTCTCTTCATTATTTTTTTTTCAGTGTAGACATACAGCATAGTTACAGGTCCACACCGCCCAAATACCCCAACTAACCTACAAACCCCATACGTTTTGAAAGGTGGGAGGAAACCAGAGCACCCGGAGGAAGCCCACGGAGAGAATTACAAACTCCTTACAGAGAGTACCAGATATGAACTCCGGTCGCTGCCACTACAATAGCGTTGCACTAACAGTGCCACTCAGATCTATGCAGACCGTTGATAATTTGAAGACTTTTATATTATTATCTCTCAACTTTTTCTGCCAATTGCAACTGTTGACTGTCTATCAATAGAACAGTGTTCCTCATCAATTGGATCTTATTACTTCATCTCTTCCACACTTTCTCTTGATGAGCACATCTTTCTTCTGTCTCAAAGGCAATTTGTTAGATCTTGAGAGCCATAGGACGCCGTGGGGGGTGTGTGTGTGTGCGTATGCGAGACAGAGTGTGATAGAGAGTTCCTTTGTTTTCCATTGTATGCTTCACAGTTCTGTTCCTTTTATCTTAGTTCTTAAGGTCCAGTCAATTGGAAAACAAAATGCAGACAAGGTGGTGAAAATACAAGTTGCCAATAACTCCATTCACGTCCACCGGAGCACAATTATGGCAGAAAATAACCTCGGTAAATGTTCCTGCCTTTTTTCCATCATTACATTGCACAAAATTGTATTGTGAGTTGAACCAGGGTTTCCGGTTTACAGATTTGGCACAGAAGCTATTCGAACTTGTCAATGTTCTTCCCTGAACTAAGAGAAGCTGGAGAGATTCAACAGGGGCAGGCAGCATTCATGGAGAGAAACAGTCAGTCAACTATTCGGGCTGGACCCTTTATTGAGATCGAGTTTTCCTGTTTGGACCACTTTTGTCAGAATACACTGCTGTGTTTAGACTTACTGGTAAACCTCAAAACAAGTAATTCCTCCTTGTGTTGAAGCCAACACAGTTCAGTCTTAATACATGACCAGAGTTTTTAATTCATACGCATTCCAACATCAACAACCAACCTTTGGTGTCAAGGGCTGAGTATAGAGTTAATAGTTGGTTGCTTAAAAGTGTGGATGAACAGAGAGACCATGGGGTTCAAATCCATACAACCTGGCACAGGTTCACTGGATAATTAAGAAGGTCTATGGGATGCTGGGATTCATTAATAGAAGGATTGAATTCAGGAGGAGAGAGGTCATTTTACAACTCTACAAATCTTCTGAGAGTATTGTGTTCAGTTCTGGTCACCTCATTATAGGAAGGATGCATCTTGGCGCCTCACAGTTTGGCGGGCAGCAACCTCCTTTGAAGAAGACCGCAGAGCCCACCTCACTGACAAAAGGCAAAGGAGGAAAAACCCAACACCCAACCCCAACCAACCAATTTTCCCCTGCAGCCACTGCAACCGTGTCTGCCTGTCCCGCATCGGACTTGTCAGCCACAAAACGAGCCTGCAGCTGACGTGGACTTTTACCCCCTCCATAAATCTTCGTCCGCGAAGCCAAGCCAAAGAAAGAAGAAGGAACCTATGGAGAGGGTGCAGAGAAGATTTACCAGAACATTGCCTGGTCTTGTGAAATAAGGTTAGCAGAGCTGTGACTTATCTCTTTGATGAGTACAAGGATGAGAGGAGACTTGATAGAGGTTTACAACATTGAGAGGGATAGATAGGGTGAACATCCAGTGCCTGTTTCCCAGGCAGAAACACCAAACACCAGAGGGCATCTGTATAAAGTGTCAGGAGGGAGACATCAGGGGTAAAAAAAAATTTACACTGAGAGATGTGGGTGCCTGGAGTGCCTTGATAGGGGTGGTGATGGAGGCTGAAAAATTGGGGGCATTTAAGAGACTCTGAGACACATGGATGAAAGAAAAATAAAGGCTTATGAGGTAGGGAGGTTTTAGTACATTTTTTTTCCAGGAAGGAATATATGGATTGGTGCAACATCAGGGGCTGAATGGTCTGTACTGTGCTGTGTTCTATGTACTCAAAAGTTCTATGTTAATCTGAGAGGAATAATTTGTAGATATCATACCAACATCAGAATGTTTAGACATTATCTTATGGCACAAAAAAAACACCACAGACTACGAATCATCTGAAAAAAACCAAAGGTCGGCGCTGCCGTTGGTGTGGACCCCAGAGAGTGGAGACACAGCACTGTCCAGAGGGTTCAACTGCCCGGTCCTAATACTGTTGCTGCATACAGGCATTAAACAGCCTGTAAGAGCAGCTGATAGTGCTTTTAAACTAAAATTCTGCATCCATAGGTCTGTGCCCAAGATGGCAGCACCTGTGCTTGGCAGCAGTCTCCAGGGCTTGTAAACTCTGGAGAGCAGAGATCAAGCACAGGGCACCAGAAACGGGGGAGAACACCCTCCATTGAGAAGGAGAAGCTGAGGAGATTACCCCTGCAGGGCAGTGACCACTGTGACGGACCAGTGAGGGGCTGAGGGACCCACACGGGCTGCGGCCAACTTGTGGTCGGGGGACCCACTCGGGCTGTGAGTTGCTGAAGACTGACTGATGGGAACCAGGTATCGGAGCCGAGATTCAAGAAGGTGCTGAGGGTAAGAAGGGCTCTCGAAGGGCCTTGAACGCTGAAGTCCTCCTGATCATGTCAGAAGTTTGGATCTGGGGCTCTGGTTACTGTTGGATCAAAGAAGAGTTTGTCCGGCTGCACAAGATGTGGGAGCACTGGAGGTGAATCCACAGGACTCTGAAGGGACTCTCTTTTGCTTCTCTTTCCTTCGTACTGTAAGGGCACCAGGCAACACTAATGCCAACTCTCTGTCTGCCTTACAGCAAGCAGAAGGCAATTTCATTACATTACAATAAAGGGATTTTGATCTAGAATTCCTAGATTTTTAACCATCACGAGTTTTGAGTGTGACAGGGTGCCCTTGGCAGCCTGAATGAGTGCAGTTCCAACAACACTGAAAAATAACTTGCCACCATCCAGGATGCATCAGCCTTCTTGATGATCTCCAAATCCACCATTGTTTTTAGCTAGACTTTATGCTCCAAACTTCTCCACAAAGCACCACTGGAATGGTTGGCATGTGGTTGTAGCCAGATGACAGAGTGTTTCAGATGATGTTTCTCCATATTTCCGCAAATTGGAGGAACAACACCCCATCATCTGTCTCGACAATTCCAATTGGATGGTAATAACATCTACTTCTCTGGCTTTCATTCAACTCTATCCCCACCCCCCCACCCCCCCCCCCCCGCTTTCGCTCCCCCCACCTCTGTCTCTCTCTTCCTTATTCCTCCATCTCCTTTGACAGAGCCAAAATCACCTCTCCTCTTATCAATCCAATTAATACCTTTTGTTGGTCAGTCTCCCATTTCCCCCACCCTACCAGTCTTCTGATAGAAACCACAACCACCTTCCCAATCTTTCTCTGTGCCTCCTGACCTTGAGCGCGCTCTCTCTCTTTCTTCCCTTTTCCCTCTGTATCCTTTCACTTTCTCACCTTTCCTCTCCCTTGTCCTCTATCATATCCAATTAACATCATTTGTCCATTAGTCTGTACTCCTCCCTTCCCATTCTTCCCCCCCCCCCCCACACCCAACCTTCTATACAGAGGAAGGGTTCAGGCCCAAAACATCGGTAATATTACCTCCTATGGAAGCTGCGAGACCTGCTGAGTTCCTCCATGTCACTGGTGTTGTAATAGATTTGTGCTAACTGTGGCTCTTTTTAACTACAATCACAGCATCTGCAGACTTTCATGTTGCACTCTGTATTCACCAATGGCTGAACTGTTATCTCCAACAGATGTCATAGCTGTCTCCTTCCTCGTATTCAACAACATAGGAGCCCTGTTGAACAGAGAGATTGAAGGCAATCATCAATCCCACAAGACGACCAAATTAAGCTCCAAGGTGATATCAGCTACGATCAGCAACAAAGCCATCATCTCGAATCTGACCGAAATGGTCAATTTCACGCTGAGGCTCACCCAGGTTTGTAAATAATAGAAGCAATCTTTCCCATTGAATCATAGAACATTATAGTATAGAAAGAGGTCCTTCAGCCCTTCCAGTTTGTGCCAAACTATTATTTTGTCTCATCCCACTGACCTGCACCCAGTCCATAGCCCTCCATTCCTCTCCCATCCATGTACCTGTCCAAATTCTTCTTAAATGTTAAAATTGAGTCTGCATTCACCATTTCAGCTTGTTCCACATTCTCATCACTCTCTGTGAAGAAGTTCCCCCTCATGTTCCCCTTAAACTTTCCCCTTTCACCCTTATCCCATATCCTCTGGTTTGTATCTCACCTATTCTCTGTGGAAAAAGCCTACCTACATTTACTGAGTCAAGACCCCTGATAATTTTAAATACCTCTTTTTCTCCTTCATTCTTCTATGCTCCAGGGAATCCCAAAGGAAAATGGGAATCCCACTCCAGCCTCCCCTCCTCCAAGGAAAAATCCTGAAATGTACTCCTTAGATATTCCTTTGGAAAGCCTAGACCAAAGGTAAGTCACTTAATCCAAGAAATTGGAAGGTGTTTTCCAGAACTAGCTGAGCAATGAGGTGAAAGAAAAGCAACAGTGTAGATTCTAAAGTGAAAACAGAAAGTGCCAGAAATTCTCAGCAGGTCACGCAGCACCCGTGGAGAGAAGATCAAAGTTAACATTTCATCTCTTCAGACCCTGTCTGATCTGCTGAGTTCTTGCACCATATTTTTTGCTTAGTTAGTTGAAAGGAATGGCACTCATTATTCAGAGGGAAGATAACGAGGCAGAACCTTTGCTCCTGGTGATTAACCCAGGGAAGGCTAACTTGCCCTGGGTAACTGTGGGTGGCAGTATGATTCTGGGTAATCATTATACCTTGCGGGTGTAAGGGTGTAACTGAATGTGAAGATTGAGGGGTTGAACAAGGTGTTGAGATGGGTTCATTTATAAAACCTCTGTCGACTAGGTTCAAACTGTTTCAGGTCAGTTTAAAGTTGATTTTTCCATTCACAGTTATTCAGGGTGAGTACAAGGCGGCCTGATCCAGGAACTGAAAGATCAGAGGGAGATGGAAAAATAGTTAGATTAATAACAAGACACATCAGAGGAGATATTTTGGCCACCATTTTATCAAGAGGTTGGGTAACCATAGTTACATCATTGCCAGGAAAATCCTCACTTTTGCAGTGACTAGTATTATGCTGAATCAGTCATAGAAACATAGAAAATAGGTGTAGGAGGAGGCCATTTGGCCCTTCAAGCCTACACCACCATTCATTTTGATCATGGTTGATCATCCACTCAGTACCTTGTTCTAGCTCTCTCTCCATACCCATTGATTCGCCTAGTCACAAGTACTAAATCTAACTCTCTCTTAAATATAGCTGTGGAACCGGCCTCAATCACTTCCTGTGGCAGAGAATTCCATAAATTCACCACCCTCTGAGTGAAAAAATTCTTCCTCATCTCAGTCCTAAAGGACTTCCCCTTTATGCTTAAACTGTGACCCCTGGTTCTAGACTTGCTCAACATTGGGAACAATCTTCCTGCATCTAGCCTGTCAAATCCCTTAAGAATTTTGAACGTTTCTATTAAATCTCCTCTTAATCGTCTAAACTCCAGCCCAGTTGTTTTAGCCTTTCTTCATATGCAAGTCCCGCCATCCCTGGCATCAATTTGGTAAACCTTTTCTGAACTCTCTCCATGGCAGTGATGTCCTTCCTCAGATAAGGAGACCAAAACTGAACACAATACTCCAGGTGAGGTCTCACCAAGGCCCTAAACAACTGCATCAATACCTCTCTGCTCCTGAACTCGAATCCTCTTGATATGAACGCCAACATACCATTCACCTTTTTTACTGCTGCCGCACCGGCCTGCCCACTTTTAATGACTGATGCACAGCGACACCCAGGTCTCTTTGCATCTCCCCTTTTCCTAATTGGATACCATTAAGATAGTACTCAGCCCTTCCATTCTTTCCTCCAAAGTGGATAACCACACCCTTATCCACATTATATTGCATCTGCCATGCATTTGCCCACTCACCCAACCTGTCCAAGTCACCCTGCACAATCTTAACAGCCTCTACACAGCTCACAATCCCACCCAGCTTCGTGTCGTCTGCAAACTTGGAAATTCTGATTTCTATTTCCTCATCTAAATCATTAATATAAATCGTAAATAACTGGGGTCCCAGCACTGAGCCTTGTGATACCCCACTAGTAACTGACTGCCATTCCGAAAAGTACCCGTTTATTCCTACTCTTTGCTTCCTATCTGTCAACCATTTCTCTATCCACCTCAATACCATATCCCCTATACCATGTGCCTTAAGTTTGTATAGTAATCTCCTGTGTGGGACCTTATCAAAAGCCTTCTGAAAATTCAGGTAAACCACATCTACAGGTTCTCCCCTATCCACTCTACTAGTTACATCCTCAAAAAATTCACTAAGATTAGTCAGACACTATTTTCCCTTCATAAAACCATGCTGGATCTGACCAATGAATTCACCACTTTCCAGATGTGCCGCAATCACATCTTTAATAACTGACTCTAACATGTTTGACAGGATAGCGGTCCTGTTGCAACTCTACACATTTCTGGTGAGACCACACTTTGAGTATTGTTTTCAGTTCTCGTCACCTCATTAGAGGAAGGATGTGGAAGCTATGGAGAATATGCAGAGGAGATTTACTAGAGGGTGGTAAATCTGTGGAATTTGCTGCCTATTTAAGCAGTGGAGGCGACCCCAGTAAATATATTTAAGACAAGGTTGGATAGATTTTTACAGAGTTGGGAATTAAGGGATACATGGAAAAGGCAGGTAGGTAGAGGTGATCCTACCATCAGATCAGCCATGGTCTCATTGAAAGAGGAGGCTTGATGAGCCAGGTGGCCGACTCCTGTTCCTATATGCTCTAAACATCATAAGAAGGATTGAACAATGGTTTAAGGGGGATTCTCTTTGGCACAGGAAAAGAAAGACAATGAAAAGCCAAGCTGTGTCTATTGGAAGAAAACAGAAACAGGAACTGTTTGGTCCCCTGATGGGTGTGAGCTATTTGATTCCAATACAACCCATGTAACCTGCCGATGTAACCATCTGACAAGCTTTGCAGTTTTAATGGCGCCGACTGAACTGGAGGTAAGGGGTAGCTCCACTGGAAACCTGTGATGAGATGGTGGTAAATTCCGAGAATATAGCTCAGAAGCAGACCTTTAGCTAACTTACTACTCCTTTCTATACCTTGGCGATTCAAGTTCAAGTGTGCAGTAAAAGTCATAAAATTTGGACTGCGCAGGGATTGGGTCAATCCAGATTTTTGGTTTTTAAACAGCGTTCGTTTTATTTCAGATTTCCTGCATTTACAGCTTCCTGTCATAAACCTGTAGAAGCCTGCTGAAACTAATTGTCCATGACTATTTATTTAACAATAATATATATTTATTTTAATATTTGTATGTACAGACAGTGCATAGGCACTGGTTGTCTATATGTGTGTTTGCACCGAGGACTGGAGGATACTGTTTTGTCGGATTGTACCTGTGCAATCGGATGATAAATAAACCTGAACTTGAGATTCCAGTCAGGGTCTAGATCACCAGGGAACTCCCAGATACCAGGGAGCAAGGACCCAGAGATTTAGAAAATGATGGAGTTGGCGTCCATGTTCGAGGAGTGGGACCGAGAGCTCCAAGACGTCAGGGATTTATGATCCAGGGTTTCATGACACCAAGAATCACGCAAAGTTCTGCAATATCAGAAAATTTGAAAGCCTTTCTAGAATAACAGAGACGGGAATATCAAAGACTTGCAGCCACCGTGGCTCCAAAATATCAGCAAATTGTGGCCCAGAGATCCAAAATATCAGGGGATTGGGGTCCACAGATCCTGAACATTGGAGGATGGCACGGATAGCGTAGAGGTTAGCACAATGCTAACACAATGCCCTTGACCTGGGTTTGAATCTGCAACGAGTTTTTCTTCTTTGGCTTGGCTTCGCGGACGAAGATTTATGGAGGGGGTAAAAAGTCCACGTCAGCTGCAGGCTCGTTTGTGGCTGACAAGTCCGATGCGGGACAGGCAGACACGGTTGCAGCGGTTGCAAGGGAAAATTGGTTGGTTGGGGTTGGGTGTTGGGTTTTTCCTCCTTTGCCTTTTGTCAGTGAGGTGGGCTCTGCGGTCTTCTTCAAAGGAGGTTGCTGCCCGCCAAACTGTGAGGCGCCAAGATGCACGGTTTGAGGCGTTATCAGCCCACTGGCGGTGGTCAATGTGGCAGGCACCAAGAGATTTCTTTAGGCAGTCCTTGTACCTTTTCTTTGGTGCACCTCTGTCACGGTGGCCAGTGGAGAGCTCGCCATATAACACGATCTTGGGAAGGCGATGGTCCTCCATTCTGGAGACGTGACCCATCCAGCGCAGCTGGATCTTCAGCAGCGTGGACTCGATGCTGTCGACCTCTGCCATCTCGAGTACTTCGACGTTAGGGGTGTAAGCGCTCCAATGGATGTTGAGGATGGAGCGGAGACAACGCTGGTGGAAGCGTTCTAGGAGCCGTAGGTGATGCCGGTAGAGGACCCATGATTCGGAGCCGAACAGGAGTGTGGGTATGACAACAGCTCTGTATACGCTTATCTTTGTGAGGTTTTTCAGTTGGTTGTTTTTCCAGACTCTTTTGTGTAGTCTTCCAAAGGCGCTATTTGCCTTGGCGAGTCTGTTGTCTATCTCATTGTCCATCCTTGCATCTGATGAAATGGTGCAGCCGAGATAGGTAAACTGGTTGACCGTTTTGAGTTTTGTGTGCCCGATGGAGATATGGGGGGGCTGGTAGTCATGGTGGGGAGCTGGCTGATGGAGGACCTCAGTTTTCTTCAGGCTGACTTCCAGGCCAAACATTTTGGCAGTTTCCGCAAAGCAGGACGTCAAGCGCTGAAGAGCTGGCTCTGAATGGGCAACTAAAGCAGCATCATCTGCAAAGAGTAGTTCACGGACAAGTTTCTCTTGTGTCTTGGTGTGAGCTTGCAGGCGCCTCAGATTGAAGAGACTGCCATCCGTGCGGTACCGGATGTAAACAGCGTCTTCATTGTTGGGGTCTTTCATGGCTTGGTTCAGCATCATGCTGAAGAAGATTGAAAAGAGGGTTGGTGCGAGAACACAGCCTTGCTTCACGCCATTGTTAATGGAGAAGGGTTCAGAGAGCTCATTGCTGTATCTGACCCGGCCTTGTTGGTTTTCGTGCAGTTGGATAATCATGTTGAGGAACTTTGGGGGACATCCGATGCGCTCTAGTATTTGCCAAAGCCCTTTCCTGCTCACAGTGTCGAAGGCTTTGGTGAGGTCAACAAAGGTGATGTAGAGTCCTTTGTTTTGTTCTCTGCACTTTTCTTGGAGCTGTCTGAGGGCAAAGACCATGTCAGTGGTTCCTCTGTTTGCGCGAAAGCCACACTGTGATTCTGGGAGAATATTCTCGGCGACACTAGGTATTATTCTATTTAGTAGAATCCTAGCGAAGATTTTGCCTGCAATGGAGAGCAACGTGATTCCCCTGTAGTTTGAGCAGTCTGATTTCTCGCCTTTGTTTTTGTACAGGGTGATGATGGTGGCATCACGAAGATCCTGAGGCAGTTTACCTTGGTCCCAACAAAGCTTGAAAAACTCATGCAGTTTGGCATGCAGAGTTTTGCCACCAGCCTTCCAGACTTCTGGGGGGATTCCATCCATACCTGCTGCTTTGCCACTTTTCAGTTGTTCGATTGCCTTATATGTCTCATCCAGGGTGGGAACCTCATCCAGCTCTAGCCTTAGGGGCTGTTGAGGGAGCTGGAGCAGGGCGGAATCTTGGACTGAGCGGTTGGCACTGAAAAGAGATTGGAAGTGTTCTGACCATCGGTTGAGGATGGAGATCTTGTCGCTGAGGAGGACTTTGCCGTCTGAGCTGCGCAGCGGGCTTTGGACTTGGTGTGAGGGGCCGTACACAGCCTTTAGAGCCTCGTAGAAACCCCTGAAGTCACCAATGTCCGCGCTGAGCTGTGTTCGTTTGGCGAGGCTAGTCCACCACTCATTTTGGATCTCCCGGAGTTTGCGCTGAAGATGGCTGCATGCGCGACGGAAGGCTTGTTTCTTCTCTGGACAGGACGGCTTTGTAAGGTGAGCCTGGTGGGCAGCTCGCTTCTTTGCCAGCAGCTCCTGGATTTCCTGGCTGTTTTCGTCAAACCAGTCCTTGTTTTTCCTGGAGGAGAAGCCCAGTACCTCTTCAGTGGATTGCAGTATGGTAGTCTTCAACTGATCCCAGAGGGTTTCAGGGGACGGGTCTGTGAGGCGGGTTGCAACGTCGAGCTTTGCTTTGAGGTTTGCCTGGAAGTTTCCTCTCGCTTCGTCTGACTGCAGGTTTCCAACATTGAACCTCTTTCTGGGGGCTTTATTGTTCCTGGGCTTTGGCTTGAAGTGAAGGTTGAGCTTGCAGCGAACCAGCCGGTGGTCAGTATGGCATTCCGCGCTAGGCATGACCCTGGTGTGGAGCACATCTTGTTTGTCACTTTCTCGCACCAGGATGTAGTCCAGGAGGTGCCAGTGTTTGGATCGGGGATGCATCCAGGTGGTCTTAAGGCTGTCCCTCTGCTGAAAAAGGGTGTTTGTAATGACAAGTCGCTGTTCTGCGCAGAGCTCCAACAGGAGGCGCCCATTGTCGTTGCACTTGCCGACGCCATGCTTGCCCAGGATTCCTGGCCAGGTTTCTGAGTCTTTGCCGACACGAGCGTTGAAGTCGCCCAGGATGACAACCTTGTCGGCTGTAGGGGTACGTTGGATGAGGTTGCGCAGGTCGGTGTAGAACTTGTTCTTTTCTGCTGGTTCCGCCTGGAGGGTTGGAGCATAGACACTGATGAGGGTGATGTGACGCTTGTTTTGAAGTGGGAGTCGCATGGGCATGATTCGGTCCGAGAGGCCTGTCGGAAGGTTTTCGAGTTTGGAGGCAATGAAGCTCTTGACCATGAAGCCTACACCAGATAGGCGTCGTTCATCCGAAGGCTTGCCAGACCAGTAGAGTGTGTAGCCCGCGCCGCGTTCTTGGAGGCTGCCTACATCTGCCAGGCGGACTTCACTGAGAGCGGCTATGTCGATGTCAAGTCTGAGGAGTTCATGTGCAATGAGGGCAGACCGACGTTCAGGTCGGTGGCTGTCAGCCTTGTCTAGCATGGTTCTGATGTTCCAGCATGCTAGCTTGAGTTTGTGAGCATCTTTTGAGGGGGAGGACGTGGAGGGGGAGGACGTGGAGGGGGAGGACGTGGAGGGGGAGGACGTGGAGGGGGAGGACGTGGAGGGGGAGGACGTGGAGGGGGAGGACGTGGAGGGGGAGGACGTGGAGGGGGAGGACGTGGAGGGGGAGGACGTGGAGGGGGAGGACGTGGAGGGGGAGGACGTGGAGGGGGAGGACGTGGAGGGGGAGGACGTGGAGGGGGAGGACGTGGAGGGGGAGGACGTGGAGGGGGAGGACGTGGAGGGGGAGGACGTGGAGGGGGAGGACGTGGAGGGGGAGGACGTGGAGGGGGAGGACGTGGAGGGGGAGGACGTGGAGGGGGAGGACGTGGAGGGGGAGGACGTGGAGGGGGAGGACGTGGAGGGGGAGGACGTGGAGGGGGAGGACGTGGAGGGGGAGGACGTGGAGGGGGAGGACGTGGAGGGGGAGGACGTGGAGGGGGAGGACGTGGAGGGGGAGGACGTGGAGGGGGAGGACGTGGAGGGGGAGGACGTGGAGGGGGAGGACGTGGAGGGGGAGGACGTGGAGGGGGAGGACGTGGACCTGTCCTCGGGCCTGCGCAAAGGAGCTTTTAGGTGGAGTGCAGTGCGCGCAGTACTGGCCCCACCCTTGACACCCATGGTTCGTGTGCCGTGGCCAAGCAAGCTGGGACGTGGCAGCGAGGTCCTTGGGTCGTAGGTTTTATATCGGAGTGGCCTTCTCCTATGCAGGTTTCTTACCCGGGCTGGAGGGGCCTGCCTCCCCTCCTAGGTCGGTCCATACTGCCCGGACCGGGGCCGAGGCCGCCGCAGTTCACCCTGTGCCTGGATTGGGGCCGCCGCCTCCCACTCTCTGCCCGGATCGGGGCCTTCGCCTTCCCCACTCGACCGAGGCAACGAGTACAGTTCTCCCTATGACTGTATATGTTTTTGGAGGGTGGGGTGAAACCTATGGGGTCTGCAGGTTAATTGGGGTATTTGGGGAGCAGGCCTTGTAGGCTGGAAGGGTCTGTTACTGTACTGAATCTCTAAAATTAAAATTAATAAGGGATTGAGATTTCTTGAACATCAGATCCAGTGTGGCAGTTCAGCAGATACTGAGATGTTGAATATGAGGGGCTCAGAATCTGGAGGTATATTATGAAGGACTAGATATTAATATTCCTTATTGAACTTCTGAGATTTGCTGCCTAGACTCTGTGGGGTAGCCCTGCATGGTGGCAACTTCTGGGTTATCAAATGGGCACCCTCCTTCCTTCCTCAATGATTTGCTGATAGACTCATGATAGACATCCCTCCCCCAATCACATACTCAGCTCTTTGCTCTTCTGTCCTCCCAACCATATCCATCAATGACTCGCCTTTACTTCTTCGCCCCACCCGGACCTGCCCCTCCATTTTATTCTGCGCCTGCCTGCTTTTTGCTCATACCTTGATGAAGGGCTCAGGCCTGAAATGTTGGTTATGTATCTTTGCTGCACAAAGAACGTTGCATGACCTGCTGAGTTTATCCGGCATTTTTGTGTTTTATACTCAATCCCCTGTTCAATGAAGGTAGGAAACCCAAATTCTAGTTCTTGCCATCACATCCCTCTATGCAAAGCAGGAGACCAGATTTCAGATTTATTGTCAACATTCGAGGGCATAAAGCCATAACCTGATTTCAGATTTCAAATTTATTGCTAGAGCACATACATGATATCACGTATAATCCTGAGATTCCTTTATCCTGGGGCCCAGGCAGAATTACCACTTATTGGTAGTGCGTAGAAGAATGTACACATGTAAACAAATAAAGTAAACAAACTGTGCAATAAAGAAAATTTAAAAAATTCTTAAATGAGTTTGTCGTGGAAGAGTCTGATTGTGAGGGGGTGTGAGTCTTGAGGCCCCGATACCTCTTTCCTGATGGCAGCAGTGAGAACAGAGCTTGTGGTGGGTGGTGTGGATCCTCGATGATTGCTCATGCTTTCCAACGGCAGCGTTCCCTGTAGGTGTTCTCGATGGTGGGGAGGGTTTTGCCTGGGCTGTATCCATTCCCTTTTGCAGGGCTTTACGCTCAGGTGTATTGATGCTCCCATACCAGATCATGATGCAGCTGGTCAGCACACTTCCCACCACACATCTATAGAAATTTGCCAGTGTTTTCAATGTCATACAAGGATAGAGGCAGCTTTCTTAAGACAATGCCTCTTGTTGATGTCCTCAATGAAGAGATGACTGGTGCCCGTGAAGTTGCAGGACAAGGTTTTTTCCTGTCCTGTGCATTGGGACCTCCATACCAGACAGTGATGCAACGAGCCAAAATACTCTCCATAGTACACCTGTAGAAGTTTTCAAGAGTCTTTGGTAACATACCGAATCTCCTCAAACCCCACTGCCGAGACTTCATGATTGCATTGATATGGAGGCTCCAGGACAGATCCTCAGAGATGTTGACACCCAGGGATTTGAAGTAGAGGTGGAGTGAAGCTGATAAAGGGGGTTGTGGAGGGATGAGAGGGGGACGCATGTGGAGGAGAAGAGACGCAGAGGGGGCAGACCACATCATGTCAGTCTTATCATTCTTAGTGTCCCACTATGTCTTTGTTGTAGGAAGACAAACACTTGGAGATGATCACCTACATCGGCCTCATCATCTCCCTGATCTGTCTCGGTGCCTCCATCGCCATATTTATCAAGTGTCGTTCCATCCAGAATGCCAACACTATCCTCCACAAGCACCTGAGCTTAACCCTCTTCATCGCAGACTTCATCTTTCTGATTGGAATGCGAATGAAACACCCGGTAAGGAATCTGTGCTGCAGTGCCCACGCAGACACAGGGAGAATGTGCAAATTCCTTACAGACAGCGCTGGATTCAAAACCATGTCGCTGGTGTTGTAGTAGATTTGTGCTAACTGTGGCTCTCTCTGCCCTTTCCCCCAATCACCTCCTATTCTTTTTTCTTCTTCCCCTCATTTTTTTGAAGAATTTATCTTTTTACTGACTTCCTGCTTGCTTTCATCAGTGTCTCTGCTCTGTCCACCGGAACACCTAGGATCTCCCAGTCGCTGTTCATCAATTCCATCCACACCCCCATCCCCAAAATTACCATCTGGGTACACATCAACTTAATGTCAATTTCTCTGATTCCTTCTAGCCTACTCCATGTTCTCCCTTTCTTCCCCATATCCTTCTGTCTTCTTTCCTGCAGCTCTCCACCTCCTCCCCTCTTTATTCACAGAGCCATCCCCACCTCCTGTTTACTACTGTTCCCTCACTTCCTTATCCATCTATTATCACCTGTCTGTGGAGCTGTGCTCCTCCCACTGCCCTCATTTTGCTCACACCTTGAAGAAGGGCCCAAGCCCAAAATGATGGTTATGTATCTTTATCTTTGTTGAACCTCTTAAATCCAGCGCTCTGTGGTCCGCCAACTTTAATGGTGCAACACCCGTCACAGGCACAAACTCCTTACAGACAGCATGGGATTCAAACTGTGGTCCCGATCGTTGGCACTGTAAAGGCGTTGTGATAAGAATCCTGAAAAAGCCAAAGAGCCTGAATGTGCCTGAGATGGTCTAATCTCAGAAGCTAAGCAGGCACAGGACTGGTCAGTACTTGAAGGGGAGACCACCGAGGAACAGCAGGTGCTGTAGGTTTCTGTGAGGGGCACTGGACAAAGTGGCGACTCTCTGACTGCCTTACGGTAGAATAAAGTGGGTCACATTCTAAAGTTAACCTTTACCTAACCGCGATTTGATTTGTGAATTAGTTGATCCTTTTAGCTCAGAAAATGGGTTTGATCAAGGCACCTACCGAACATTTGACAGCTATTTTCTGTGGTCTAGCAATGGCCGGGTCCCAACGAGGCCAGATTATAGAGAAGTTCGACCTGTACATGTTTGACCTATTAATTCTCTCCATGGCCTGACATGACCGTCCATGGCCTCATATACTGCCAGTTTGAGGCCAAACATAGAGGAACAATACATTATCAGACTCCCAGTCAGCCCCTTCCTCAATCTCTCTTTCCCTCAGCCCTTCCTCCAGCTCCCCCTGCCCCTTCCCCTCCTTTTCCTGTCAGGGCTTTAAATTGAAAATTTAAACATGTAGCACGGTAACAGTCTCTTTCAGCCTATGAGTCCGTCCTGCCCAATTACACCCACAAGACCTACAGCCCCTGTATGTTTTGAACGGTGGGAGGAAACCGGAGCACCCGGGAGAAAATCCACACAGACACAGGGAGAATGTGCAAACTCTTTACAGGCAGCGCTGGATTCGAAACCATGTCGCTGGTGTGCTAACTGTGGCTCTCTCTGCCCTTTCCCCCTATCACCTCCTATTCTTTTTTCTTCTTCCCCCTCATTTTTTGAAGAATTTATCTTTTTACTGACTTCCTGCTTGCTTTCATCAGTTTCTCTGCAGGTGTCTGACCCATCTCAATGTTCCTGCCTCTGTGCCCGTCTATGACAGCACTCGGCCTTTGCCCAATGTTGGCCACTCTCCTCTAACCATTGTGCTGCTGTCTCCTTTAGGTGGTGTGTGCCCTGATTGCAGGATCTCTGCATTACCTCTTTCTTGTGGTCTTCGCCTGGATGTTCTTGGACAGTCTGCAGCTCTTCATTATGTCCAGGCACCTCACAGTCACAAATTATACTCGTACGCACATCATCAAACAAAAATATCTGTACATTTCCAGTTACACAGTGCCTGCTGCGATAGTTATTATCTCGGCAGCTGTATTTGTCAGAGGCTACGGAACAAAAACACGGTGAGTAATTTAACAATAACAACATGTGAGTGGAACTCGAAAGTCTGCAGACCCAGTGACTGTAGTAAAAACTGGAGGAACTCAACCACCACATTAATATTAACTTTTCTGACTTTCATTAACCCGCCCCCATCCCTTCTTTCCCCTGTCGCCTCCCCACACCCCCCCAGCTCTGTCTCTCCCTTTCCCCCAGATGTAATAAATTCTCACCTCTCCCCTTATCATATCCAAGTAAGAACTTTTTGATGGTCTGGATTCCTTTCCCCTCCAATCCCCTTCTAACCAGTCCTGTCTGGATTCTGAGATTTCCTGCCCTTGCCTCATTTTTTTTTTAAACTTTATTTATTCGTTCAAAAAACAAATAATATACGACATATACAGCAATTAAACATGAACTTTTTATATATAAAAAGAAAAGATCCCCCCCACCCTTCAGCCAACTCTCCTAAGGAGAGCCATTAAAAAAAGAAAAAAGAAAGTATATTTTTAAAAAAGTTAAATATACATATTAAAATCTAATCAATGTATTTATTCCAAGTATAACAACCACTTATTAATAAAAAAATTATAATTATCATGCGAAACATATGTAATTTTTTCCTTTATTAAACTATTTCATCTCATTATGCCATCTATTAATATCAATCATATTTGTATCTTTCCACATACTAGCAATACATTTATTCACTACGGATAAAGCTAAAGCTGAAACTTATCTAATCCCAAGCCTTTCAGAGGTTGTAAAGTACCCAATAAAAATACTGTTGGATCTAAAACTATTTTAATCTTATACAGATATTCTAAAAATTATTGAATTTTCTTCCAAAAAGATTGTATATGTGTCCATGACCAAACAGTATGAAAAAAAGTTCCAACCGTATCAACACATCTAAAACACAAACCTGATTCATTAAAACCATATTTTTTTAATTTTTCAAGTGTTGAATATAATTGATGTAAATAATTGTAATTAATCATTGCATAACGTGCATTTATCGGCCTGGTTACACTATCATAACAGATATCTAACCAATCCTCTTCAGAAAAAATAAAACCAATATCGGCTTCCCATTTAATTTTAGATCTAGCCCAACCTTTTTTATCCATACCATCCTATAATATTTGATACATAAATGAAATATAACCCTTCTCTGGTACCTTCATAAGAAAAGTCTCAAATTTAGTCATTTTAGGTAAAATCATCTCTCTACCAAACATACATTTTACCAAAGATCGAATTTGATAATAAAGAAATAAAGAATTCTTATCAATGCCAAAATCTTCCCTCATCTGATTAAAAGATAAAAATTTACCCTCTTTAAAACAATCCCCCAAATTTTTCACACCTTTAAATCTCCAATGCAATAAACTTGGATTATGTAATGAAAAAGAAATGTTGATTATTATACAACAGAGTCAAAGCCAATAAAATCATTTTATTTTTCTTTATCCATAACTTCATGAAATGTTTTAGTATAGGCACATTATATTGTTGTAACAAATTCATATTCCACCTAAACAAAAACTGATATATTTCAAATTCAGAAATACTTGCCATCTCAATTTTAACCCAACTGGGAGGCTGTACCAAATCTATCAATGAACTAATAAATTTAAGTTGGGCTGCCTCATAATAATTTTGAAAATATGGTAAACGTAATCCCCCTAACTCATATTTCCAAGTTAATTTATTCAAAGCTACTCTCGAAAATTTACCCCTCCATAAAAAATCCCTAACCATTCTATTTAAATCTCGAAAAAAATTTTTATCAAGTAAATACAGAATAGATTGAAACAAATATTGTATACGCGGAAAGATATTCATCTTAATTGTATTTATCCTTCCCATTAAATTAATAGGTAAATCTTTCCATTTAATCAAATCAGTTTTAATTTTTTTCATTAATGGAACATAATTCAATTTATATAAAGATTGATAATTAACATTCAAAATTATACCCACATATTTAATTCGATCAGTCCATTTCAAATTAATAATATTCTTATAAACTGAATAATCTCCTTCACTTACTGGTAATATTTCACTTTTTTCCCCAATTAACTTTATATCGAGAAAGACATCCATATTGTAGTAAACATTCCTTCAAATGCAAAAGTGACCGAGTTGGGTTTATTAAATACACCAATACGTCATCAGCAAATAAATAAATTTTATACTCATCTAACCTTGTATCTATGTATTTTGTCTTATCAACTCTGCTAAAGGTTCAATCACTAACGCAAACAAAGCTGGTGATAAAGGAAAACCTTGATGAGTTGATCGAGTTAACTTAAAAGATTCCAAAATCAAACCATTCGTCAATACTCTAGTTACCAGTTTACTATATAGAGCCCTAATCCAACCAATACAAGAAGGACCAAACTTAAATTTCTCCAAAACATAAAACAAAAAATTCCATTCAACTCTATCAAATGCTTTTCTGCATCTAAGGATATCATCATCGGATGATCTAAAGATTATCGAAATCTATTAATCAAACTAATCACTCGCAAAATGTTATCTGAAGCATATCCATTCTTTATAAAACCTGTTTGATCAATATGAATCAATTCTGGTCAAATTTAGCCAGTCTATTCGCTAATATTTTAGCTATTATTTTATAATCTACATTTAACAATGAAATTAGCCTATATGAAGATACCTTCAAAGGATCTCTATCCTTTTTAGGAATTACTGTAATTAAAGCACTAGAACAAGACTCAGGTAAATCATAATGTTCTCCAACTTGACATAATACATCCCCAAACACTGTAGATAAATCATTATAAAAAAATTTATAAAATGCAACCGGAAATCCATCATCACCAGGCGATTTACCGTTCGGCATTTTCAGCATAGCCATTTTCGAATCAGTAAATTGTTCTTCTAACTCCTGTATATCTCCATCAGGTAGCATTTCAATCTGAAGAAATTGTTTTTCTTCGTGAATTGATGAGAAAACAGCAAGATGCGGGGGGAGACCAGCGGCGACCCCCTGAGGAAGTCAGGGTGCCATCGCTGGGAGTCCAGACCCGCAGTAAAACTTTAAAATGCCTTCTGTTGAGTTGCAGCAGTTACCTCGTTCTGCCACTATGTCAGAGAGAGCAGAGCTGAGCTTTACTGACTCACAGTGTATGCAATTGAATACAATTATTCAAGCTGTTATAAAACCTTTGTTGACATCTCAAATGAATGAAATGGTTCAAATGAATGCTGGTATAAGTTCAGAATTAAATATGGTTAAGACATGTGTGGATGCATCTTATGAAGAATTTAAAAAATTTCAGACTGCTTTTTTGGACTGTAAACAACAAGTGATTTCTAACACAGAAAAAGTGTTGAAGGTGGAAAAATCAGTCATAGAATTAGGAGATCATGAGAAGGAGCTAGAAAGAAAAAGAGATTATTTGGAAAATCAAAGCTGAAGGAATAATGTGAAAATTGTTGGTTTGCCAGAAGGTATAGAAGGCAAGATCCTCTTTGGTTTTTTAAAGACTGGATTCTGCAAATATTAGGGCAAGAATTTTTCTCTGGGGGATTGGCACTGGAAAGAGCCCATAGAGCTTTAAGAAGAATACTCTCAGCTGGTCAACCACCGAGACCAGTAATAATTTAATGTTTGAGTTATTTGGATAGAGAAGCAATACTTCAACTTGCAGTACAAAATGCGAGACAACAACAAACCCCATTGTTGATTCTTTTTTTTATCCTGATCTGAGTCAAGATGTCATTCATCATCGACGTCCATTCAATCCAGTTAAAGAAGTTTTGTGGTGTAAAGGTTATAAGTCTGCTTTTCGTTACCCTGCAGTGTTGAAGGTGTTTAACGGAGACTATCAATTTCGGTTTTTTGAATCTGATTGTGAAGCAATGATTTTTGCTGACTCATTGCCAGATATAAGAGGACAAAGACATAGTCCACCATTATCTCCTAAAGAAAAATTTGGTAGCTCTGGAAATGGAAGAAATGGCACAAATGGGAAAAATGGGAATGGAAAGAGTCTACCTCCTTCCGAAATGGGATCTTTGAGATTGGAGTCTTTTGGATGAAAAGAAGAATTTTTTTTCTATTTTTCTTTTGTTATTATGATATTTTGATGTTACTGATTGTTTGGCTGGGGAGGAAGAGATTTGCACCAAGTTCTTTACTAGTCATCAGCCACTGGTGGGTGACCCACACCCAATTTTTGTTTAGGGGATTACTATCTTTTCATAGTTTTTTTTGGGGGGGGGATTTTCTTTTTTTTTTCCTTTTTCTTTTTTTAGTTTTTTGTGATTTTTTTTATTATTGGAGGGCCTATATATGTTGATCTGAGTTTTTATATAAGGATATTCTTGGTATTTAGTAATAATAGTAGATATGTCAAAGCTACTTTTAATGTTTGAGGATTAAATAGTCTGATTAAACGTAAGCGAGTCTTGGCGTATATTAAGAAAATTAAAATTGCCTTTTTACAAGAAACACATTTGAATGTGAAGGAAAGTGTGAAATTAAAAAGGGATTGGGTTGGGCATGTATACTCTTCTTAATTTAATTCTAGAGCTAAAGGTGTAGCAATTTTGAAACATAAAAATTTATCTTTCGAATTACAATGAATGGAGGAAAAGGCAGGATGTGTTCTTAAAGTGATTTGTAAGATTTTTAGTGAATTTTGATCTTTACTTAATATTTATGCTCCAAATGCAGATGATGAAGTATTTATTTCAGATGCATTTTTATGTTTGGGTCAAGCTAATGATAATATTTTAGTTGCTGGTGATTTTAATTGTGTTTTGGAACCTTTATTAGATAAATCTCTGAAGAAAGTTAAAAATTCTAAGATGGCAATCCAGTTCCAAGCATTGATGAAAGATCTTAATTTAGTAAATATTTGAAGACGTCTTAATCTGACAGAGAAAGATTTTTCCTTTTATTCATCTAGACATGAATCGTTTTCAAGGATTGACTTCTTTTTAGTATCGACACATTTACAAGGGAAAATACAACAAGCGGAATATAAAAGTAGGGTGATTTCAGATCATTCTCTGTTATATTTTACATATGAAACTTCTGAGAAAATTCAAATAGCTTATCGATGGAGATTTAATACAATGTTGTTAAAAAATAAGGAACAAATAAATTTTTTAAAAGAAAATTCTAATTCTGTTCAAAGTAAGTTTGTATTATGGGATGCTATGAAAGCCTATTTGAGAGGACAAATAATTAGTAATACTTCTAAAATAAAAAAAGAATTGATTAAATCAGAGTCTTGAATTAGAGAAACCGATTGATGAGTTAGAAAAGGAATTTCAGAAAGATGCTACAGAAGATCGGAAAATAGAATTATCTAGGCTGAAATTGAAATATAATACCTTGCAATCTTTTCAATTTGAATGTGTGATTAATAGGACTAAACAACTGTATTATAAATGGGGAGAGCAAGCACATAAGGTATTGGCGTGGCAATTAAAGAAAGAACAGATATCAAGGACTACTAATGCTGTTAGATGGAATTCTCTTATTACTTATAAACCTCGTGAGATTAATGATGAATTTTATTCATTTTATAAAAAGTTATATACATCTGAAGGAAAACAGGAAACTGGATTGATTGATTTTTTAAAAAATCACAGTTGAATTTACCCATGCCTCTTTCTGTTTATCCTTTGAAGAAGGGCTCGGGCTCAAAATATCAGCAATATATCTTTGTCAAATCCTGTGGATGCTGAAAGACCGGCCGCTTTCTGTTTTTAATAAGTGTATGGCATGGGTAGCATAGCTATTACAGTGCCAGTGACCATGGTTCGAATCCCATGATATCTGTAAGGAGTTTGTATGTTCTCCCTAGACCTGCCTGGGTTTGCCCTAAGTTCTCAGATTTCTCCAAAATGTACAGGGCTGTAGGTCATTTTGGGTGTAATTGGGCAACACGGGTTTAGCTTCTATTATAAATAGAATCTGAAAAAAAAATTAAATGTATATGTAATAGAATTCTAAAGAAGAGGCCATTTGTTCAATAGGATCCATGCTGGAACCCAGTAGAGCAATATCATCAGTCCTACTGTCTGTCTCTGATTCTCTTCGTAACTCTGTATCTTATTAGAATGCAGCACATAGACTCCATTGTGTGGTGAACACCCCACCACCCCACATTCATATCAATGGTCACAGCCAATGGTTGTCAGCACACTGCTGTTTCCTGGGATCTTATTCGCTTTTCTGCATCATGTGGCAGCCGATGTTGCAGAAGTATTTCGTGAGCCGAGTAACACTCAGTAACCAAACTCTGTCGCCCTCACAGCTGCTGGCTGACACTCGAGTTGGGGTTTAACTGGAGTTTCCAAGGCCCAGTCTGTTTCATCATTGTGGTAAGCTTCTTATTTCTTTCTTTGATGCTGTGAATCCAGGCTGGGGGTGTCACTCGTCAATCAATTCGCCTGCGGGCATCTGCGGTTGGCTGCATGATGACCTCTATGGGATCAAGCTCCACAAACGGCCAGGTATCACTCTGTTCTCGCTGGCCCCAGAAAGGAGAAGAGTGAGCTTGGTAGCTCTGTGCAACCAATGCAAGGGGGGCTGTGGGTGAGGAACACAGCCTTGAATCCTCTACCTTTTGAGGGATGAGCCCTATGTAGTAACCCCTTGGACATCACTGGTGGAAAGCGAGAAAGATTAAAGTCTTCCACTACAAATTTAATGAATAAAGTAACATATTTGAACTTGACCCTTTGGTGTGTGTCAATCACCACCTCTCATCTGAGTGGTGGCCTTTGTTGCCTGACCAGCTCCTGAGCTGTTTCTTTCAGCCCCTGAGCCTTAATTCCAACCATGTGGAATCTAAACGCCAGCCCCACGATTAACAGGAGGTATGTACCCAGTTTACACATCCTGGACAGTTCCTCTCAGTTGTCTCTGACTCTTCAAACCATGGGTGCATTGGCCAATTCATGTTGGTATCCCCTTGGTCTCGTTCACCTCGTGCTTGAGTTTTGAGCAGGCTTCCAGATGCAAATATCAAGTAAATCAAGTTTATTGTCATCTGATTGAACAAGTACATTCCTCGGGACAAAACATGAAGACACACAACCAGTCATAAAACACACACAAACAATATAAAGGCAGGATAAGTGTTCATCTAAACAAATAAATAAATATTGTTTCGTGACTGAGTCTTGGAGGATGAGTGTGAGCGGTTCCTTTGGTCGTTCAGCATTCTCCCTGCCTGTGGGAAGAAGCTGTTCCTCAGCCTGGTGGTGCTGGCTCTGATCTTCCTGGATCCCTTTCCCCGATGGGAGCAGCTGAAAGATGCTGTGTTTGGGCATAGAAGGGGTCCTCAATGATTTTGCCTGCCCTCTTCAGACAGCAATCCCAGTAGATCATGTCGATAGGGTGACGGGAGACTCCAGCGGTCCTCTCTGCCACTCTTATGGTCCTGCGTCTGATCCATTTCTCTGCAGCAACCATACCACACTGTCAATCAGCCAGCCAGGATGCACCACTTCCATCTTCTCAGGAAGTGCAGTTGCAGTTGCACCTTCCTAACAAGTGAGGAGATGTTGAGTGTCAGTGATAGGTCACTAATTAAGTGAACTCCAAGGAACTTGGTGCCCTCCACTCTCTCTACTACAGAGGTGTTGATGTGTAGTGGAGGGTGGTCATTCCTGATTCTCCTGAGGTCCATGATCATTTCCCTAGTCTTGTCCACGTTGAGACTCAGGTTGTTACTCTCGCACCATATCACGAGATATGTGTTGCCGTTCAAGCCAACCACTGTTGAATCATCTACAAATTTGATGCAGATGTTTCACTGTTGGAGGTTATTGTCTGATCCAAATGTAAGTTCCTGTTATTAAAATAGTAAAAACACAAAAATGCTGAAGGAACTCAGCAGGTTGTTCAACGTCCACAGGAGGTAAAGGTATATAACCAACATTTCAGGCCTGAGCCATTCATCGAGTAAAAAAAGCAGGTAGGCCCCTGAACAAAAAGGCTGGGGTTGGAGGGAAGAAATGACAGGGGGGAGGAACAAAGGGCAAAATAATAGGCCTCGATAGGCTTAGAGCTTGAGAGCAGCAGGGAGTTCAAAGGGGGAGCAGAGAGGCAGACTCTAACAGAACTCCCTTTGAAGAGGAGAACTTATTAAAGCATGTCTTTCTATTTCCTCGATTGTCCTTTCATTTAACACTGACCAGGTTGGAGAAACTGCTTGGATTTGGATCTTGCCGGTTGCCCACTAAAGAGAACCCATGAAGCAAAGTGGTCACATTGTGGGATTCAGGGCTGGATGGAAGGGGGAGGTAGGGAAACTGGGCAAAGGCTTCCTGATCTTCTGGGATGGAGTTCCCAAGTCACAGACAACCCCCTTCCCTACCCCTATGGTGAAAGGGTTAGTGGCTCCCAGTTAATTCTTCTCCTGAGTTTCCCTGGGTTATGGAAGGATAATGTTATAAAGACCAGTGGATTTTCCAGCCCATAGTATATGAAAGGAGAACTTTGAGTAAGAATGGGGGGGGGGTGCAGTTGGCAGAACAGGGCAGCACAGTTAGCGTAGCGGTTAGTGCAATGCTGTTACAGTGGCAGCGACCTGGTTTAAAATCCCACGCTGTCTGTGATGAGTTTGTACATTCTCCCCATGTCTTTGTGAGTTTTCCCTAGGTGCATTCTTCAAAACGTGCTGAAGGTTGTAGGTTAATTTGGTGGATTTGGGTGGTACAGGGTTGTGAGCCAGAAGGGCCTGTAAAGTTTTTGACAAAGTATGGGGGTTGGGTCTACAGAGCAGAGAAAGTACAACTTGGCAGTGAGAGAGAAAGATGCGCAGGAGAATTTCACATGCGGTTGGAGAGCGCCAAATCCAACTTCCTCAGGAAACTGTTTCTCTTCCTTTCCAGGTCAACACGGTGCTGTTAATTTCCACACTCATCTACCTGCAACACCATTTCAAATCACGCAACAAGAATGTGTCGAAGATCTCAGAAACCAGGTACACAACCACACATCACTTGGACAGACCTACCACTCCATCGACTATGCTGATATTGATGCCAAATTTAATCCCTGGACACAATTGATATCTCTCCCTTTCCTGGTTGTTCCTGGGTCTGTCTAAACACTTCTAAAATGTGCTATTGTATCCACTTCCACCATTTCCATTGTGAGTAGTTTTGGGCTCCTCGTTGAAGAAAGAATGTGCTGACATTGGAGAGAGTTGAGAGGAAGTTCACTGGGATGATTCTGGAATTAAAGGGTTATCATATGAGGGCTGTTGGACAGCTCTAGGTTCTAGGCCTGTACTCATTGGAACTTTGAAGAATGAAGGGGCGATCTCATTGAAGCATTTCAAAAGTTGAAAGGCCTGGGCAGAATAGATGTGGAAAGGTTGTTTCCCATTGTGTGAGAGTCTAGGACAAGAGGGCACAACTTCAGGATTGAAGGGCGTCCACTTAGAACAGAGGGTGGTGTAATTTGTTGTTATGGGAAGTTGTGGAGGGCAGGTCATTGGGTGTATTTAAGGGGGATATTGGTAGGTTCTTGATTAATCAGGCCAACAACAGTTATGGGGAGAAGGCCGGGCAGTGGGGCTGAGTGGGAAAATGGATCAGCTCATGTTTAAATGGTGGGGCGGACTTGATGAGCTGAATAGCCTATTTCTGCCCCTGTGTCTTATGTTCCAGGCGCCGACTACTCTCTGAGCAAAACTTTTTTTTAAAATAGACTTAGCTGGCTTTCATTCAACAGACCCACCACCATCATACCAGCTCTGACTCTCTCCCTTTTCACTCTGCCCACTTTCACACAGACCAAATCAATACTCATTTCTCCCCTTATCATATCCAATTAACACTTTTTGTTGGTCTGGACTCCTCCCCCGGCCAGCGCTGACTTTATTCTGAGCATTCCTGTTCTTTGTTTATTCCTTGAAGAAGGCCTCAGGCCTGAAACAACGGACTGTAGCTCTGGACTGCTTTATATACAAGGCCACCGGGATGACCGCTGGTGACCTAGTGGTGTAATTACATATCACCAAAGTGAGATTTCAGAAAAATATTGTTTTAGTGTATTTACCTCATTCAATTTGCTTGGGGCCCCATCACTCCTTCCCTCCCTCCCTCCCATCGCTCGCTTGATGATCAGGCTTTGTTTGATGAGCCTGATCGAGACCCAGCACTCCCCTCAAAGCACTGTGGGAGACGGCAAGCAAGGGGACCCCCGAGCAAACTGAATGAGGCATGGGGGTGGGTGGCACCTGCCCCGTGCCTCATTCAATCTATTCAGGGTGTTATGCTCATTGAACAAAGCCTGATCGTCAAGGCCCAGCGCTCCCCGCAAAGCACTGTGGGAGATAGCAAGCGACGGGAGGGGGGGGGAGAGATAGAGTTGCTAGGCAGGAAGGAGGGAGAGAGCGCGCCCTTACTATGGGAAATGAGTGGCGGCAATGCCAGAAACCACGGGTGAGTAGTTTGAGTGCTTTCCTGTCACCATCTTCCATAATGGCAGCACCAAAATGTCATCTTTGCATATAGGATCTGGGGTGGTTTTTGAGGCTTTTATGGGGGGGAAAGAGGGTGTACTATATTGCCGTCAAATACAGGAATTGCAAAAGAATACAATGTCAGTGTGAGTTTTTCATACACACAAATACAATGCAGAGATTATCTGAAATTCTTACTTGACCATAATAGTAAACATTTAAATTGCATAAATGCCAAGATAGAAAAAGAGATCATAAATCTCAGATTCAAATTTCAGATTTATTTTCATGGTACATACATGACATCAAAACAACCCTGAGATTCTTTTTTCTGCGGGCCAGGCAGAATTACCACTTATTGGCAGTTGGGAAAAAACTGTACCCAACATACACAAGTCAACAAGTTAAAATTGAAACAAACTGTACACAATTTACGTGTGTAAACAAATACAGATGGTCCCCGATTTACGATGGTCCAACTTACAAATTCTCAAAGTTATGATGGTTCTAATCCGTACTTTCGAGTTCTGATGTGTCCCCGCTGTTGCGATATGCAGCACACTACTCTCTCGTGACGCTGACTCAACCACGCTTGCAGTCTCTGCATTCAACATAGTGAATTCAACATTTAATTATAAAAATGGTAGGTGCAGTATTCTTTTATGCTTGTCCTATTTTTTCAACTTACAACGGGTGTACTGGAATGTAAGTCGGGGACTACCAGTAGGGAAATGTAAACAAACTGTGCATTACAGAAAAAAAAAATTATGGAGGCAGCAAATCTCCGCCTTAACAGTTGCCATTATTTTTTCTTTATATAAAAGGTCCTCCTGTGTCTCCTTTCCTTCAGCTCCCCAACCCTCCCCCATTACCTCAGCTTTTTAATCTCCTTTTCAATATTTTTTATTGGATTTAGACCATGGTGAAGATGGTGAGAGGAGAGCACTCAAACTACTCACCCGTGGTTTTTTATTAATAAATTCTCAGGATAGGCTGCTCAGTCTTTTTTTTTAAGATTAGGTAGAGTTTAATAAACTGAATATCATAACAAACATACAGGTCTTTTTATCTCTTCTACCCTCCTACCTGCATCTTACCTGTTAGCCTGTCCCTTCCCAGTGCCCCTTCCTCCCTCCTCTCCTCTCCTCCATCTACCTTTTTATTCAGGCACCTGCTTTTTGTCTGCACCTCGATGAAGGGCTCAGGCCCGAAACGCTGGTCACCCTTTACTTCCTATTGACGCTGCATGATCTGCGGAGTTTCTCCAGCCCTTTCGTGTATCGTGCAACATAAGACAATGTTCTGCTCAGGAGATCACATGGAGCATGGTTAGGTTAAGTATGGAAACTGTAAAGAACTCTCCTGAGCTGTTATGAGCCCAGAGGAAGCCAAAACCCAGGAGCAATAGAAATTCACCAAGACAAACGGTTAAACAAAAGTTGCTTTTAATTTTCTTTAAACATAAAAACAGGATTAAACTTTAACTTATTACTATTAACAACTTAATTCCCTTCTAATTCTAAGCGCATGTGTATGTAATGTGTATATGTTTAGGAAAGTTCTTTGATTCACAGTCCAATCTCACTTCTCACTCCTCCCCGGTATCATGTAATTCTTATACTGTGCACAAAATTTAACATTTATGAATTTTCACCAGGTTCTGCTGCTTAAAGGTAAATGGTTACTCCTCAGGAAGGTTCTAGTTGATTTCAGAAAGAGATTTGTTGCTCGTTGGACACACACACCTGATTTCCCCTAATCAGCCACTTCAGTGTCTTGCAGAAGAAACTTGCACCATCATGGGTTTTCCAAATTATAACCTCTTCTTCCAGGTCACCAGAGTTCCTCTTGTATCCCTTATTTTAGTCCTCATATTTATGTTTGGCCTGACCCTGACAGTGGATAAAGTCAAGAACAGACATATCGTTGCAGGAATTGATGGAGGATTTAAAATGTCAGGACGTGATGAAGGTCCCCGACTACGAAACAGTGACAAACCATTGACAAATCGTTGGCTCAAGTTTTCAGCCTCCGCAGACTTTGTGTTTCTATTACTTTTTATCAACCTGTTTTTTCTCCATTTGGCCAGAACCCTAACATTAAAGGCTGCTGCTCGAATGCTGGTGTTGGGCTGCCCCTGGATCTTCGGGATATTTCAAATCGATGAGAGCACGATGTTGTTCTCTCACTTATTCACGGTCCTCAACAGTCTCCAGGGTCTGTTTATTTTCCTGATTTACTGTGTTTTTAATCGCCAGGTAAGCATTCCTTCTGCAGAGATAAACACTTCCTACTTCTGAACAAAAATAACCTAGGGGTGGGGGGAGCTCATCGGCTTTGGAAAGCAATAGTCGGTCAAGGTTTTGGGCCTGGATATTTGGCTGAGGTGTACCTCAATAAAAGGTCCTGACCTGAAACATATCAAATGTCTACAAGAGGTCCACAAGTTTCTGAGAGGCATTGGTAGGGTGGACAGCCAACACCTTTCTGGCAAACACCAGAGCAAACCTGTACAAAGTGAAGGGACGGAAGTTTAGGGGGGACGGGAAAGTTTTTTTTCCAACAGAGAGTTGTGGGTGCCTGGAATGCCTTGCCAGGGATGGTGGTGGAGGCTGAAACAATAAGGGCACTTAAGGGACACTTAGGCACAGGGATGAAAGAAAAAGAGGGTAACAAGGTAGGGAATATTTAGTACTTTTTGTTTGGAAGGAATATATGGGTTGGCACAACATCAAGGGCCAAAGGTGCCTGTACTGTGCTGTAGTGATCTACATTCTATGAAGCAGAGAGAATGTGGACACAAGTCCACAGTTCCAGAAGGTGAAGGGCGGGTAGGTGGGGCGGCAAAGCAACAAGATGGTTTTGCAGATGAGAAGGGGTGATGGCAGTATGCTGTTCTGCAGACCTGAAAGGAGTACTACAGGGTGATGTGGACATGAAAGTCTTGTGGCTCAGTGGATTGGAAAGGAATACAAACACAATGCTTGAGAAACTTAGCTGGTCAAACAGTGTACTTTATATAGCAACGGTAGTGATACATAACCAAAATATAGGCAGGCTCCCTATATACTGCAAATCTCTGCAAAATCTGTTTGAGGGATGCCTAACCTGAAGAGGTTCTTCTTTTCTCTCTGAAGGAAGTTCTGTAGGGACCCTCTCACTGCTCCCCATCTGTAAGCCCCTCCCGTCCATCATTTTGTTCAGGCGTCTGCCGATGTTGTGTTCAAACCTTGACGAACGCCCCAAGCCTTAAACGTTAGCTATATATATATATATTTATATTTAGAACACAAGAACATAGGAAATAGGGGCAGGAGGCAGGTATCAAGCCTGCTCTGCCTTTCAATGAGATCATAGTTGATCTGATGATTGGCTCAACTCCACCTACCTGCCTTTACCCCATATCCCTTAATCCCCCACTATGTCTTAAATATATTTGCTTCAATGGGTAGCAAATTTCAGATTCACCATCCTCTGTGAAAAGCAGTTCTTCCTCATCTCCATCCTAAATCTACTTCCCTGAATCTTGAGGCCATGTCCCCTAGTTCCAGTCTCCCTCACCAATGGAAACAAATACCTACCTCTATCTTATCTATGCCTTCCACTTTAACACTCCCACCTGAGGAAAAATGTGCTGTCTACCTCATCTATGTCTCTCATAACCTTGTAGACTTCTTTTAAGTCACGTCTTGACTATCTAAAGCCATCTCTCATCCTTCCTATTGCTGTCCCTTCTTGTCCATATCAACAAAAATGCTTGTCCACGCTAATCCAATTTTACCCACATTAGACCCATGTCCTTCTCCTCCTTCCCCTTCCCAGGTTCCTGTCCAAGTCCCCTTTTAAACCTAGTACTAGTCTCTGCCACCACTGCCTCCTCTGGAAGCTCCTTTTGAATATTCACGGCCTTCTGTGTGGAAAATGGAGCCTTTAGACCTCCTTTACATGCAATCTACTGTGGTTCTACAATCCCCTCCCTGGCTGTCAGTCTCCCAGGAAACTATATGAGAGAGCCTCTGATTAATCCTTTACTATTGATGTTAGTGTCTTGGCAAGGATTGTGTGAGCAATCTGTATCCCAAGGAGACTTCTCAATGTCAGTTTGCTACACTGGTCTCATAGAAAATAACAATGGATTGTCTTATAAAAGTCAACGTGCACTGTAATAAAACAAACAGCAGAACCAATTAAGTGTACAACATTTTCTTTATTCAACCTTAATAACGCTAGCGGGAGAAGGTGTTCAAAGGAGTAGAGTAACTCGTTCTCTACACTAAGCCCCACTCAAAGCACACAGTGTTCATCCCATTTTTATACACCTTTGAGAAGGTGTTCAAAGGAGTAGAGTAACTCGTTCTCTACACTAAGCCCCACTCAAAGCATACAGTGTTCATCCCATTTTTATACACCTTTGAGCAGGGTATCTGTGTTTCACATGAGTTGCACACAGCTGACAATACTTGTTTTTACACATGTACTCTTGAGGTGTCTGCAGATGGCTGGGAAATGTCAAGATGTCCTTACTCTCAGTGTATTTACATTATATTCTTTGTGATGTTAGTTACTCTCTCATTACAGCACCATGTAATAAGGCAGCTACTGTATTTTCTCACCTCATTTCATTAACCCTTTGTTAAGCATATTCGCTAAACTTATTCTTTCACAATCCAACCCTGATTGACCTAATAAGAGCAGGAATACCTTGTTTCCACATAGTAGAGGCCACCTACTGACATTTAAATTCTCACCTGACTTTGGGATGCAGCGTGTTGCTTTCCTTGAAGGCAATGATTGATCGAATTATTCTCCCTTTCATCAAAGGTGATGAAAGAATTTCGGAAGTGGATGACCAGTATAAATAAGAATTCCACTGTTGTGTCCTCGCAGATTGAGATGAACTCTACTGAGGTAAGAATCTTAACCCAGAAGGTCAGACATCCTCAGCTAGTCTGGCTACAAAGAGAATCAGGGTAATAAACCAGGTTAATGATCTTGCTTCAAAACTTGTCCAATGGAAGATCATTCACTCAAAACATTTAACTGTAAAACTTAGGAGAAATAGGCCAATCTGTCCATCACTTTCTCTTTTATGTCTGATAAGTGGCGAGTAAGTCACAATACAAAAAGGACAGGAAATAACCAACTGAGCATCTTCGTTCTGTCCGCATCAGTGTCAGGGATCTCCAGGTGGTCCCACTCCCATAATTACATGGCCTTGTACTATTTTCACCAAGACCTCCCATAAATTGGTGGAATAACAATTGATTTTTCTGCCTGGACACTCTCCAGCTGGATGGCATTAACATCAACTTCTCCAGTTTCTGCTAGCCCACTGTCCATTCCCTTTGTCTTCTTTCCTCCAGCTCTCCACCCCCTTCCATCGAGTTGAATCATACATAGTACAGCAGTAAAAACACAGTACAATGCTGAGGTTCAGAGAGAGTTTAGGAGGTTTGGTACATCAGGAACCTTGGCAAATCTCTACAGATGTGTGGTGGAAAGTGTACTGACTGGCTGCATCAAATCAATGCCCCTGAGTGCAAAAATGTAGTGGCACAGCCGAGGACCTCACAGGCAAAACCCTCCCCATCATTCGAGAACATCTATAGGAAACGCTGCCGTCGGAAAGCATCAGCAATCATTAAAGATCCACACCATCCAGCACATGCTCTGTTCTCGCTGCTGCCATCAGCAAAGAGGTACAGGTGGCACAAAACTCGCACCACCAGGTTCAGGAACAGCTGCTCCCCCTCCACCATCAGACTCCTCCATGACAAAATCAATCATTTAAGGACTCTTACTTCGCACATTATTTACTTTTGAATATTTAGTTTCTATATTGCCGTTTGTTTGCACTTCCTTCTTAGTTACATTTCTCTTTTGTACACATATCTTGAGAACAGTTTTTTTTAAACTCCCACTAAGGTAATTCTGCCCTACCCATAGAAAAATATCAGGGATGTCTGTGATGTTATGCATGTACCCTGACAATAAATAAAAACTTTGAACTTTATTTGAGACAGAGATTGATAGGTTCTTGATTAGCCAGCGCATCAAAGGTTATGAGGAGAAAGCGGACAGCGGGGCTGAGTGGGAAAGTAGATCAGCTCATGGTTAAATGGCCTATTTTCATTCCTATGTCTTATTGATATGATTGTCTTTTGTGAATTGCATGTCAATGGTTGGGACTTGAGCCATGTTCTTCCATAATCTTAACTCAAGACTAGCAGAATCCCAGCCATAAAGCAGAGAAACTCCATGGTGGGGTGGGGTGACCTGGTTGCAGCTGTGTCTAAACTCGGCTAAAGCGGAGCTCCAGAGAGCATTTCCGTCTCCACTTGGTTATTCGCTGCCCTCTGCTGTTGGTTAGGACCTTGAATAACTTAAGTAACAATGCAGTTTGCTCCTCTTGTTGGTAGGATTAAGCCACGGTGCTCCATGTTTGCCCTATCCTCTCCGCTCCACCCCCTAAGTGAGTGCAAGGGTTTTTGGCATATGATTGTGCTATCACCTGCGGTGACCTGCAATCAGGGGGGAGGTAGATCAGCTAGTTGAGGGGTGTCACAATAGAACCTTGCACTGAAGATTAGCAAAACCAGGAGGAAATCAGAACATGAACCAGCCCTCGATGATGGGTCAGCGGTGGAGGGGGTCAAGAATTTCAAATTCCTGGGTGTCAACATCTCTGAGGATCTGTCCTGGAATTGCAAAGAAGGCCGGCCAGCGGTGATACTTTGTGAGGAGCTTGAGGAGATTCGGTTTGTCACCCAAGACTCTCAAAACCATTAACAGGTGTATCGTGCAGAGCATTCTCTGTATTGGTATGTAGGTGCCAATGCACAGGACAGGAAAAAAATCCAGAGTTGTTAAACTTGGTCTGCAACATCACGGGCACCAGTCTTCACTCCATCCAGGGCATCTACAAGAGGCGGTGTCTGAAGAAAGCAGCCTTTCTCCTCAAGGACCCCCACCACCCAAGCCCTGCCCTCTACCATCAGGAAGAAGGTACAGGAGCCTGCAGATTAGCACCTAGTGGCACAAGAACAGCTGATTCCCCTCTGCCATCAGATTTCTGAATGGTCAATGGACCACAGACACCACCTTACTTTCTATTTCCTTGCACTGTTTATTGATTTTTGAAATGTAATTTATTGAAATATTTGCCCTGTAATGCTACGGAAAAACAAAAAATCTTGTGCCATATTCACGACAATAAATTCTGAATTTGATTCTGAAACCCTGAGTGTCCAAACAGGATATTATCTCTCCTGGAGTATCTATTGAGGTACAGTCCAGCTTGTCAATGTTTACAGCAAGGGTCCTCAAACATTTTATACCATAGACTCCTTCATGGAATCTTTGATCCCTCATGGACCCCAAGGTGCAGAATCCTTGGAGTCATGGTGGCGCTGGCAGTACTGGACACACACCCACTTCTTCTCCACTCTGTCAAACTTTCATTCTCTACTTATTAAGAGGCTGAAGCCAAATAAATGACACCCTCCCTCCCCTGGTCGGCATTTATCAACCCCTTGCATTGTCCCATCAATACCCAGGGATCGATATCAACTACTTTGGAATCCCTTGGGTAACAGCAATAAAAAGTGAAGACTTACAGAGAGTGAGAGGTCACTTAAAACAAAGCTAAGACAATGTGACTGAGACACTGACAGTGGACAGTGAACAGAGAACTTTCAGTCCCACAACATTAGTCTTACCTGTGTGCTGGTTGGAGCAAACAAATAATGTCTTGTGTTTTCTTTCCAGACAACAGCATCAAATGTAACGAAGAAAAGGTTCAACGCTCAATGACAAAATTTGGCTCAGAGAATGTCTTTATTTCATGATCTTACTGTGCTTCTGACGCTGAAGGTAGTGAGTTCAAGTCCCATCAAACTTTATATAAAAACCAGAATTGAAATGGCCAAACCTTTCAATTCTGCATCCCACTCCCATACTCGTGCATGTCCATGCCCTCATGTACCATCTCTCCCGTAAATTGGAGGAACAATACCTGATTTTACCTCTGGGCACTCTCCAACTGGATGGCATTAATATCGACTTCTCTAGTTTCTGCTAACCAACTCTCCATTCACCCTCCCTTCCCTTTTTTCTTCCAGCTCTCCACTCCTTCCCTCTCCATTCAGTCATCCCTCCTCCCGTTTGCTGGTGTTCCTTCCTCACTTATCCGCCTATTACCTCCCACCTGTTGGACCATGCTCTCCAGCCTCCCCCCCCACCCCCACACACACACCTCATTTTGTTCAGACGCCTGTTGACATTTTCCCATACCTTGCTGAAAGGCTCAAGCTTGAAAGGTTGGTTATGTATCCTTATCTGTGCTATATGAAGGACACTGTTGACCTGCTGAGTTTCTCCAACATTCTTTTTACATCAACCACAGTGTCTGCGGATTTTGGTGTTTTATATAGAACTTTAGATCTCAGGGCTGGTCACAGTTCCAGATTCTACCAAAGTTGTGAAAAGGCACTTTATGGTTTGAAGTTGTTAAGTTTTTGCATAAAAGTATGTTTGCATAGGAATGTATATATGAGATTCCATGCTCCCTCTGTGTGATTGTAAGTACAGTAAAATTTGGAATTCAATCAACCAGCAAAAAAAATCAAGGAAAATAAATAAATGAAAATTAAAATAAATAAGGATAAAAATGTAAATGGTGTTGGCATAACACGATTGGTATAGCAGTTAGCACAACACCTTACAACACTCTGCTGTCTTTGAGTTTGTGTGGTTTTCTCCAGGGGGCTCTGGTTACCTCCCACCCAACTCCATACCAGGAGTTGTAGGTTAACTGCGGGTAAATTGGGCAGCTCACACTTGAGGCTGAAATGCTGTTTGCCTAATTTTTAAAAAAAATTAAATTAAAAGTTTAAAATTGTAAAAGTTTAAGGTTCTCTGAAGTAACACATAAACCTTTGGTGAAGATGGGAACAAATATTCAGCCAGCGGAGGGCCTTGGTCATGCTTTCTATCCAGAATTTTGTGATGTACTTAGTGTTAATGCAAATATATTAGTTTAGCATTGTAGGAGTGAGTCTCGACCAACTGGAAAACTCACTTATCCGGCATCTACCAATGCCAGGTGTTTTGCTCCATATTCAGACATTCTACATTGCTTTCTTGTTATTCCCCATTCGATATGCAAAGGTAGAACACACACACCTACCTACCTTTTGGGAGTTGAGACTAATTTTAGCCTGAGATAACACACCTCCTCTTCTGGTTTTGTGATAATGAATTTTTATAAACTTAACTCATGCACTTATTACATTCATTTAAAACTAAGTCTATAAAATGCATACTTAAATGATTTTGTTTAATTTCAGTAAAACTGTTAATTTGCAAAAGAGGACATGCTTGAAAATCACTGTATTGATAAATAAATCTTATTGCACCAACAATGCCAAGTGTAATGCATGTTACTTAAGATGGGATGATTGCCTAATCTTCCCATCAGTCACATCCAGAGCCAGCCCTCCTGTGAGTGGTGGGTATTGATTTTTAGATGAGAATTTGTGGTGAACCCTGACTTCATTTCTGTATCTTCTGGACAGAATAGATGCACTAGATCTGTTTGATGTGGAACAAACCCCATTTAAAGTGTACTCTGATTCAAACAACTGAGTCGCACTTTGTCTTCAAATCCTCGGTGACACAACCACCAAAACCATTCTGTTTACACTGGACAACATTTTTCCCCCTAAAGGATTGCTTCCTGAAAAAATAATAAAGGATTATGATAGACAACTTCAAGCTGAATACAAAGATAATTTCAGATTTTCTGTATCATGTAGGAAGTTGGAGAAACATTAACTTTCATTGAATTTAGCATGTTTGATCACATAATGATGCTAACCATTGCATTAGTTCAAATGACCTACAAATGCTTTGCCACTCATTTTTGTTTGTCCTCAGCATCTGATGCCTTGTGTCAGTCTCCAACAATAGTTGGCAAGCATTAGTGGGTTCCAGTTGTCCTGATACTGCTTTTCCATGATCGCAGTGTCCTGGTAAAATCTTTCACCATGTTCATCATTGACTGCACCAAGATCAGCAGGGAAGAAGTCCAAGTGTGAATGCAGAAAAAGAATTTTCAATGACATTTTGTACTTCATGGTTTTGTATGTTTGAAGTAGACTTAAAATATGACATGAAATCACAAAAATAGATTATATCTAAAAAAACAGTACATGATAGGAAAATGTTACGGTGATTTTCATGATTAGTAGCCCAAAATCCATAAAACATACCCAAAAGTGTTCAGGAAGAAAATTCTTTTGTTGTCCAGTGTAATTGGTTGAATGAAGGCCCCCTCTCTACTTTGTCTCCACTCCCACCAGCATTCAAACAGACTCCACTTGCAGACCTTCATTCCAATGAACCCCCTCAAGTTCATAGCAATTTTAAGATTCTGTCAGACCTCTGCAAATCACACCCTCAATTATGAAATATTGGTAGCCAGTGAGAGGAAGGTGCAGAAGTCTTTTTGTACTACAGATAAGCAGAAATTCTGTCTGGCCGCAGGAAAAAGAATCTCAGGGTTGTATGTGATGTCATTAAATTTTAAAATTTAGACATATAGCATGGTAACAGGCCCTTTCACCCCTGATACCTCAGTGGTTAGAACACTGGTTTTATAAAGTTCATTACTCGTTGGAGCCTCTTTTCTGAGGGGGGGGGGGCACTCTGTCTTCCTTTCAGTAGGCAAAACTTAAAGAACTTCACATATTTTACATTCTAAATTTAATATACGTGACAATAATAAAAACTTTACTACACATAGGGTGGTCATTGTATGGAACAAACTGACAGCGGAAGAGGTAAAGGTGGGATCAATTATATTTAAAAGACATTAGGACAGAACATGAATAGGAAAGGTTTAGAGGGATAGGGACCAAATGCAGTCAAGCAGGGCCATCAAAAAATTGGGCTAGGATGGACCAGTTGGGCTGAAAGGCTTCCATGCTGCAGGACTCCATGCCGTTGCAATACCTCTCCTCCACCCAAAGCCTCCCCCTGGAATCTCACTACCATCCCAATTTCTGGTTACCCAGCTCTGATGAGGGCACAGAAAACAAAATCAGTTGAAACCCAAACAAATAGAGTGAAGGAATGGAACAAGAAGGAAAATTGGCATCAACTCGGGCAGTGGATTGGAATACGGTGAAGTTGCTCTTAGCCCAGCCTCCTCACATCCGGGACCGTGTTTAAACCAGCCGTTCTCAATGGTGGGGGAATCACAGCACATTTAAGTAGAAGCCTTGCTTTCTTTTCACCTCAGGTAACATAAGTATTTTTAAGTGGTCATTAGAACCTAAAAACTTTAAGACAAACCCTATGGGGGTCTCAGCCTTTAAAAAAAAAAGAGAATGGCTGGTTTGAACTGAGAGATCTGTCCATAGCCTGCTTTTTGCTACCTTGACTAAGGGCTCAGGGCTCAAAACATTGGTTATGTATCTCTATCTTTGCTACGTGAGACGACCACCTTCCACTGCACATCGACAATTCTGGAGTGGAGAGAACCAAGTTCCTTGGAGTTCACTTATAACCAGTGACCTCTCATGGACCCTCAACATCTCCTCATTTGTCAGGAAGACACAACAGCAACTGCACTTCCTGAGGAAGGAGCCTCTCTTGAGAGAGAGTGTCCTGGCCGTCTGCATCACAGCGTGGGTACAGTTGCTGCAGAGAAATGGTTCAGAGGTCAATCCACAGGTCCATAAGCATGGAAGAGGATTACTGGGGTCTCCCTCCCCCACATCAACGTGATTGTCGTCTGGGGGCGTGGCAAAATGGCGTAAGGAACAGACTTGCCTTCCAGTCCTCTCCTGACTCTTTGTTGTTGTTTTGTCTATAAGTGCCCGTTAAAACTTTTTAAAAGCCTAGAAATAGTTAGAGGTGTTGAATTAGTTTCTCATGGTACAACTGCTGAAAAGAAGTGAAAAAAAACGGCAACAGATCGTTAAGAAACTGCATTTCCAATGGTTATCTAAGCCTACCTGTATACAAGAAGCCAGGACTCAGCGTGGAATGGATCCAGCAAGAGAGGTACGAGATTCGGCAACGGAGCTCCGCTCTTTATTGGTAGGGCTTTTAAAGATGGCGCCCGGCAGCCCTTGGAACAAAGGGCTAGCCAGGCGCGTGCGCATGAATCAACACCCGCTGTGAGCGCTGTCAGTGAATCTTTGACAGCTAGAACAGCTGGGACATTGCCAGCTGAAGACCCGACTTTGAAAAGACGTTTACCAATTGATGTAGCGGTGGCACTGCAAAATGCACCACCAGTAATGAAGACTTCAACAGACATCAATGTAATGAAGGCATTTGACATAATATGGGTTAAGGATAACCCTGGCCATCAGCCTCCAGATACTTCTGAGGAGGTTGTGGCAGGGGTTTCCACACGCAGTCATACTGTAAGAAAAGCAGTTAAACCAAAGGAAGGAATAGAAGACCCTTTGGCTACACAGAAACAGTAGGATCCTTAAGTTTGCCTCTCTTAATGTTCAGGGTTTAAATAATCCTATTAAGCGTAAGAAAGTACTTGCTTACTTAAAAAAATTAAAAGTTGATGTGGCTTTTTTGCAGGAAACTCATTTAACAGATAAGGAACATTTGAAACTTAAACGTGAATGGGTTGGTCAAGTTTTCTATTCTTCATTTAATTCAAAGGCGAAAGGAGTAGCAATTCTGGTGCATAAGAATTTACCATTTCAATTACAGAATGAAAAGAAAAATGGAGGAAGATTATTAAAACTGAATTGTACAATTCTTAATGAGGCTTGGACTCTGCTTGATGTTTATGCTCCAAATGTTGAAGATACAGCTTTTATTGTAGATGTGTCTTTATTACTTGGACAAACAAATTCCAATGTGATGATTGGGGGAGATTTAAATGTGGTATTGGTGCCTTTATTGGACAAATTTCCAAGAGTAATTAAGAAATCTAAGATGGCAGTACGTGACTAATATGATGAAAGATTTGAATTTAGTTGATATCTGGCGAAGACTTAACCCTACAGAGAAAGATTTTTCTTTTTATTCTTCACGTCATAATTTCTTTTCAAGAATTGATTATTTTTTAATTTCAACACATTTGCAGAATAAGGTTATATCTGTGGATTATAAGGCAAGGTTGGTCTCAGATCATTCATTATTATTATTAGAATATCAGAGTTCACAAGATGTTCAGAGAACCCCAAGATGGAGATTTAACACTATGTTATTACAAAAACCAAAATGTATCAATTATTTAAAAAAACAAATTGAGGATTTTATTAGTAATAATGTTAACTCTGTTTCTAGTCATTTTGTTTTATGGGATGCAATGAAAGCTTTTTTACGAGGTCAAATTATTAGTTATGCATCTAAAGTAAAGAAAGAGAGAATTAGAGAGATTGAAGATTTAGAGAAAAAGATAACTGTTAGTAAAAAATAATTTCAAAAAAATGCTACTGAAATGCAAAAGAACCAGTTAACTAATTTAAAATTCTTTCTTCTTTGGCTTGGCTTCGCGGACGAAGATTTATGGAGGGGTAAATGTCCACGTTAGCTGCAGGCTCGTTTGTGGCTGACAAGTCCAATGCGGGACAGGCAGACACGGTTGCATTGGTTGCAGGGGAAAATTTGTTGGTTGGGGTTGGGTGTTGGGTTTTTCCTCCTTTGTCTTTTGTCAGTGAGGTGGGCTCTGCGGTCTTCTTCAAAGGAGGTTGCTGCCCGTCGAACTGTGAGGCGCCAAGATGCACGGTTTGAGGCAATATCAGCCCACTGGCGGTGGTCAATGTGGCAGGCAGCAAGAGATTTCTTTAGGCAGTCCTTGTACCTCTTCTTTGCTGCACCTCTGACACGATGGCCAGTGGAGAGCTCGCCATATAACACGATCTTGGGAAGGAGATGGTCCTCCATTCTGGAGACGTGACCTACCCAGCGCAGTTGGATCTTCAACAGCGTGGATTCGATGCTGTCGGCCTCTGCCATCTCGAGTACTTCGATGTTAGGGATAAAGTCGCTCCAATGAATGTTGAGGATGGAGCGGAGACAACGCTGATGGAAGCGTTCTAGGAGCCGTAGGTGATGCCAGTAGAGGACCCATGATTCGGAGCCGAACAGGAGTGTGGGTATGACAAAGGCTCTGTATACGCTTATCTTTGTGAGGTTTTTCAGTTGGTTGTTTTTCCAGACTCTTTTGTGTAGTCTTCCAAAGGCGCTATTTGCCTTGGCAAGTCTGTTGTCTATCTCGTTGTCGATCCTTGCATCTGATGAAATGGTGCAGCTGAGATAGGTAAACTGGTTGACCGTTTTGAGTTTTGTGTGCCCGATGGAGATGTGGGGGGGCTGGTAGTCATGGTGGGGAGCTGGCTGATGGAGTACCTCAGTTTTCTTCAGGCTGACTTCCAGGCCAAACATTTTGGCAGTTTCCACAAAACAGGACGTCAAGTGCTGAAGAGCTGGCTCTGAATGGGCAACTAAAGCGGCATCATCTGCAAAGAGTAGTTCACGGACAAGTTGCTCTTGTGTCTTGGTGTGAGCTTGCAGGCGCCTCAGATTGAAGAGACTGCCATCCGTGCGGTACCGGATGTAAACAGCGTCTTCTTTGTTGAGGTCTTTCATGGCTTGGTTCAGCATCATGCTGAAGAAGATTGAAAAGAGGGTTGGTGCGAGAACGCAGCCTTGCTTCACGCCATTGTTAATGGAGAAGGGTTCAGAGAGCTCATTGCTGTATCTGACCCGACCTTGTTGGTTTTCGTGCAGTTGGATAACCATGTTGAGGAACGTTGGGGGACATCTGAGGCACTCTAGTATTTGCCAAAGCCCTTTCCTGCTCACGGTGTCGAAGGCTTTGGTGAGGTCGACAAAGGTGATGTAGAGTCCTTTGTTTTTTTCTCTGCACTTTTCTTGGAGCTGTCTGAGGGCAAAGACCATGTCAGTAGTTCCTCTGTTTGCGCGAAAGCCACACTGTGATTCTGGGAGAACATTCTCGGCGACACTAGGTATTATTCTATTTAGGAGAATCCTAGCGAAGATTTTGCCTGAAATGGAGAGCAGCGTGATTCCCCTGTAGTTTGAGCAGTCTGATTTCTCGCCTTTGTTTTTGTACAGGGTGATGATGATGGCATCACAAAGGTCCTGAGGCAGTTTTCCTTGGTCCCAGCAAAGCAGTTTGGCATGCAGAGTTTTGCTGCCAGCCTTCCAGACCTCTGGGGGGGATTCCAACCATACCTGCTGCTTTGCCACTTTTCAGTTGTTCAATTGCCTTATATTGTCTCTTCCCGGGTGAGGACCTCATCCAGCTCTAGCCTTAGGGGCTGTTGAGGGAGTTGGAGCAGGGCAGAATCTTGGACTGAGAGATTGGCACTGAAAAGAGATTGGAAGTGTTCTGACCATCGGTTGAGGATGGAGATCTTGTCGCTGAGGAGGACTTTGCCGTCTGAGCTGCGCAGCGGGCTTTGGACTTGGGGTGAGTGGCCGTACACAGCCTTTAGAGCCTCGTAAAAACCCCTGAAGTCGCCAATGTCCGCGATGAGCTGGGTTCGTTTGGCAATGCTAGTCCACCACTCATTTTGGATCTCCCGGAGTTTGCGCTGAAGATGGCTGCATGCACGACGGAAGGCTTGTTTCTTCTCTGGCCAGGACGGCTTTGTAAGGTGAGCCTGGTGGGCAGATCGCTTCTTTGCCAGCATCTCCTGGATTTCCTGGCTGTTTTCGTCAAACCAGTCCTTGTTTTTCCTGGAGGAGAAGCCCAGTACCTCTTCAGTGGATAGCAGTATGGTAGTCTTCAGCTGATCCCAGAGGGTTTCAATGGACGAGTCCGTGAGGCGGATTGCATCCTTGAGCTTTGCTTTGAGGTTTGCCTGGAAGTTTCCTCTCACTTCGTCTGACTGCAGGTTTCCAACATTTAACCTCTTTCTGGGGGCTTTACTGTTCCTGGGCTTTGGCTTTGGCTTGCAGCGAACCAGCCGGTGGTCAGTGTGGCATTCCGCGCTGGGCATGACCCTGGTGTGGAGCACATCTCATTTGTCTCTTTCTCGCACCAGGACGTAGTCCAGGAGGTGCCAGTGTTTGGATCGGGGATGCATCCAGGTAGTCTTCAGGCTGTCCCTCTGCTGAAAAAGGGTGTTTGTAATGACAAGCCGCTGTTCTGCGCAGAGCTCCAACAGGAGGCGCCGATTGTCATTGCACTTGTTGACACCATGCTTGCCCAGGATTCCTGGCCAGGTTTCTGAGTCTTTGCCGACGCGAGCATTGAAGTCGCCAAGGATGACAACCTTGTCGGCTGTAGGGGTGCGTTGAATGAGGTTGCGCAGGTCAGTGTAGAACTTGTCCTTTTCTGCTGGTTCCGCCTGGAGGGTTGGAGCATAGACACTGATGAGGGTGATGCGACGCTTGTTTTGAAGGGGGAGTCGCATGGACATGATCCGGTCCGAGTGGCCTGTCGGGAGGTTTTCGAGTTTGGAGGCAATGGAGTTCTTGACCATGAAGCCTACACCAGATAGGCGTCGTTCATCCATAGGCTTGCCAGACCAGTAGAGTGTGTAGCCCGCGCCGCATTCTTGGAGGCTGCCTACATCTGCAAGGCAGACTTCACTGAGAGCGGCTATGTCGATGTCAAGTCTGAGGAGTTCATGTGCGATGAGGGCAGACCGACGTTCAGGTTTGTCGGCCTTGTCTAGCATGGTTCTAATGTTCCAGCATGCTAGCTTGAGTTTGTGAGCATCTTTTGAGGGGGAGGACGTGGAGGGGGAAGACATGGAGGGGGAGGATGTGGAGGGGGAGGATGTGGACCTGTCCTCGGGCTTCCGCAAAGGAGCTTTTAGGTGGAGTGCAGTGTACGCAGTACTGGCCCCACCCTTTACACCCATGGTTCGTGTGCCATGGCCAAGCAAGCTGGGTCGTGGCAGCGAGGTCCTTGGGTCGTAGGTTTTATATCAGAGTGGCCTTCTCCTATGCAGGTTTCTTACCTGGGCTGGAGGGGCCTGCCTCCCCTCCTAGGTCGGACCATAATGCCCAGACTGGGGCCGAGGTCGCCGCTGCTTTCCCTGTGCCCGGACCGGGGCCGCCGCCTCCTACTTTCTGCCTGGACCAGGGCCTCTGCTTGCCTCACTCGACCGAGGCTGCCGCCTCCCCTTCACTCTTGCCCAGATAGGGGCTGTCGCCGTCTACCCTCTGCCCGGACCGGGGCCAGGGCCGCTGCTGCTTTCCCTGTGCCCGGTCCGGGGCCACCGCCTCCTTCTTTCTGCCTGGACCAGGGCCTCTGCCTGCCTCACTCGACCGAGGCCGGGGCCGCCGCCTCCCCTTCGCTCTTGCCCAGATCGGGGCCTCCGCCTGCCTCACTCAACCTTCACATTGAACTGTTACCCATTGTTCAATTCTGCAGAATTAAATTAAAGTATAATGAATTACAAACATATCGATTTGAATGTTTAATGAATCGAACTAAACATAAGTTTTAAGCTCATAAAGTTTTATCATGGTAGTTAAAAAAAAACCAATTATCCAGGATTATACCAGTAATTAGAAAAAAATCGGGTATTACTTTTAGACAAAAAGAAATTAATGAGGAATTTTGCAATTTTTATAAAAAATTATATATGTCTGAGTGTAAAGATGTCAGTGAAGATGCAATAGATTCTTTTTTGAAAAATATTAATTTGCCACAGCTGAATCAAGAAGATAGACAAGAGTTGGTAAATCTTTTACAGAAAATGAAATTGAAATGGCCATAAGAGATATGCCAAATGGAAAGGCACCCGGTGAAGATGGGTTCTCTATAGAATTTTATAAAACTTTTTATGTTGATATATCTTCTATTTATAAGAATGTAATACAGCAAATTTATAAAACTTTTCAATTACCTGAATCTTGTTCTAATGCAATAGTTACGGTTATACCAAAAAAAGATAAAGATCCTTTACAGGTTTCTTCTTATCGACCAATATCGTTGTTAAACATAGATTATAAAATTGTAGCTAAAGTTATGGCTAATAGATTGGCTCAATATTTATCTAAAATAATACATAAAGATCAAACAGGATTTATAAAAAACATATGCGTCTGATAATATTTTGCGACTAATTACTTTGATAAATAAATTTAAATCTCAAATGAATTATTCAATAGTGGTTTCATTAGATGCAGAAAAGGCTTTTGATAGAGTGGAATGGAAGTTTTTATTTAAAGTACTTGAGAAATTTTGTTTTGGTTCTTCGTTTATTGGATTGATAAAGGCTTTATATAATAGTCCGAAGGCTAGAGTTGCTACTAATGGACAGATCTCAGAATCTTTTGATTTAACAAGGTCTACTAGACAAGGATGTCCATTGTCACCTGCTTTATTTGCTATAGTTATTGAACCTTTGGCACAGTTAAATACGTCAAAATGAAAATGTTAAGGGTATGAGAGTTTTGAATGAGGAATATAAGATTAATTTATTTGCAGGTGATGTTTTATTATACCTGGTGGACCCTGATATTTCTTTACCAACAATTCAAGAATCTTTAGAAAATTATGGTCAATTATCTGGCTATAAGGTAAATTGGGCTAAAAGTGAAATTTTGTCAATTTGTAAAGATGATTATTCGATATATAAAAATATTACAAAATTGAAGTGGACAAAACAAATTAAATATTTGGGAATTAATGTCAATACAGAATATCAAGATTTATATTCAATTAATTACCTTCCCTTAATAAAAAAGATTAAACTAGACTTGATTAGGTGGAAGGACTTACCTTTAGGTTTACTGGGGAGGATTAATACTATAAAAATGAATATTTTTCGTCGGATGCAATATTTATTTCAATCAATTCCTTATTTTTTTTTTAAAGTTTTTTTAAGGATTTATACAAAGCAGTTAGAGAATTTTTATGGAAGGGAAAATTTCCGAGGGTAGCAATGAAAAAATTGATGTGGGACTTTCAATTTGGAGATTTGAGATTACCTAATTTTCAATATTATTATGAGGCAGCTCAATTTAAATTTCTTAGTGCACTAATGAATATGGAGGATCCGCCCAGTTGGGCAAAGATAGAACTGGCAGTTATTTTAGAAAAATCTCCACATGAATTTTTGTTTCGATGGAATAAAAATTTGTTACGAACTTATGATGTACCAATATTGAAACATTTATTGAATTTATGGATGAGTAAACTTGATAAAATGGGGCTTAAAAATAAATGGTCTGGGCGATTGCCATTATATAATAATCAACTTGTTCCTTTTACGGTCTCCAATATCACTTTGAAACAATGGGAAAGGAAAGGAATAAAAAACTTATCTGATTGTTTTTTTGAAGGACATTTTTGTTCTTTTGAGGAATTACAAAGGAAATTTGGTATTAGTGGAAATTCTGTATTTGTGTACTATCAGTTAAGATCATTTGTAAAACAGATATGTGGTTGGCAAATGACTTTATTGCCCGAAACTAGCTTTGAGAAATATGTACTTTCAATACCAAGAAAGGGGTATATATCTGATTTGTATTGTATTTTACAAGAAAATGAAAGTAAGAAAGATTGGGATAAAGATAAGTTGAAATGGGAAAAAGATTTAGGTTCTACAATAGCTGAAGAAACTTGGATGGAAATTTGTCAAAACAATATTCGGAAATTGATTAATGCTAGATTAGCGATGATTAATTATAATTTTATACATCAATTATACTTAACACCAGAAAAATTTTAAAAATTTGGTCTTAGTAAGTCAGATTGTTGTTTTTGTTGTGACCAGACAGCCAGTACTTTTTTACATACTGTCTGGTCCTGTGACCGATTGCAACAGTTTTGGAAAGGTATTCAATCTATATTTAATAGATTATATAATATTTGTGTTGTATTATATATCCTGATATATTTTTATTAGGGAATATGCAATCATTAATTGATTTAGCATTAAATAATTATCAGATTTCTTTTATCTATTTAGCTTTAGCAGTGGCCAAGAAATGTATAGCGTCTACTTGGAAAGATAGAAATATACTAACTTTGGACAGGTGGTATTTAGAGATGAAGTCTTGTTTAATTATGGAAAGGATATCTTTTTCAATCCAAGATAAGATGTCTTTTTATAAGTTGAAGTGGACTCCATTTGTTAAGTATATGCAATTAAGTTTGATTTAAGTATGCTCTTAGATGTGATATTTTAGATCTGATAAATCTTTTTTATTATTTTTTTTTGTGTGTGTTTTTTAATACATAATATTATTAATTTTACTAATTCTTCACTCTTTATTTTGGGGAGGGGAAGGGTGGTTTTTTTATATATATATATATATAGATTTTTAGTTCTTGTATATGTAGGGGGGGGGTTTGATTGAATTAAGTTAGGTTATTAATGTTGCATTGTAATTATATTATTTTATTTTATATCTTTTCTTTAAATGTAATCTTTCTTTTTATTCCTGTGATAAAACCTTTAAATAAAGTTTAAAAAAAAACGTGATCATCGTCTGACAAGGGTGTTCAAATTCACTGAGGACCCCTTCCACCCTGCACGCAGCATCTGTCGGGGAAGAGATATGGGAGGATCAGGACCAGCACCATCAGGCTGAGGAACAGCTTCTTCCAGCGGGCAGGGAGAATGCCCACTCATATCAAGCCTCCAAGCCTCACCTATTATTGAACAATATTTATTTATCCTTATATATGTACTGCTTGATTCTGTAATTCACTTGTGTATAATGTCTTCTTCAGCATGATGCTGAACCAAGCCATGAAAGACCCCAACAATGAAGACGCTGTTTACATCCGGTACCGCACGGATGGCAGTCTCTTCAATCTGAGGCGCCTGCAAGCTCACACCAAGACACAAGAGAAACTTGTCCGTGAACTACTCTTTGCAGACGATGCCGCTTTAGTTGCCCATTCAGAGCCAGCTCTTCAGCGCTTGACGTCCTGCTTTGCGGAAACTGCCAAAATGTTTGGCCTGGAAGTCAGCCTGAAGAAAACTGAGGTCCTCCATCAGCCAGCTCCCCACCATGATTACCAGCCCCCCCACATCTCCATCGGGCACACAAAACTCAAAACGGTCAACCAGTTTACCTATCTCGGCTGCAACATTTCATCAGATGCAAGGATCGACAATGAGATAGACAACAGACTCGCCAAGGCAAATAGAGCCTTTGGTAGACTACACAAAAGAGTCTGGAAAAACAACAAACTGAAAAACCTCACAAAGATAAGCATATACAGAGCCGTTGTCATACCCACACTCCTGTTCGGCTCCGAATCATGGGTCCTCTACCGGCACCACCTACGGCTCCTAGAACGCTTCCACCAGCGTTGTCTCCGCTCCATCCTCAACATCCATTGGAGCGCTTACATCCCTAACGTCGAAGTACTCGAGATGGCAGAGGTCGACAGCATCGAGTCCACGCTGCTGAAGATCCAGCTGCGCTGGATGGGTCACGTCTCCAGAATGGAGGACCATCGCCTTCCCAAGATCGTGTTATATGGCGAGCTCTCCACTGGCCACCGTGACAGAGGTGCACCAAAGAAAAGGTACAAGGACTGCCTAAAGAAATCTCTTGGTGCCTGCCACATTGACCACCGCCAGTGGGCTGATAACGCCTCAAACCGTGCATCTTGTCGCCTCACAGTTTGGCGGGCAGCAACCTCCTTTGAAGAAGACCGCAGAGCCTACCTCACTGACAAAAGGCAAACGAGGAAAAACCCAACACCCAACCCCAACCAACCAATTTTCCCCTGCAACCGCTGCAATCGTGTCTGCCTGTCCCGCATCGGACTTGTCAGCCACAAACGAGCCTGCAGCTGACGTGGACTTTTTACCCCCTCCATAAATCTTCGTCCGCGAAGCCAAGCCAAAGAAGAATGTCTATATATTACATTATTACATTGTGTATAATGTCTATATATTAATATCTATATATTACATTATTACATTGTGTATAATGTCTATATATTATGCAAGGATTGACAATGAGATAGACAACAGACTCGCCAAGGCAAATAGCACCTTTGGAAGACTACACAAAAGAGTCTGGAAAAACAACCACCTGAAGAAACACACAAAGATCAGCGTGTACATACCCGTTGTCATACCCACGCTCCTGTTCGGCTCCGAATCATGGGTCCTCTACCGGCATCACCTACGGCTCCTAGAATGCTTCCATCAGCGCTGTCACCGCTCCATCCTCAACATTCATTGGAGTGACTTCATCACCAACATCGAAGTACTCGAGCTGGCAGAGTCCGCAAGCATCGAATCCATGCTGCTGAAGACCCAACTGCGCTGGGTGGGTCACGTCTCCAGAATGGAGGACCATCGCCTTCCCAAGCTCGTGTTATATGGCGAGCTCTCCACTGGCCACTGAGACAGGTGCACCAAAGAAGAGGTACAAGGACTGCTTAAAGAAATCTCTTGGTGCCTGCCACATTGACCACCGCCAGTGGGCTGATATTGCCTCAAACCGTGCATCTTGGCACTTCACAGTTAGGCAGGCAGCAACCTCCTTTGAAGAAGACTGCAGAGCCCACCTCACTGACAAAAGACAAAGGAGGAAAAACCCAACACCCAACCAACAATTTTCCCTTGCAACCGCTGTAACCGTGCCTACCTGTCCCGCATCGGACTTGTCAGTCACCAACGAGCCTGCAGCAGACATGGACGTACCCCTCCATAAATCTTTGTCCGCGAAGCCAAGCCAAGCCAATGTCTATACATTAATGTCTATATATTACATTATTACATTGTATATAATGTCTATATATTACATTATACACAAGTGGCATTTTTTACACCATGGACCGAAGAACAGTGTTTTTTCCTGTTGTACTTTACAATTGTATGATAATAATAAACTGAAGTGAGTTTTCTGTTTGTAAACTGACCCAACAGACTTGTCCAGTCACAGGTGGGCATCACCCTTATTCATCACGTCGTACCTTTGTGTCAACGTGCCTAGCTTCTCTGCCACAATCCCTGGCCATGTAGCTATCATTTGCCTCCTGTTTGGTACCATTACAACCATCATTGGTCAGGAAAATGCTTGCGTGTTCAAGTGAATATTTTGAATCCCACCTCCCAAATTCAATTTCCTTCCAAAAAGCACCTGATCACTCACTTATAATTCAAGATTCAATTTATTGTCATAGTAATAAAACAGTGTCATATTACATGAAATTTTTTTTCTGCTGCAAGGCAGACAGATTCACCACCTACTGGAATTGCCTAAGGAACTCTTACAGTCAGAGAGAGAGAGAGAAACAAAAGAGAGTGCCTCCAGAGTCATCTAGTGTCCGTAGATTCACCTCCAGCGCTTCCACGGCCAAACTGAGTCCAGGACAAGCCAACCTCAAGATCCAAATCTCTGTCGGGATTCACGTGATGGAGTAGTGGCCGGTAGGGTAAAACCAGCCCTCTCCAGAAAAAAAGTCAAGAAAAGACAAAGTTCAACAAATATAAAATATAAGAAAAAAAAGATAAATTGCAGAGAAGAGAAAGAAGATGGCACCCAAGAAGGAAAAGGTAAAAACAACGAGAAAAAAAGAAGACACTGGAAAAGAAAGGAGAAGGCCTTACCTGCACAAAGGAACAGGGAGCCGTGGTGGCGAAGAACGTCCATTCTCCGAGGTTGGTGCCGGCCCTGTGGAGTTGCGACCCCTGACCGATGGACTGCAAAAATAGCTCTCTGAGCTAAACAAAAGCGCGCAACTGCACAAACTAAGGTAAAGGAAAACACTGACGGGAGAGGGGCTCAGCCGAAGAGCGATCAGCTGAGGGACACCTGACACCAGGGCTCTCAGCTGGAAGATGAGGAAAGTGGCAGGAGAAGGAGTGAGGTATCAGGTGAGAAAGAAAGTCGACGGGGTGAACAGCAAGAGGAGCAGCAGCAGGAGGCCCAACAGATGAGCAGCCCAGAAGGGGAGGACCAACAGCAAGAGGCCCAGCAAGAAGAGGCTCGACAAGCAACTCATCAGGAAAATCAGAAGAGATACAGATACAAAGAAGAGAAATCGACACAAACACAGATACAGACACAGAAGAAGAGGAAGAAGAGCAAGATCTTCACAGAGAAATGGAAGGTAAAACAGGTGGACAGTATATAGATAAAGCTTTTTTTGAAGAACGAATGAGAGCATTAAAAGAATGGTTGTCATTAGAATTTAGTGCAATTAAAAGAAAAATGAAAAGAATAGAAGAAAAAAATGTAAAGATTAGAACTAGTCATGACAGAAATATGGAAAAAAGTAGAAAATGTGGAAGAACGAGAAATGGCTGTACAAATGGAAGTAAACGACTTAAGAAGAAAATTGGAAGAAAGTGACAAAAAAATTAAAGAAACACAAGAGCTGTTAGCTCAGAAAATTGATATGTTGGAAAATTATAGTAGGCGAAACAACATAAAAATAGTGGGCCTAAAGGAGGGTGAAGAAGGCACAGACATGAAGGAATTTATAAAAGGATGGATCCCGAAGGTCCTGGGAATGACAGAAATGCAGGAAGAAATGGAAATAGAAAGGGCTCACAGAACACTAGCTCTGAAACCACAGACAGCAAAAACCAAGATCCATCTTAGTTACATTTTTGAGATATATGACAAGAGAAAATATATTGGAGAGGGCAAGGAATAAAATTAGAGAAGACAAAAAACCATTGGAATACAAGGGTCAAAAAATATTTTTTTACCCAGACATAAGTTTTGAACTCTTAAAGAACAGGAAGGAGTATTTTATGTTTTAAATATCATACATTGAGTTTAAAAAGAGAAAACTGAGAGATGAAAATGGGGGAAAGGGGGTGGAGGTGGTGCGGAAGCGGAAATGAGGTGTAAACAAGATATAAGATAGCCATGTTGAAATATATGACAATAAACATTAATGGAATACATAACCAAATTAAAAGGAAGAGGCTATTAAATTTACTGAAAACATTAAAAATAGATATAGCATTTGAGTAGGAAATGTATTTAACAAATTAAAGAGAGAATGGGTAGGACACGTAGTGGCAGCATCATATAATTCAAAAGCTAGTGGTGTAGCCATATTAAATTAATAAAAATGTACCAATCAAAATAGAGGAGGTAATAATAGATCCAGCAGGGAGACATGTAATGATAAAGTGTCAGATATACTCTGAATTCTGGAATTTGCTCCATATATATGCACCTCATGAGGAGGATCAAAAGTTTATGCAGGATATTTTTTGAAGATTGTAGATACACAAGGAAATATATTGATAGGAGGGGATTTTAACCTTAATTTGGATCCAATGTTGGATAAAATTGGACAAAAGACAATTAAAAAGAATAAAGTGGCCAAATTTATGGTTAAATCAATGCAGGAAATGAAACTTATGGATATATGGAGGAGGCAGCACACATGAGAGAAGGAATACTCATATTATTTTTTTTTAATTTTTTGTTTTTCACACTATAGACCATATTGACCAAGATACATAGACATTTTTTTTCTTGAATATATAGTGTCATTTTCTCCCCCTTTTTCCCCCCTCCCTTCCCTTCCTCCCTCATCCCCTTTCCCATTTATTTGAAGCTCAATCTATAAGATACATTAAACCTGTTTAACAATGTTGTCACTTAATAAAAATAAACATGAAAATTACTTTTCGTTATCTTCTCCTTCTGTCATTTTAGGTGGTGGAAGTCCATGGTAGGATTTCTCTATTGTATTTCATGTATGGCTCCCATATTTGTTCGAATATTGTGATGTTATTTCTTAAATTATATGTTATTTTTTCTAATGGAATACATTTATTCATTTCTATGTACCATTGTTGTATTCTCAAGTTGTCTTCTAATTTCCAGGTTGACATTCTTTTTTCTTTTCTTTGGCTTGGCTTCGCGGACGTAGTTGTAAGACATAATACATTTTTTTGCTACAGCTAGGGCTATCATAACAAATCTTTTTTGTGCTCCATCCAAATCGAGTCCAAATTCTTTATTTCTTATATTACTTAGGAGGAAGATCTCTGGGTTTTTTGGTATATTGTTTTTTGTGATTTTATTTAATATCTGGTTTAGATCTTCCCAAAATTTTTCCACTTTCTCACATGCCTAAATTGCATGTACTGTTGTTCCCGTTTCCTTTTTACAGTGAAAACATCTGTCTGATACTGTTGGGTCCCATTTATTTAACTTTTGAGGTGTGATGTATAGCCTGTGTATCCAGTTATATTGTATCATGCGTAACCACGTGTTCATTATATTTCTCATAGTTCCAGAGCATAGCTTTTCCTATGTTTCATTCTTTATCTTTATGTTTAGATCTTGTTCCCATTTTTGTTTAGGTTTACCGTTTGTTTCCTCGTTCTCCTTTACTTGCAGTTTGATGTACATGTTTGTTACAAATTTTTAAATTATCATTGTGTCTGTAATCACATATTCAAAATTGCTTCCTTCTGGTAACCTCAGACTGTTTCCCAATTTGTCCTTCAAGTAGGTTTTCAGTTGATGGTATGCAAACATTGTATCGTGAGTTATATTATATTTATCCTTCATTTGTTCAAAGGATAGTAATTTATTTCCAGAAAAACAATTTTCTATTCTTTTGATCCCTTTTCTCTCCCATTCTCTAAAGGAAAGGTTATCTATTGTGAAAGGGATTAGTTGATTTTGCGTCAATATTAGTTTTGGTAGTTGGTAATTTGTCTTATTCCTTTCTACATGAATCTTCTTCCAAATATTGAGCAGATGATGCAAAACCAGTGAATTCCTACATTGCACCAATTTTTCATCCCATTTATATAGTATATGTTCAGGTATCTTCTCCCCTATTTTATCTAGTTCTAATCTGGTCCAATCCGGTTTTTCCCTTGTTTGATAAAAATCTGATAGGCATCTTAATTGTGTGGCTCTATAATAATTCTTAAAGTTTGGTAGTTGTAAGCCTCTTTGTTTGTACCATTCTGTTAATTTATCTAGTGCTATCCTCGGTTTCCCCCCTTTCCATAAGAATTTCCTTATTATTTTCTTTAACTCCTTGAAGAATTTCTCTGTTAGGTGAATTGGTAATGACTGAAATAGGTATTTCCTTGGGAAAATTTTCATTTTAATACAGTTTATCCTTCCTATCAGTGTTAGTGGTAAGTCTTTCCAATGCTCTAAGTCGTCTTGTAATTTTTTCATTAATGGATGATAATTTAGTTTATATAGATGGCCGGTATTTTTATTTAGTTGTATACCTAGGTATTGCATTGCTTGTGTTTGCCATCTAAATGGTGATTCTTTCTTGAACTTTGTGAAATGCGCATTATTCATTGGCATTGCTTCACTTTTATTTGCATTGATCTTGTACCCCGATACTTTTCCATATTCCTTCAATTTCCTATGTAATTCTTTTATTGATATTTCTGGTTCTGTTAAGTATATTATAATGTCATCTGCAAATAGACTGATTTTATATTCCTTCTCTTTTATTTTTATTGCTCTTATTTTATTTTCTGTTCTTATCAGTTCTGCTAGTGGTTCAGTGAGGGAGATAGTGGACATCCCTGCCTTGTTGATCTGCTTAAGTTAAATTGTTTTGATATATATCCATTTACTGTCACTTTCGCCAATGGCCCCTTATATAATGCTTTAATCCAATTAATATATTTCTCTGGTAGGCTGAATTTTTGTAGTACTTTGAATAAATAATTCCATTCTACTCTGTCAAAGGCCTTCTCTGCGTCTAAAGCAAACGCTACTGTTGGAGTTTTATTTCCTTCTACTGCATGAATTAAGTTAATAAATTTACAGATATTGTCCGTTGTTCGTCTTTTTTTAATAAATCCAGTTTGGTCTAGATTTACTATTTTTGGTACATAGTCAGCCAATCTGTTTACTAATAGTTTAGCTATTATCTTATAATCTGTGTTAAGTAAAGATATTGGTCTATATGATGCTGGTGCTAGTGGATCTTTCCCTGTCTTTGGTATTACTGTAATTATTGCTGTTTTGCATGAATCTGGTATGTCTTGTGTTTTATCAATCTGGTTGATTACTTCCAGGAGGGGAGGAATTAATAAGTCTTTAAATGTTTTATTGGTGTTTTATTGTTTGGTAGTTTTTTTTTAATATCTCCTGTAATTCTTCTATTTCAAATGGTTTTATTAATTTATTTTGCTCCTCTGTTTGTAATTTCCATAGTTCAATTTTAGTTAGAAATTCATCTATTTTGTCTTCTTTCCCTTCGTTTTCAGTTTGATATAGTTGCTCGTAGAATTCCCTGGTTTTCATTGATCTCCGTTGGATTATATATAATTTGTTTGTCCTTTTTCCTTAATACCAATACCATTCTTTTAGTTTGTTCTGTCTTAAGCTGCCACGCTAGAATTTTGTGTGTTTTTTTTCTCCTAGCTCATAATATTTGTTTTGTCTTCAATATGTTCTTCTCCACCTTATATGTTTGTAGTGTTTCATATTTTATTTTTTTGTCTGCCAATTCTCTTCTTTTAGTTGTATCTTCCTTTATTGCTAATTCTTTTTCTGTATTTGTTATTTCCCTTTCCAACTGTTCTGTTTTTCGATTGTAGTCCTTCTTCATCTTAGTTACGTAACTTATTATTTGCCCTCTGATGAACGCTTTCATTGCGTCCCATAGTATAAACTTATCTTTCACTGATTCCGTATTTATTTCAAAGTACATTTAAATTTGTCGTTCAATGAATTCTCTAAAATCCTGTCTTTTAAGTAGCATGGAGTTTAATCTCCATCTATACATTCTTGGTGGGATGTCCTCTAGCTCTATTGCCAATAACAGGGGTGAGTGGTCCGATAATAGTCTAGCTTTATATTCCGTTTTCCTAACTCTCCCTTGAATGTGGGCTGATAACAGGAATAGGTCTATCCTTGAGTATGTTTTGTGTCTACCCAAATAATATGAATATTCCTTTTCCTTTGGGTGTTGTTTCCTCCATATATCCAAAAGTTGCATTTCTTGCATCGATTTAATTATAAATTTGGTTCATTTGTTCTTTCTGTTCATTTTTTTTTCCAGTTTTATCCATGTTTGAGTCCAGATTAAGGTTAAAATCCCCTCCTATTAGTATGTTCCCTTGCGTATCTGCTATCTTCAAAAAGATATCTTGCATAAATTTTTGAACTTCTTCATTAGTTGAGTATACATTGAGTAAATTCCAAAATTCTGAATATATTTGACATTTTATCATTACGTATCTCCCTGCTGGATCTATTTTGATTGGTACATTTTTATTGATTAATATAGCTACTCCTCTGGCGTTTGAATTATATGATGATGCTGTTACATGTCCTATCCAATCTCTTTGATTTCTTGTGTTCCACTTCAGTTAGATGTGTTTCTTGTACAAATGCTATATCAATTTTTTTCTTTTTTCAGTAAATTTAAGTTTCTTCCTTTTGATTTGGTTATGTATTCCATTAATATTTAAAGTCATATAGTTCAACATAGTCATTTCATACTTTGTTTATCTTTCCTTTCTGTTTCCTCATCACCACCTTCCCTTCTTATCCATTTCTGCTTTCTTTTTTTTGAACACATTATAAGACAACATTTCTAAAACATAAAATATTTCCAGTTTTCTCATATCTAAAATTCTTTTAACCCCAATAGTCCCTCCCCTTTCTGAGTTGCCCTTTGTCCCTTGTCGGGCAACCACATCTCCCCTCTCCATTTGGATTTGCGAATCCGCTCGCAAGCGTCAACTAATTTCGCAGTGACTGTTATTCCTCCCCACCCAGCCCCCCAGAAAAGATTTTAATCTTCATATATAACAAAGGTCACTCTCTTAATTCCCTCCTTACTTCCTTTCTTCCCTTTCTTTCCCTTCTTAGTTCTTACTTATACCCTTCTTAGTTCTTACTTATACTCTATTTTTTATATATATATATAGTTTGTTGTCATTTTTGTTCTTGTTACATCTCTTCATCTCTCTGTCTGTTTTGTAGTTGTTCTGCAAATTTTCGTGCTTTTTCCGGATCCGAGAACAGTTTGCTTTGCTGCCCCGGGATAACTATTTTAAGTACTGCTGGGTATTTTAACATAAATTTATAACCTTTTTTCCATAGGGTCGTTTTTGCTGCATTGAACTCCTTCCTCTTCTTCAGGAGTTCAAAATTTATATCTGGATAGAAAAAAATTTTTTGACTCTTGTATTCCAGTGGTTTTTTGTCTTCTCTTATTTTTTTCATTGCCTTCTCCAATATATTTTCTCTTGTTGTATATCTTAGGAATTTTACTAGAATGGATCTTGGTTTTTGTTGTGGTTGTGGTTTTGGGGCTAATGTTCTGTGTGCCCTTTCTATTTCCATTTCTTCCTATAATTCTGGTCTTCCTAGGACCCTGGGGATCTATTCTTTTATAAATTCTTTCATATTTTTGCCTTCTTCATCTTCCTTAAGGCCCACTATCTTTATATTGTTTCTTCTATTATAATTTTCCATTATATCTATCTTCTGAGCTAACAGCTCCTGTGTTTCTTTAACTTTTTTATCAGATTCTTCTAATTTCTTTTTTAAGTCAACTGCTTCCATTTCTATGGCTGTTTCTCATTCTTCCACCTTGTCTACTCTTTTTCCTATATCTGTCATTATCATCTCTAATCTATTCACTTTTTCTTCTGTACTTTTTATTCTTTTTATTTCACTGAATTCTTGTGACTACCATTCTTTTACTGTTTCCATATATTCTTTAAAAAAAATATATCCATGTACTTGCCCTTCCCTTCATCTTCCATTTCTCTGTGCTCTCCCTCCTCTTCTTCTGAGTCCACTCCAGGATCTGTGTCCTTTACCACTGTCTCTTCTGATTTTCTTGTTGGGTTGTTTGTTTTATTTTGTTGGGTATTCTTGTTCTTCTTATTTTTATTAAAGGTGTCTTGGTGTTGATCTTCATCCTCTGGGTTGGTCATCTGTTGTTTCTTTGATTTCCTATTTTTATTTTCTTCCTTCTTGTTCTCATTATTTTCTATGTTTTCCTGTTGAGAGTCTTGCTGTTGTGTTGTATTTGTCTGTTTCAGCTGTGGAGATTTACTCCTCAGCTGGTCCCCCCTCCCGTCAGTGTTATTTTTGTCTTGCGCATTGCGCATGCACGGTTGCGCACTTTTGTTTGGCTCCGTGAGCCATTTTTGTAGTCCTGAGTTTGGAGTTTCCACTGACCTCAAGGAGCGGGCTTCTCTCTCCACAGCGGGCCTCCTCGTACCGGTAAGGCCTTCACCTTCCTCCTCCGACGTCCTTCCTTCTTCTGTTCTTCCCATTGTTTTTGATTTTTCTTTCCTTGCTGCCATTTTCTCCACACTTTCACTTTCAATTTGTTATGGTTTCTGTGTTAGTGCCTTTGTTTTTTCTCTACCTTTTTTTACTTTTCTGGAGAGGGCTGGAGTTCCCCGACCGGCCACTACTCCATCACGTGACTCCTCCGGAATACTCATATTATTCGTGTTGGCATAAAACATACTCAAGGATCGATGTTTTTGTTGTTGGCACATATTCAAGGGAGAGTTAGGAAAACTGAGTATAAAACTAGATTACAATCTGATCATTCACCCCTGCTATTAGCAATAGAACTGGAGGACATCCCACCAAGAACATAGAGATGGAGGTTAAACTCGATGCTGCTTAACAGGCAGGAATTTAGAGAGTTTATTGAATGCCAAATTAAAACATATTTTGAAATAAACATGGAATCAGTGAAAGACAAATTTAAATTATGGGATGCAATGAAAGCGTTCATTAGAGGACAGATCATAAGTTATGTAACTAAGATGAAAAAGGACTACAATCGGGAAATAGAGCAATTGGAAAGGGAGATAGTAAGTACAGAAAAGGAACTAGTAAAAAGGGATGATATAACAAAAAAGAGAGAATTGGCAGACAAAAAATAAAATACGAAAGATTACAAACGTACAAGAAGAACATAATGAAAATAAAGCAAAAGTATTACCAACTGGGAGAAAAAACACATAAAATATTAGCCTGGCAACTTAAAACAGAACAAGCTAAAAGAACTGTATTGGCATCAAGGAAAAAGGACAAACAAATTACATATAACCCAACAGAGATTAAAGAGAACTTTAAAGAATTTTATGAACAATTATACCAAACCGAGAACGAGGGGAAAGATGATAAAATAGAAGAGTTTTTAGCTAAAATGAACTGCCAAAATTGCAAGAAGAGGAACAAAACAAACTGATAAAACCATTTGAAATTGAGGAAGTACAGGATATATTAAAAAAGCTGCCGAACAATAATATGCCAGGAGAGGATAGATTCCCAATAGAATTCTATAAAACATTTTAAATTAAAGAGTTATTTATTCCTCCTCTCCTGGAAGTAATGAACCAGATAGAAGAAACACAAAACTTGCCAGATTCATGTAAGACAGCAATAATTACAGTAATACCAAAGACGGGGAAGGATCCATTAACACCAGCATCATATAGACCAATATCTCTACTTAACACAGATTATAAGATAATAGCAAAATTATTAGCATACAGATTGGCCGATTGTGTACCAAAAATAGTAAAACAAGATCAAACTTGATTTATTAAGAAAAGATGAACAGCGGATTATATCTGTAAACTTATTAATCTAATTCATGCAATTCAAGGAAATAAGGAGCCAACAGTGGCAGTTGCTTTAGACGCAGAAAAAGCCTTTGACAGAGTAGAGTGGAACTATTTAATTAAAGTATTACAGAGGTACAATCTACCAGAAAAATGTATTAATCGGATTAAAGCATTGTATAATGGACAGTTGGCAAAGGTAACAGTAAATGGATATGTTTCAAGCCAATTTAAATTAAGTAAGCCAACTAGACAGGGATGTCCATTATTTCCCTCATTGCTCGCTTTAGCAATAGAACCATTGGCAGAACTGATAACAGAAAATAAAATAAAAGGGATAAAAATAAAGGAGTATAAAATCAGCTGATTTGCAGATGACATCATAGTATACCTAACAGAACCAGAAATATCAATAAAAGAATTACATAAGAAATTGAAGGAGTATGGAGAAATATCAGGGTACAAGATCAACACAAATAAAAGTGAAGTGATGCCACTGAGTAACGCGGATTATACAGAATTTAAAAAAGAATCACCATTTAAATGGCAAGTACAAGCAATCTGATACCTAGGGATCAGGTTAGATAATATCTTTAGCCACTTGTACAAACTAAATTATCAGCCACTAAATAAAGAAATTGCAGGAAGACTTAGAACATTGGAAAGAATTACCACTAACGTTGATAGGGAGGGTAAATTGCATTAAAATGAATGTCTTCCCAAGGATACAATACTTATTTCAATCGCTGCCAATTCCCTTAACAGAGAAATTCTTTAATGAACTAAAGAGAATAATAAGGAAATTCTTGTGGAAAGGGGGGGAAGGGGTGGGGGGAGAAACCGAGGGTAGTGTTAGATAAATTAACAGAGAGGTACAACCAAGGTGGTTTGCAGTTACCAAACTTTAAAAATTATTATAGTGCCGTACAATTAAGGTATTTATCAGATTTTTACCAGACAAGGGAAAAACCAGACTGGACTAAGATAGAACTAGATAAAATAGGGGAGAATATACTGGAACATATACTTTATAAGTGGGATGAAAAGCTGATGCAATATAAAAGCTCGCCAGTATTGCATCATTTACTTAATATATGGAAGAAGATCCACTTAGAAAGGAAAAAAACGAATTACCAAATACCAAAATTGTTATTGACACAAAACCCACTAATCCCTTTTACAATAGATAACCTTTTCTTTAGAGAATGGGAGAGAAAAGGGATCAAAAGAATAGAAAATTGTTTTTTGGGAAATAATTTATTAACATTTGAACAGTTGAAGTACAAATATGGAATAACTCATGGTACAATGTTTGCATATCATCAACTGAAAGCTTATTTAAAGGATAAATTGGGAAACAGACTGAGATGACCAGAAGGAAGCAGCTTTGAATATGTGATTATAGACACAATGATAATTAAAAGATTTATAACGAACGTGTCTATTAAGCTGCAAGATAAGGAAAATTATGAAATAAGCTATAAACCTAAACAAAAGTGGGAAAAGGATAAAAAATGAAGCATGGGAAAAGTTATGTTCTAGAACTATGAAGAATACAATAAACTCAAGGTTACCCATGATACAGTATAATTGGTTACACAGGTTATATATCACACCTCAAAAGTTAAAAGAATGGGATCCAACATTATCAGATAGATGTTTTCACTGTAAGAAGGAAATGGAAACAACGGTAGAGTATATGTTGAATATTTATTGGTTTTGGAGGTGGGTGGGAAGAGGGGAGGGAGGGTAGGAGGGAAAAAAGGGAGAAAATGCCACTGTGTATATTTAATGAAAAACATTTGTATATACTTTGGTTGATGTGGTTCACAGTGTGAAAAATAAAAAAATATTTTTAAAAAGATCCAAATCTCTGATACAGTCAGGAAACCTTCAGCACCCTCGGCACCACCTTGCATCCTGGTTCCAATAACTGGTACTCCTCCAGCCAGTTTGAGGCAGTCTCCAGCAGTCCGCACTCCAGAGTCTCCCGACAGCAGTGTCCAGCAGCCCACAGCTTCCATGAGTTCCTCGCCCCAAGTCACCAGCAGCCCGCCGCATACATTGGTCTCTCAGTCCACAGAACCCCCTCACTGGTCGGATGCCATGGTCACTGTCCCCTCAGGTTGTCTTTTCCGCTTTGTTGATTGGGATAATTCTATGTAAGTTTCTTCCTTATTTTAAGTTTTCAAATTTTAAGATCCTTGGAGTCCACTTAACTAATGACCTATCATGGACACACATCTCCTCATTTGTCAGGAAGATGCAACAAAGACTGCAATTCCTGAGAAGACTGAGGTGAGCAAGGCTACTAGCCGCCATCATGTCAACCTTCTACAGGAGCTCTATCAAGAGCATCCAGGACATTGCAGTACAGTTGCTGCAGAGAAGTGGATCAGAGGTCAATCCACAGGACCATAAGAGTGGCAGAGAGGATCACTGGAGTCTCCCTCCCCACCAACGTGATCTACCAGGATCGTTGTCTGAAGAGGGTGCACAAGATCACTGAGGGCCCCTTCCACCCTGCAGACAACATCTTTCAGCTGCTCCTGTCAGGAAAGAGATACAGAAGTATCAGAGCCAGCACCACCAGGCTGAGTAACAGCTTCTTCCAATGGGCAGTGAGAAAGCTGAAAGACCCAAGAAACTGCTCGCACTCACCATCCGAGACTCTTATATCTATGAAACAATATTTATTTATATTTACAGATGAAATACTCATTCTGCATATGTATTTTTGTCTGTACGTGTATTTCGTCAGGTTGTATGTCTGCATGTTTTGCACCAAGGATGAGAGAATGCTGTTTCGTTAGGTTGTACTTGCACAAACAGATGACTATAAACTTGAACATGAACTTTCTTCCCAATGTGTTGGCTGTGATGATTAGGTGCCATATAAATCAAAGTTTTCACCCGTTCATACTTACATTGGTGATGCAGCAGTTGCTCCCACTGAGGGATCTGGAGCAAGAGTGTGCTGAGGTCACTTACCAATGGCTCAAAGAAAATTGCTCCAGGTCTGTCACTGGAGGGATCAATGAATTTGTCTCTCAAAGGCAAGTTTCATCAGGGTAATGGCATTGGTCAAGGATGGGATGGTAATTAAACCCCTTTGTGCTCCTCACTTTGTAAACCCCTTGTGCACCTTCTTTGTGGTCCCCTTTGTGCGCCCATTTGAGGTCCCTCTTTGTGCATTCCACTTTGAGTCATCCTTGTACACCCCACTTTCTGGAGCCCTATATGCATCCCACTTTGAGGTACCTTTGTGCACCCCACTTTCTGATCCCCTTTGTGCACCCCATTGTGTGAATCCTCACTTTGAGGTCCCCATTGTGTGCACCCCACTTTGAGGTCCCCATTGTGTGCACCCCACTTTGAGGTCCCCATTGTGTGCACCCCACTTTGAGGTCCCCATTGTGTGCACCCCACTTTGAGGTCCCCATTGTGTGCACCCCACTTTGAGGTCCCCATTGTGTGCACCCCACTTTGAGGTCCCCATTGTGTGCACCCCACTTTGAGGTCCCCATTGTGTGCACCCCACTTTGAGGTCCCCATTGTGTCCACCCCACTTTGAGGTCCCCATTGTGTCCACCCCACTTTGAGGTCCCCATTGTGTCCACCCCACTTTGAGGTCCCCATTGTGTCCACCCCACTTTGAGGTCCCCATTGTGTCCACCCCACTTTGAGGTCCCCATTGTGTCCACCCCACTTTGAGGTCCCCATTGTGTCCACCCCACTTTGAGGTCCCCATTGTGTCCACCCCACTTTGAGGTCCCCATTGTGTCCACCCCACTTTGAGGTCCCCATTGTGTCCACCCCACTTTGAGGTCCCCATTGTGTCCACCCCACTTTGAGGTCCCCATTGTGTCCACCCCACTTTGAGGTCCCCATTGTGTCCACCCCACTTTGAGGTCCCCATTGTGTCCACCCCACTTTGAGGTCCCCATTGTGTCCACCCCACTTTGAGGTCCCCATTGTGTCCACCCCACTTTGAGGTCCCCATTGTGTGCACCCCACTTTGAGGTCCCCATTGTGTGCACCCCACTTTGAGGTCCCCATTGTGTGCACCCCACTTTGAGGTCCCCATTGTGTGCACCCCACTTTGAGGTCCCCATTGTGTGCACCCCACTTTGAGGTCCCCATTGTGTGCACCCCACTTTGAGGTCCCCATTGTGTGCACCCCACTTTGAGGTCCCCATTGTGTGCACCCCACTTTGAGGTCCCCATTGTGTGCACCCCACTTTGAGGTCCCCATTGTGTGCACCCCACTTTGAGGTCCCCATTGTGTGCACCCCACTTTGAGGTCCCCATTGTGTGCACCCCACTTTGAGGTCCCCATTGTGTGCACCCCACTTTGAGGTCCCCATTGTGTGCACCCCACTTTGAGGTCCCCATTGTGTGCACCCCACTTTGAGGTCCCCATTGTGTGCACCCCACTTTGAGGTCCTCATTGTGTGCACCCCAGTTTCTGGTCCCCTTTGTTCACCCCATTGTTTGAATCCCCACTTTGTCATCCTATTAGTGCACCCCACTTTGAAGTCCCCATTGTGTTTACCCCACTTGCTGGAGCCCTTTGTGCGCCCACTTGCTGGAGCCCTTTGTGCGCCCACTTGCTGGAGCCCTTTGTACGCCCACTTGCTGGAGCCCTTTGTGCGCCCACTTGCTGGAGCCCTTTGTGCGCCCACTTGCTGGAGCCCTTTGTGCGCCCACTTGCTGGAGCCCTTTGTGCGCCCACTTGCTGGTCTCCTTTGTGCGTCCCACTTCCTGGTCCCCATTGTGTGCACCCCACTTTGTCGTCCCAATTGTGAGCACCCCACTTTCTGGTGCCCATTATGGGCTCCCCTTTCTTCACCTCACGTCGTGGTCGCCTCAGAGTTCCCCTCCGGGCACCAATGCCCCCTCCAAACCGCCACCGCCGCAAGCCATTCCGCGCGAGCGGAAGCCAAGCCGACCGGACGCCTGACGGGCAGCCGGCCCGGCCAATCACAGCCGGCGGTCTCCCTTTTTCCCCCCCCCCTTTTCCCCCTCCTTCCCTCGGGACCCCGGCCGCCCTCGCCCCGCCGGCCAATGCGCGCGGCGGCGGCGGGCGGACTGCCGCCGCCCCCGCCCCCGCCCCCCTCGACTGACGGACGAGTCCCCTTCCGTCCTATGAGGCACGGCGGAGGGCGGGACGTCCGGCCGGCGCGCTGGGAGCTGAGCCGGGGATCCCCAGCCAGTAATGGCTGCTCCTTGGCTGGGCTTGCAGGGGAGCAGCAGCCAGCAGCCACTGAGAACAGGGGCTTAACAACCCTGGAGGGACTTCAAGGTGCATAAAATCCCATTTTCCTCCACAGCTCTGTGGTTACCCCCAGTGCAACACAAAAAGTATGATTTAATTGTCTTCAGTGTAGAAGTGCATCCTTGCACTAAAGTGCTATTCATTGTACAGTGACATTGCACTCAGTTGTAAACTTTCAGTTTGCATTGAAATCAATTTTGGGGCTGCAAATTAATTTGGGGGAGGGGGGAATTGAAAGTCTGTGCTGTCAAGTGGCCCTCGCTGAAGCTGTTTTCTTCCCCCCCCCCCCCCACCCCCTTCCCCCCCCCCAACCCCAGCCTATTGGTTTGGTGTTATTGTGTCTGCAACAAGGGCAAGGTGTCTATTGTGATCTGGCTGGTGCAAGGGTGTATTTACAGCTGAGTGAATAGGCTGTGACATTCTCGGTGCATTGTCTCGTTGCACGGGCAAAGCCCTGAAGTTGCAGCCGTGCGAATTGCGGGAGGGGGGGGGGGGGGGTGGAATCTTGCGGTTAAATTAAACGGATCAAAGTGCTGGGGTTTTTTTTTAAATCTCTCTAAATGTCCATGTTGAGTCACCTTTCCCTAGGATGTCATTCTGCAGCTTTTCTGCGTTTATAAACTGCATAATAAGATATTGTTTCTGCGTGATGTAAAGAAAATAATTCTGCATTTGAGGTATGGGCTGCCATTTGGGTGGTGATTGACAATTAATCTTGACTGAGCGAGAGCAATGGGGTAGTGTCCCCCCACTCTTCATTGCAGGGCAAGAATTGAGCCGGCAAGGGGCAGGTTTAATTGTAGTTTGCTGCTCAGAATTAGTCACCCGTGCACCATTATCTCAAGCAGGAGAGGTTTAAGTTAAGGGCACTGATCTTTGTGTATTGTGTGCAACTGTGGGCTTTATGTGAAACAATACCATTTCTATGTGTTATTACCACTAGATCTTCCTTGGCATTACTCAAGATAGTTTGGAGGATGCACTCTTCGATAAAGACTCCAATGTTCCAACGTGTAATGTAAAATGCATATCTCAACTGCTCAGGTAAATTTCTAATTAAACCTTTCAACTGCTCTTGCTTTTTAAAAACCTGCAGGACTCTTCGTTCTTTTTGTGAGATTTGCAGACATTGTGGTAGTTTTTACATGCATCAGTGATATTTTCCTTTTACAATAAATGTTGGTTGTATTTTTAATAAATTCTGATGTGTTTATAGAAGCTTCAAGCTAGAAGGTTTTTAAAAAATAAGATACATACATGGCCTGGCATTGCATGGATATGCTTATAGTACCATGTATTGTGCTGTTTAGACCACAAGAGGTCTAATTGCAAACACTAACTGAGGGTCAATGAGAGTAATTTTTATAAAGTGGGTCATCCAACAGATTGTGAGAGTAGTTTAGGTTTCAAGTCACTAACTCTTGTGGTTAAGGCCAAGGGCAGACAATGAACACCTTCAGCTTCTGGTTTGATGTGAGAACTATGCACGTTTCTATTTCTAGCTCTTGTGTGTGGTGGCACATTCAGTGCGAAGGAGAAAATGCCACAGGAAGCATTTGTGGTCTTTGCAGAAAGTGTGCACGGTTCAGTGATTTTAATTTAACCTAAAGACATAGTTCAAGCAGTGCTTCCCCTTTCGGGTGAAATTATAGAATTTTTAAAATAATTTGCATAAATATTAGTAATGCATCCAGTGAGAGATGGGACAGAGTTGATGGGATGGAACACCCTGTAATAAAAGCCTCATGAACAAGATTTAAAAGTAGGAACAATGCATAATCTGCTGGAAGAACTCAGCAGGTCGAGCAGCATCAGTGGAAGAAAGAGAATAGTCAAGATTTTGGGCTGGAACCGCTCATCAAAGCAACTTTAATGTATCAGATCAGCCATGATCTCATTGAATGGCAGAGCAGGCTTGATGGGCCGGATGGCCGACTCCTGCTCCTATTTCTTTATTCTTTAAAATATTTTTATTGATATTTTACAGTATAACCATTTAAGTAGTACAAATAGAGTGACAAGATTTCAAAAAAATTACAAATAATTCTCAAAAGAAACTTCAGAGCACAATCATGTGAAGTAAAATTTAACAAAAAAGAAAGAGGAAAAAAAATTCATCCTCTAAGCAAGGTTGAAAATTGCACGTGACACCAATTTAGAGAGGGACAGCACCGCGCCAAAATTCCAGAACAAAACTAATTCTTAAGATTATGTTAATAGTTCATAAATGGGTCCCATGTCTTTTGAAACTTAATATTTGAATCTTTGCTAGCATATCTAATTTTTTTCTAGAGTTAAATAAGATGTAATGTCCCTTAGCCATTGTGTATGTTTAGGTGGAGTGTTATCTTTACATTTAATCAAAATTGCACGTCTGGCCATCAATGAAGTTAAAGATAAAATTTGGCTTCAACATCTTGAGGTGATCCAAAAAGAGCGTTAAAGAGCAATGTTCCAATTTTAACTTAAGAATTACTGATGGTGTTGAAAAACATCTATTTCTTATGTATTTTAAAAGTAGGAGATTGGTAATGGAGGGGAGTAGAGACCTCTTCACTGCTTGTGAAATTCCTCTCCAGGCCTAGTCATTGTGGCAACATCATATTGGAACGGTGAGGATGAAGGACATGAAGGCATCTGGGAACACTGTAGCTCGTGGTGGTGAGAAATTGCAGGTGCGCAGGACAAATGCTATTCCAAGTTACAGATCATTACAACACCTTCAGCTCTCGATGTTGCGCCAATCCATATAAATCTACCATAAAAAAACCCTCTGACGTCATAACTTTCTACTTTTCCTTCATCTGTGTACCTGAGAGTTCCTTAAATGCCCCTATTGTTCCAGCCTCCACCGCCACCCATGGCAATGCGTTCCAGGCAACCACAACTCTGTGTCTTTCTTTGGCTTGGCTTTGCGGACGAAGATTTATGGAGGGGGTAAAAAGTCCACGTCAGCTGCAGGCTCGTTTGTGGCTGACAAGTCCGATGCGGGACAGGCAGACACGGTTGCAGCGGCTGCAGGGGAAAATTGGTTGGTTGGGGTTGGGTGTTGGGTTTTTCCTCCTTTGCCTTTTGTCAAAAAAACATCTCTGATGTCTCCCCTAAACTTTCCTCCCTTTACTTGTCCTTTTGTCTTTTGCCCTGGGAAAAAAATGCTGGCTGTCCACCATATCTATCCCCAAGTATTGTAGACCTCTATTAATTCACCTGTCCTCCTCCTTTCCAAAGAGAAAAGCCCAAGCTCTGCTAACCGTGCCTCTGAACGACCATCATCAAGCTGAGTACTGGCGCACCTCAGGGATGTGTGTTCAGCCCTCTGCTGTTAACACAACTGAGCCATGACAGCATCGCCAGATCCAGTTCCAACAGTGACATCAAATTTGCAGATGACACAACAGTAGTTGGCTTCATCAGCAACAATAATGAGTCGCACTTCAGAGAAGAGGTGGAGAATCCCATGATATGGTGTGAGAGTAACAACATGAGTCTCAACGTGGACAAGACGATGGAGGTGATTGTGGCCTTCAGGAAGACCCTCCACGACACATCAACAATTCTGTAGTAGAGCGAGCAGAGAGCACCAAGTTCCTTGGAGTTTGCTTAACTAGAGACCTATCGTGGATGCTCAACGTCTCCTCACTTGTTAGGAACATGCAACAGCGACTACAATTCCTGTGAAGACTGAAGCGAACAAGGCTACTGGCCACCATTATGTCAACCTTTCACACGAGCTCTATCGAGAACGTCCTGGCTGGCTGCATCACAGTACGGTACAGTTGCTGCAGAGAAATGGATTGGAGGTCAATCCACAGGACCATAAGAGTGGCAGAGAGGATCACTGGAATCTTCCTCCCCCCCATCAAGGTGATTTAATGGGATCGTTGTCTGAAGAGGGTATGCAAAATCATTGAGGACCCCTTCCACCCTCTGCAGAGCATCTTTCAGCTGCTCCCATTGGGAAAGAAATACTGGAGTTTCAGAGCCAGCACCATGGGGCTGAGGAACTGCTCAAATTAACTATTAACTATCCAAGACTCTGTACAAATCAATAGTAATTTATTTATTTTATAGATATAATATTTGTCCTCCATATGTATTATTTGTCTGTAGTGTGTTATATCTGGTTGTATGTTGGCATGTTTTTGCAATGAGGACCAGAGAACGCTGTTTCGTTGAGTTGTACTTGTACAATCAGATGACAATACACTTGGAACATATTTTCTAATCCAGGCCACATCCCTCTCCAAAGCTTCCACATCTTTCTGTAATGAGATGACCAGAACTGAATGCAATATTCTAAGTGTGATCTCACCAGAGATTTATAGATTTAGACAAATACAGTGCAGTAATGGGCCATTTCTGTCCACAAGTCTATGCTGCCCCATTTACACCCAATTAACCTACAACCCTGGTATGTTTTGAGAGGAAACCAGAGCCCCCGGGGAAATCCCACGCTGACATGGGGAGAACATACAAACTCCTTACAGACATCGCGGGATTTGAACCATGGTCCTGATCACTGACGCTATAAAGGCATTGCGCTAACTGCTATGCCAACTCTGCCACCCCAAAATTTAGACATACAGCACGGTAACATGAGCCTGTGCTGGAAAACCCATGCAGATACAGGTAGAACGTACAAACTCTTTACAGACAGTGAATGATTCGAACCCCAGTCCTGATCACTGGCACTGCAAAAGCGTTGGGCTAACTGTATTGCCCTACAATATAGAGCTGCAACATTACCTCATGAGTGAAACACAAAAGTCTTCAGATGCTCTGATTGCATTAAAAACAGACAGAAATGCTAGAAGAAGTCAGCAAATCTCGCAGCGTGCAAAGGATGTAAAGATATATTACTGAGGCTCCGGCCAAAAATGTCATATAGGACAATCTGTAAACTTAAAAATTTCACTTTAAGATCAGGGCTGTCCTATTCACTGGGTCTAAAATCCAAACCTCAACAGTGAAGTTTCAACACCACCACCATTCTTCCTGCCGGCTCAGACGCAATCCTGCGCATGCCCCGTTAGTTATTTGCAAAGTCTCAGCGTTCCTCCACGCGCTCCATCTGCCCAGTCTGACTGCGCTAATTTGTTAGTAAAATATTTGTGATTGCTTTTAAATGGCATCCGCTGGCCAGTTTTGTGTGTGTGTGTGTGTGTGTGTGTGTGTGTGTGTGTGTGTGTGTGTGTGTGTGTGTGTGTGTGTGTGTGTGTGTGTGTGTGTGTGTGTGTGTGTGTGTTTGCTTGCTTGCTTGCTTGCTTGCTTGCTTGCTTGCTTGCTTGCTTGCTTGCTTGCTTGCTTGCTTGCTTGCTTGCTTGCTTGCTTGCTTGCTTGCTTGCTTGCTTGCTTGCTTGCTTGCTTGCTTGCTTGCTTGCTTGCTTGCTTGCTTGCTTGCTTGTTTGTTTGTTTGTTTGTTTGTTTGTTTGTTTGTTTGTTTGTGTGTATGGGAGGGGGGGGAGAGGAGAGCTGGAGCGGGGTTTGTTTTATACAAAGCGTATTGCTCAAAACCAAAGTTTTAGGTGGAAATTCCGGGATCATCCTAAACAACAGCGTATATGGTATCTTTCCTTCCAGTAGACATTGCGAGACCATCTGAGTTCCTCCAGCATTTCTACGCATTTTTTTTTTACATTACCTCATGACTCCATATTGTGTTTCTTGAAGGGTGATGTTTCTGGAACCATCGCTGATCATGTGTGGATGCCATCACAGATGAACTCGGCAGCAATGATGAGTGCATTTTCCCACCAGCTGAGAGCAGCTCTGTGGCCATAATACTTGCCTTCCTCAGCGACAGGCTGACAGGTCAGATTTCCCTTCATTGTTTTCTGAGGAAACCTTTCGAGATCATTATATTTTTTTGGCCAAGCAGCTGTGCATATTTATTGTTTATTTTCCTTCTCATCCTTTTATATTAATCTATTTTTCATTCCATCCTGATTCTAATTTATTGTTGTGTAACTAGGAAGATGCAGTGTGTTATACTTTCATTGCATCTGTGAATTATACTTGTGTATTTGACAATAAACTCATCAGTCATTCATCAAGGATCCACACCTCTCAGCACACGCTCTGTTCTCGCTGCTGCCATCAGGAAAGATATCAGTGTCACAAGACTCGCACCACCAGGTTCAGAAACAGCTGCTCCCCCTCCACCTTCAGACTCCTCAACGACAAACTCAATCAGGGACTCATTGATTAGATTTTTTTCTCTCTCTCTGTATTGCACAGTTTGTTTGTTTACAAGTTGAGTCAGGTTTTTTTTGCACTACCAATAAGTGATAGTTCGGCCTTGCCCGTAGGAAAAAGAACCTTAGGATTGTATGTGCTGCATATACTCTGACAATAAATCTGAAATCCGTAGTGCTTAAAATTGAAAAGAAATACATTCACAGTACACAACTGCAAGTATCCTAGCCACTTCCTTGTAATCAGTGCTGACTGATAACTGCTAATCAGATTTGTACACAGGTACATTTCTCAGTGGAAAAGGAGAACATGTGACCTGACTTTCTAAGCTGCCAGTGAGTTATGGCCAGTCTGACTCCTGGCAAGAAGATCACATCCTACAGAGCCTTTGCACTGTGCTCTATTTGCAGTAAGTGTGAAAGGTTAATTAAGCAAAGGTGTAAAAATGTTGGGTTTAATGAGGCATAGTGCTCCTTTGTGGTTTGGTTCCAATGGAGCTCGAGGAATGGAAGTGCTAATTAACTGAGGAAAATGTGAAGGGTTTTGAAATTTTGTCTTCTTCATTCATGAGCAAAACTTCCACTTTCTCCAAATGGTTTTATTGGCAGCTATTTGAATGGCCCCAGTGACAAAATAGAGGAAGTAAAACAAGAAAATATAAAATGTATTTTTATATTTGCTACATAAAGGACACTGGTTGACCTGCTGAGTTTCTCCAGCATTGTGTTTTTACTACAAAGTAGAGGAATTTTACAGGTGATGTATTAACATTCATTCTGGGAGTAATCCCAACAAAAAGAATGAAACACAAAAATAGAAAATGCTGGATCACTTGGCAGGCAGTGCCGGTGGAATATAAAGTTAACATTCCAGGTCAAATACCCCTCGTCATTACTGGAAAAGTTGGTGGGCGGGGGAATGGAAAGGGAAGGCCAGGAAAGACAGCAGACTCAGCAGCATACTTTATATGGTAGATATAAAGATACATAACCAACATTTCGAGCTTGAACCCTTCATCAAGGTATGAACAAAATGTAGACAGGCGCCTGGATAAAAAGGTGGGGGATGCAGGGGGAGGAGCCACGGTTCTAAAGCCGTGGACGATCCCTCATTAGATGCATTTTGAAGAATAGGAGAATTGAGGTGGATAAATGGAGATGTGTTGTCCACCAGATCAGTCATAAGTAAATCACAAAATTCTGAGGATGGATTAGTTTTGGATAGACTGGATTTCAGGTTTCCCTGAATAAGCTGTGATTTAACCCATGCATGTTGGGAGAGTGAGGAGTTTCCACCTACAGATCCTGGAGCAGAGAGAAGGAACTGACAAATAATTCCAAATCCTTTCATATAAGGTTTGGAGTTTAATCTAGCTTGGGTTGGGTTGGGACCCTGTTTCGATGATATCTTGATAAAGGGGTGCCGTCCAGAAATGTTGACTGACCGTTTCTTTCTGATCTGCTGAGTCATCCAGCTTCTTAGCTCAAGATTTCAGATTTGTTGTCAGAGTACATACATGGCATCACAAACACTGAGATTCTTTTTCCTGTGGGCCAGGTAGAATTACCATTTATTGGTAGTGAAAAAAGTACTGTACACAGCATATACATATAAACAAATAAAGAAATGTAAACAAACTGTGCAATACAGAAAGAAAAAAATCAATTAAGTGAACAAGTAAGAGTCCTTAAATGAGCCCCTGATTGAGTTTGTCGTTGAGGAGTCTGATGGTGGAGGGGTAGCAGCTGTTCCTGAACCTGGTGGTGCTTGTGGCACCTATACCTCTTTCCTGATGGTAGTAGCGAGGACAGAGCGTGTGCTGGCTGGTGTGGGTCCTTGATGATTCCTGCTGCTCTCCAATGACAGCATTCTCTGTAGATGTTCTCAATGGTGGGGAAGGTTTTGCCTGAGATGTCCTGACTGTGTCCACCCCCTTTTTCAGGGCTTTATGCTCAGGGGTATTGGTGACCCCATACCAGACCGTGATGCAGCTGGTCAGCACACTTTCCATAGAAATTTTCCTGGGTTTCCAATGTCATACCAAATCTTTGCAAACTCCTGAGGAAGTCGAGGTGCTGACGTCTTTTTTTCAAAATGCCATTTGTGTGTTGGGTACAGGAAAGATGGTGACTCACAAGAACTTAAATTTGTTCACCCTCTCCACCTCTGATTTTCCCCCAATGAGAAAGTCTAGAGAGAACGTTGCTGTCGGAGAGGAGCAGTAATCATCAAGGCTTCACACCACGCAGCACATGCGCTGTTCTCGCTGCTGCCATCAGGAAAGAGGTATAGATGCCACAAGACTCATTCCACCAGGTTCAGGAACAGTTGCTCCCCCTCCACCATCAGACCCCTCAACCACAAACTCAATCAGGGACTCATTTAAAGATTCTTGTTCACTTTATTGATTTTTTTTTTTAAATTCTCTTTGTATTGCATAGTTTGTTCACATTCATTATCTATTTACAGTTCTTTATTTGTTTACATGTTTATGCTGTGTACAGTTCTTTTTTACACTACCAGTAAGTGGTCATTCTGCCTGGCCGTCAGGAAAAAGAATCTCAGGGTTATAAGTGATGTTATGTATGTATTTTGACAATAAATCTGAAATCTGATCATTGGATCGTACACCTCTGATTTTCATTTTCAGTATTAGCTTTTGAGTTTCTCAAGATTGGTATCCATCGGTTATGAAAATTGACAATATGCTGATGGAATTGGTTTTGGTGATGTAAACACACAGTTATTGGATAGAAGTAATTTAATTATAAACCTCTTCTCTTCAAAGGACACTTTATCATTAAAGTATAAGCCAGTTTACAAGAGGACGCTGTTGTTCCGTCAGTTCAATGGAGAAAAACAGTCATCAGGAACTAATACAATGGGACGAGGAGCTGCAGACCAACATCAGCAAGGGATTTTGCAGCCCTGATGATGTGTTGAACCTGTCTGGAGAGCAAGTCAGGACCAGACTTCTGCAGCAGAATTCAGGAGGAGAAGGTTTGCATGTGAGTGGCAAGGGGGAGATGAGTGGTGGGACCTCCTGTCTCCTGGAGTGTGAGCAATCCCTTGCAGGTGTCCCACCGCTGCTAAGGACGACCCCGATCTCAAGATCCAGGGTGGAATTTGAAAGCCACTACCCAGATCCCCGAGGCTACAAGCCATTGGAGCAACAAACCCATGTTGGACACAAGGAACCAATTCATCCTGATCCAAGACCAGTGGGAGCCAAGCTTGGACCTGCTCTAACACATCCCATACTAACTGAGAACTTGACCTCTGCACCAAACCGATGCAGTCAATCAAGTTCTTTTTCTTCTTGCCTGCCAGAGAATATTTTGGATGGAATAAATTTGAACACATCAGTAGTTGGAGGTAAGGAACTGTTGACTGCTTATATCCAAGAGGAACAGGACATGCATACGCTAAATACGGTTCGTAGTGCTGCCGTGGAGGGGATATTGTATGGGTTTGATTTGTCTTGTGAACGCAGTGGAAATGAGTACACTCCGCTGGATCAGATGACCTATGAGTATGATGTAACCTGTGGAGAGGAAGTGCAGTACACCTCATTGGATCCAGTTTCTTACAGCTTTGATGTGTCTTGTGAGCCCGATGAAGATGTAAACACTTTGGTTGATCCAATGTCCTATGAGTTTGAAGTTTCTTGTGCCAGGGATGATGATTCAATGGAGTGTTTCAATCAAAGTACCCTTAATGATGGCAAAGAGGATGTGATGACATCAATGGTCAGAGGAGCAAAGACTCCTGGTAATTCACACGGTGCTCTCGGCTCTTGGTCTGAAACCGAACTGGTCATTGGATCTCCTGAGCATCAAAGTAACTCTGGGAGTTCTACTGTTACAACCGTAAGAAATGAAGGCAGCTCCAGTGTAACAGCCACGACTGTGATATCTGTTATTGCATCCCGAGAAGAAATGTTGCCTGAGGTAGAAGTTCATCAGACAACGAGTGTTGTCAAGGGCAATACTCCAGGTAAGCCAAAAGGATCCAATGCAGAATTTAAAAGAAAGCAGAAAATGCTGGTAAAACTCAGTTGTGACGAAGGGTCACAGGCCCAAAACATTGATGGCTTCTCTTTCCACAGATGCTGCCTGCCCCGCTGAGTCTTTTCAGCATTTTCTATTTTTATTTTTGCTTTCCAGCACCTACTTTTTGTTGTAATTTTCAATGCAGAATTTAACCAATTGACACATTTTCACATAAGTGCTTTAAAATTCATCTTGCAGTTAAGGACAAGAGGACACAACTTCATGATTGAAGGGTATCTGCTTAGAACAGAGATACTTAGGTATTTCTTCAGCTAGATCTGTGGAAGGCAGTTGTGGAGATGAGGGTATTGGGTGTATTTAAGGCAGAGATTGACAGGTTCTTGATTAGCCAGGGCATCAAAGGTTATGGGGAGAAGGTCGGGCAGTGGGGCAGAGTGGCGAAATGGATCAGTTCATGATTAAACGGCGGGGCAGATTCGATGGGCTGAATAGCCTATTTCTGCTCCTGTGTCTTACAATCCTAATAGAGTCAGAAACAAGTCCTTCTAGCCTGTGCCGAACTATTATTCCAACTAGTCCCACTGACCTGCACACCAACCATAGCCCTCTGTACCCCTCCAATCCATGTACTTGCCCAAATTCTCCTTAAAAAATTTAAATTGAGCCTGTATTCACCAATTCAACTGCGATTGCGAGGCAGTGGAGGGAGCATAAATTGTCAGTTGGAAGAATTGAAATGTTTTTACTCCAATGCAAGAGGTATTTGGGATAAGGAAAATGAATTTGGAGCATGGAAAAGTTGCGGAATGATGATGTTGTGGCTGTTACAGGGACTTGGCTGAAGCAAGCACAGGATTGGCTGATACAGGTACCAGGGTTAAGATGTTTCAAAAGGGAGATGAAGGAAGGTAAAAGACTGTGGGAGGAGAATTGCTATTCAGGGATAGCATCACAACTGCAGAAAGGGAGGATGTTGTGGAAGGATTGTCTACTGAATCAGTGCGGTTTGAAGTCGGAAACAGGATTGGAGTGATCACTCAATTGAGAGTGGCTATATGCCCCCAAATAGCCCTCAGGGCACTCAGGAGCAGATTTTGGAATGGTGCAAAAATAATAGGGTGTTGTTCTGGGGGGCAAAAATGAGTTTTAAGGATAGATACATGGATGGGAGAAGGTCTAGAGAGTGGGAGCATGTCAGTGGGACTAGCGGAACAGTGGTTGGCACAGACTAGCAGGGCTGAATGGCCTGTTTTCTGTGCTGTAGTGTTCTGTGGTTCACTTCCCTAATATTGACTTGCACCTCCTGACACCAAGAGGGATAGATGGAGCAGAATTTGTCAGGTGTGTCCAAGAAGGATTCCTGACACAGTGTGTGTTCCAGATGACTAGAGGAGATACCATACTAGATCTTGTAAAGGTTGTACCTCTCTAATCAGGCAACTCCCATGGTCCGGCATGTTTTGGATTTGCCGCCGAGGTGGCGCTGTTAGCAGCGCTAATGTGCCAAAATCTGTTTTCACTGAAGCCGAATGTTTTGGTGATACAGTCCTGTTAATTTCTTATATTCAGCTGTATTTTAGCCCTTCAGGAAGTCATCGTGATACATAGGGGATTCCCTTAGGGGCCAATTTCTGTTTTATGGCATTTTCTGTGGACTGGCAATGGCCAGGTCCCAATGTCGCTGGATTAAAGAGGTTCAATCTGGTCAGGTGAGGTGGCATTTCAGTGACAATGACCCCAACTCCCTGTCCTTCAGCAGAGACGTGGACGAGGATAGGAGTGGACAAAATTGTAAAGAGTTTAATTAAAGGAGGGATAATTATGATGGGATGAGGCAGGAGCTAGGGCAGAACAAACATCCTCCAGCGAAAAGCACAGCAGTAATGCAGAAGATGTTTAGGGACCACTTGTGCGGCATTCTGGATAGGTTTGTCCCACTAAGACAGGGAACAGATGGTAGAATAAGGGAACCGTGGTTGACAAAAGCAGTGAGACAGTTAGTTAAGAGGAAGAAGGAAGCAATAGTCTGGAGTTGCTCAAGACAATTGTAAGTAGCCTGGAAGGAACTTAAGGAAGGGCTTTAGAGAGCTAGAAAGGGGCACCAGAAGGCCCTGGTAAGCACGATTAAGAAAAGTGTTCTGTACATATGTGAAAAACAGAAGGATGACTGGAGGGAAGGTTGGGGTGCTTAAGGATAAAGGAGGGAACGTGTGCCCAGAGGCAGAGGTGCTCCTAAATGAATACTTCGCTATCAATGTTGATCAATGGGAGGTCAGTATAGAACAGGCTTGTGTGCTGGAGCATGTAGATGACATGGTGAAAGCTAGTATGATAGGGACATTTAAAAGACCCTTGGATGGGAACATGCATGGAAGATTACGGGTGTGAGGTTGGGGAGATTTAGATTGTTGAGTAGGTTTCTATTAAGTGGGCACAACATTGTGGCTGAAAAGCCTTTACTGAGCTGTAATGTTCTAAGGCAGCCATTCTCAACAGAGGGCCCTACTCTCCCCCTCTCCCCACCCTGGGGGCCCACAGCACATTTAAATTAAATAAAAACATAATGGTGGAGAAACCTAGCAGTTCAAACAGTGTACTCAAGATCAAAACGTTGGATATGTTTCTTTATCTTTGCTACATAAAGTACACTATTTGACCTGCTGAGTTTCTCTAGCATTGTATTTTTACTTCAATCACGGGGTCTGCAGATATTATGTTTTACTCTAGATTTAAATAAAAGATATTTTCTTTTCATCTCGTGTAACACAAATATATGTATGTAGTCAGTGGGAGAGGAGTACGAAAGAAACCAAAACTTGACTGCTTCACAGGGAAGCAAGTCCATAAACTCTGACCAGCATCCTGAGAGGCCCATAGGTGGGAAATGGTTGAGAATGGCTGTTCTAATGGATTGATGACTTATCTTTGTGGGGAAAAAATGATGTTGATTAATTTTCTATGCGATGATCATTAGTTCTTAGTTCGACTTGTTCTTGTCCAGCATGGTGACTGCATAATTTATTGGGTAAGTGGGATCTTGTGGGTGTGTAATGGCTTTCTGAAATATCCTTTGATCTTATTGAGACTTTTTAGGGTTTGTGTGGCCTCTTGCAGGATGTCCCAGTGGTGAGAATGGAAAGAGTGGGAGTGTGGTGAATTGTGTGTGTGTGTGTGTGTGTGTGTGTGTGTGTGTGTGTGTGTGTGTGTGTGTGTGTGTGTGTGTGTGTGTGTGTGTGTGTGTGTGTGTGTGTGTGTGTGTGTGTGTGTGTGTGTCTCTGTGTGTGTGTCTCTGTGTGTGTCTCTGTGTGTGTCTGTGTGTGTGTGTCTGTGTGTGTGTGTCTGTGTGTGTGTGTCTGTGTGTGTGTGTCTGTGTGTGTGTGTCTGTGTGTGTGTGTCTGTGTGTGTGTGTCTGTGTGTGTGTGTCTGTGTGTGTGTGTCTGTGTGTGTGTGTCTGTGTGTGTGTGTCTGTGTGTGTGTGTCTGTGTGTGTGTGTCTGTGTGTGTGTGTCTGTGTGTGTGTGTCTGTGTGTGTGTGTCTGTGTGTGTGTGTGTTTTGATCAGAATAAGAATTTATTGTCATGAACATGCTGCAAAATTTGTTGTTTTGTGGCAGGGTTGCAGTGCAAAAGTTGCTATAAATTACATTTTTTTAAAAATTAATGGCACGGTTAACAGCCCCAGTGACCGGGACCGGGATTTGAATCCTGCACTATCTGTAAAGAGTTTGTATGTTCTCCCCATGTCTGCGTGGGTTTTCCACCGGGGGCTCCGGTTTATTCCCAATCATCATAAAAACGAACATGGGCTTGTAAGTTAATTGGGTATAATTGGGCAGCAAGGGCTCGTAATGTGATGTATGTCTAAATTTTTTTTTTAAATGTTTAAAAAATTGAGTTTAGTGAAAAGAAGAAATAGGAAGTAGTTTCAAATTGCAGCGCCCAGGTAGCCCTCCTGGAACCCGGGTGCGATTACTGGGTCATGGGTGCATGGTGCACCTTTCAAATCTCAACCCGGCGATTTAAGGGGGATCCCGCCCCCACAACGACGTGGTGAGTGATGCGTCATGCTGTCAGTTCCCCTTCTGTTTTAAAGTTCTCCTAAATGTACCCCCCTCCCAACCAGCGACCTGCCACTGCCACGAATTGGGGAGGAGGACTGGTTGCTGCCGCAATGTGCCACTCCGGTTCGCAGCGACAGCTCAATGTAGGAGCAATGGCCATCTTCCTTGCCCATAATTCTCCACACCGCTGGAACTGCTCTGCCTGCACAGAGTGGTTCCAGCGGCGTGGCGGATTATAGGTAAAAAAGATGGCCATTGCTCCTACATTGAGCCGTCGCTGCGAATTGGAGTGGCATTCATGGCAGCGGCAGATCACGGCAGTTGCACTTCAGCTACTGGTTTCTCTGTGATGCACGCCGGCACTAATGTTACAAGAGTAACTGGGTAGGCCATTTTCCCTTTCAATTTACTGGAGCAAGGTGCCTGGGTAAGCTTTACACGGTTCCCTGACCACCTCTGAGATAGGTCTGGGACCCATTTGGGTTTGACCCACTTGGACCCTTTCAAATAGCCATGTATCTGGGTCAACTGAGCAAATTACCTGGTTAGAATGGCAATTTGAAAGGGCCTAGTGAGGTAGTATCTGTGTTCATTGTCCATTCAGAAATCTACTGATGGAAGGGAAGAAGCTGGTTTTGTACCACAGGCTCCTGTATCTCCTTCCTGATGGTAGCAGTGAGAAGAGGGCATGGCCTTGAGGTGTCATCAAGGGTGGTGGGTGTCCTTGAGGATAGAGGCTGCTTTCTTGAGGCACCTCCTCATGTAGGAGTCCTCGATGGAATGAAGACTGGTGTCCATGATGTATGTCACTGGCGAGTTGAGAAACTCCCTGGAGACTTTTCCTGTCCTGTGCATTGGCACCTCCATTCCAGACATTGATGAAACCAGTCAAAATGCTCTCTTATGACATCTGTAGAAACCTGATGAATCATGAACCACCTGGTTGTTTATTACTATTGTATTGCTACATTAGCAAAAAACAATTGGTTTCCGGTGTTATTGTGTCTTGAAGCACCTCAGTTGCAGGAGGATAGTTCCTGAAGAGATTGCCACTGACCTGAATATGTGCCCCAGTTACTGCAGAACTGAATGGTGGTCTTCTTCAAATTGGTACTTGCTCTGGGTGAAGTATTGTTGCAAACTCGTTTTCCCATCCATGCAGGTTTCTTGTTCTGCACTTGATGTTTCTACTCAACAGTTGTATGCCTCAGGAACTGCTGAGTCAGCCTAGCAGTTTCACATTAGAAATGGGAACCATGCCTGGTACAGGGCCCATCTCCTCTGCTGGCCCTGAGCATTCCATGTGGGAAAAATCGTCCATCTATTTTTGTCTAGTTCGTTCCCAGAGTACAGGGGAAACAAAGTGTTTTGTCATTAAACCAAGCCACAAAATGACGAGGAAGTAAATGAGAGATGATGTCTTCTGGGGTTAGTAGCTGAAATCTTAATGACTTGCTAATTGGCAGTAAGATAGTGGCTCAAGAATTTGCAGAAAGTGTCGTGGAAACAGATCTAGTCCTTTTTATGTAGAAAAGACTTGCATCTCAGGAGCTGAGAAAAAGAAACATGCAGATTGTTGAGGTGTGGATCGTGGAGGGTCACTTGACCTCTAGCAAGCTTGAGATCAAAATGACTTCACCTGCCAATCAAGGGTTGAATTTGCCCACCGGTGAGACTGCTGTCTGATTGAGATAGAGCAGGCAGAATTCAAGGTGCCCCTTCATAAACTGGCCATCGCTCAAGGTGGTTGGATGGGGAAGTGCAGATTTGAACCCTCCCCCTGGGGTGATCTTTAGAGATTTATTGAAACATGAGGGGTCATAAATCAAAGTATTATGTATAGGAGTTGGGATGTTATATTAAAATTGTACAAGACATTGGTGAGGGCAAACTTGGAATATTGTGTGCAGTTTTGGTCACCTACTACAGGAAAGACATCAACAATACTGAAAGAGTACAGAGAAGATTTACTCGGATGTTGCTGGGACTTCAGGAACTGAGTTACAGAGAAAGATTAAACAGGTCCTGAGCTTAAAAGAAGAGGGGAGATTTGATAGAAGTATTTAGAATTATGAGAGGACTAGACAGAGTAAATGTAGGTAGTCTTTTTCCACTGAGGGTACAAATCAGAGGACATGGGTTAAGGGTGAAAGGGGAAAAATTTAGGGGGATGTGAGTGTGGAACGAGCTGCCAACTGAAGTGGTAAATAAGGGTTCAATTTTAATTTTAAAGAAGAATTTGGACAGATACATGGATGGGAGAGGTATGGAGATCTATGGTTGGTGTACAGGTTGGTGGGACTAGGCACAATAATAACTTGGCACAGTCCAGAAGAGCCCGTTTCATAACATAACATAACAATTACAGCACGGAAACAGGCCATTAGGCCCTTCTAGTCCGCACCGAACTAAACACCCCTTTCTAGTCCCACCTCCCTGCACAATGCCCATAACCCTCCATCTTCTTCTCATCCATATACCTGTCCAACCTTTTCTTAAATAATACAATTGACTCCGCCGCCACTATTTCTCCCGGAAGCTCATTCCACATGGCTACCACTCTCTGAGTAAAGAAGTTCCCCCTCATGTTACCTCTAAACCTCTGCCCCTTAATTCTTAACTCATGTCCTCTTGTTTTAATCTTTCCTCCTCTTAATGGAAATAGTCTATCCACATCCACTCTGTCTATCCCTTTCATAATCTTAAATACTTCTATCAAATCCCCTCTCAACCTTCTACGCTTCAACCTTCTAACCTTCTGTGCTGTATTATTCTATGGTTCTATGGGCATGGATAGAATGAATAATCAGTCTTTTTTTTCTCACATTTAGTTGATTTTAGAACTAGAGGGCATTAGTTGAAGGTGAGAGGAGAGGGATTTAAGAGGAACCTGAGGGGATAACATTTTCACTCAAAGGTGGTGTCTATCTGGAGCAAACAATGAAAAGAAACTGTGGAAACAGGCAACATGTTGATATTTCAAAGACATTTGAACAGATTTAAGATAAGAAGGGCTTAGAATGATATAGGCTAAATGCAGGCAAATGGGACAAGCCCAGAATGGCAATTTGCTAGGAATGGATTAGTTGGGTCAAAGGGCCTGTCCGTGGATGACCAAAAGCAAGTTAGAGGGACTTGACGAGTCAGACAATGTCCATGGAGAGAAATGGGCAGTTATGAAAGTCTGCAGTCACCACACCATGATTGAAGTAAAAATTACTGCTCCGCCCGCATCAATGACGGGTATCTCCCAGTTGCCAACCATTTCGGTTCTGCACCCCACTCCTGTGCTGGTGTGCTTGATAATGGCCTCCTTTATTCTCAAGCTAAGGCCAATGTAAATTGGAGGAGCAACACCTAATATTTCATCTGAGCCACTCTCCAACTGGCTGGCATTAACATCGACGTCCAATTTTTGCCAGCCCACTCCCTGTTCTCCTGCTCTTTCCCCATCCCTCTGTCTCCATTCACTGAGCCAAACCCCCTCCCGTGGTCTCCTGGTGTGCTCTCATTTCCTTATCCACCTCTTGCCCATGGGCCTGTGCTCCTCCCCATGCCCCCCCTCCCAATCTTTTTATCCAGGTGCCTGTCAACATTTTGTTCATATCTTGATGAAGGGCTCAAGTCTGAAATTTTCCTATATAAAGTACCCTGTTTGTCAAGCCACAAAACAACGAATGGGGAAACTCAGCAGGTCAAAGGCTCCTGACCTGAAATGTTTTAAATAAATTTTAAATTATATTTTAATTTAAAACAAAAATTTAAATTTAAATTTGGGCATATTAGCACGGTAACAGACCATGTTGGGCCATGAGTCCATTCTGCCCAATTACCTACACCCCCAGTACATTTCGAATGGTGGGAGGAAACCAGAGTGCTCTCGCAGACATGGGGAGAAATGCAGCCTTGGGAAAACTCACTCAAACACAGGGAGAAAGTACAAACTTCTTACAGACAGTGCAGGGTTCAAACCCCAGTCCCAATGGCTGGTGCTGTAACAGTTGCACTGACTTCCCTGCCCCCCATGCCAACAGTGCCACCCCACACTAATTGTGCTACTGTTCTGACTCTCCGTGGATGCTGTCTGACCTGCAAAGTTCTCAGTTTGCAGGAAACTTTGAAAAGGACTCTTTCCTAAGTTTAAGTGCCAGAATCTACAAATGCTTGTTCTGTAGCTGCTAGCAAATGTATTAATGCTTTGTATGGTTTTTACACCTAATTACCTTGTTGGGTGCTGGTGGTGGGAAAGGTCCTCTCTGTGACCAGGTTATCTCACGAACAGATCCAGTGAAGCGGAGGGAGGCAGGACTTGTGTGGATTCTGCAGATCTACGAGTCATCTCCTGAGGAATTCACAGCTTGGAGGTCCAAGTTACTGTGAAAATAGTAGCCTGCACATGCAACCTGTGAAATGTTTCCCAGTAAGTAAAACCTCCTTGATTAGACATTAAAAAAACTACAGCACAATGTTGTGCCGACCCAGATCTAAATAGGTCATATGCATTAAATGGTAGGCTATTGAGATGTGCAGAGCAACAAAGGGATTTAGGAGTTGTGGTAAATAGTACCCTCAAGGCTGATACTCAGGTAGATGGTGTGGTGAAGAAGGCATTTGGAATGTTGGCCTTCATAAATCGGAGTATTGAATTCAAGAGTAGGGAGGTTATGATGAAATTGTACAAGGCATTGGTGAGGCCAAATTTGGAGTACTGTGTACAGTTTTGGTCACCAAATTATAGGAAAGATATAAACAAAATAGAGAGAGTGCAGAGAAGTTTCACGAGAATGTTGACAGGATTTCAAGGTTTGAGTTACAGTGAAAGGTTGTGCAAACTGGGGCTTTTTTCTCTGGAGCATAGAAGATTGAGAGGGGACTTGATAGAGGTGTTTAAGATTTTAAAAGGGACAGACAGAGTAAACATGGATAGGTTTTTTCAATTAAGAGTGGGGGAGATTCAAACTAGAGGGCATGGTTTAAGATTGAAGGGGAAAATTATAAGGGGAACATGAGGGGAAATTTCTTTACGCAAAGGGTGGTGGGGATGTGGAATGAGCTTCCGACAGACGTGGTCGAGGCGGGATCATTGGTTACATTTAAGGGAAGACTGGATCGTTACATGGTTAGGAGGGGACTGGAGGGGTATGGACCGGGTGCTGGTCAGTGGGACTAGGAGGGTGGGGATTTGTTACGGCATGGACTAGTAGGGCCGAACTGGCCTGTTCTGTGCTGTAAGTGGTTATATGGTTATATATTCCTTAAAAAAGTACTAAATCCTCTCTACCCCATAACCCTCTATTTTTTTTCCCATCCATGTGCCTGTCTAAGAGTCTCTTAAATGCCCCTTTTTCAGCCTCCGCCGTCATCCCCGGCAATGCATTCCAGGCGCACGCAACACTCTGCATTTTAAAATAAAAACAGCCCTGATGTCTCCTCTAAACTTCCCTCCCTTCACTTCATCTTCTGATGTTTGCTATTCCTGCCCTGCAAAACATGTATTGACTGTTCACCCTACCTATGTCTCTATTAAGTCTCGTCTCATTCTACGGTCCAAAGAGAAATGTCCCAGGTCTTCTAACTGTGCCTCATAAGACCTATTTTCCAATTCAGGAAACATCCTGTTAAATCTCCACTTCACTCTCTCCATAGCATCTAGGTCATTTATAGAAATCACAAAGAGCAGGGGTCTCAGAACAGATCCTTGCGATTCTTCATGTCATTGACCTCCAGGAAGAATACTTCCCGTCCACTACTACTCTCTGCTTTCTATCTGCAAGCCAATTTTTTATCCACACAGCCAAGGTTCCATGGATCTCATGCCTCATGAATTTCTGATCGTCTCTCATGGGGGACCTTGTCAAATGCCATGTAGACCACATGTACCTTCTTGTCCTCATCAATTTCTTTTGCTAGCTTCTCAAAAAAACTTAATTAAGCTTGTGAGGTAGACAAAGCCATGCAGACTATCATTGAGTAGACTGTACTACTTTAAATGCTCATAGATCCTATCCTTGAAGAATCCTCTCCAATAGTTTGCACACCACTGACATAAGTCTCACCAGTCTATAATTCCTAGGATTCTTCCTATTACCTTGTTTTAAACAATGGGACTATATTTGCCATTCTCCAATCCTCCGGAGTGCCCCCCCCTCCCCCCGTGGCCAAAGAGGACTAAATCATGGCTCCTGCCCCAGCTATTTCTTCTCATTTCCCACAACAACCTGGGGTATAATGCATCTGGCCCCAGGGACTTGTCAATCTTAAATTTTTTATGAAGATTCAACACTTCCATCTTTTTTTTTTAAACTTTATTTAAGATTTTATAACATGAATAACATATAGGATTACATTAAAAAAATTAAGAATAAAATAATAAAATTACAATACAGTATCAGTAATCTAAATAAACTATACCCTCCCCAATAATTATTACACATTAATAACCCAACTCAAATTAGTCCAACCCCCCCCTTTCCCCCCCAAAATAAAGAGTGAAGAATTAATAAAGTTAATAATATATGTGAGAAAAAAACCCACTTACAAAAAAAACCAAAAACATAACCGATTAAAATACTAACAAAAAGAAAAGTAATTAATACTAAGATATCAGACTTAAAAAAACATATTTAAATCAAACTTAAATTCATATATTTAACAAACGGAGTTAAGATGAAACATATATTTAACTTAAACTTAAAATAAAAAATTAGTAAAGTTAGTAACATCTATCAAAAATTCTTAAACAATATCAATTCTTAAAAAAAATTGTAGCATGAAAAAAAGATGAAAAAAAACTTTCTCTATAGAGAATAGTTGATAATTCACCAAATATCAACTAACTTCACATCTATCATCATATTAGTCACATAAACCACCATCTTAAAACAAAATTCTAACCTCATTAAGCATTGTACTCTTCCACCATTTTTCCCTTTTACTCTTGAATAGTTATCCAATAAAAGCTCCAATACCACATTTAAATATCCCCAATCATTACATTAAAATTCAGATATCCAAATAATAAAAACACATCTACAACGAAATCTATATCTTCAACAAATGGAGCATAAACCACAAACAAAATTCAAGCCTCATTAAGAATTGTACAATTCAATTTATAACTTTCACCATTATTCCCTTCGTTCTATAACTAAAATAGCAAAATAATATACACCAGAATTACCACTCTTTTCACCTTAAAGTTAAAGAAAAAATGTAAAAAAACTTTTCCATCCCATTCACATTTAAATTTCAGATATTCCTTATCTACTGAATAAACTTTACAAAAAAAACCACATCAATTTTTAGTTTTTTAAACAATCAAATACTTTCTTATGCTTTTTTTAAATATTTAAACAAAAAAAAACCCCTTCACTCTTTAATCTAATAATACAAAAAAAAAGGAAAAAAAATGGGTAGGAGGTGAAAAATACCCCCTCCCGTCTAAACCGCAATAACTCCCAAAAAAAAAATGGGTGTGAGATAACTCACACGTAGCAGATGACTTTCAGGAAATAGTGCCTATCCAGTTCTCTCCCCCAACTCTCACTTCATCTTAAACTAACATCATCATTATTTAATATCCCTTTTTTAAAAAAAAAACATTAGAAAAAAAAAAGGACAACTCTTCTTTTAATCAGCTCCAACTGCCGAGTCACCATTACAACCATTCCTTCTTGGAGCACGGCTCTTTTCTTCCATCTCTTGTCTCCTTAGAGATCGCGGCGGACTATGTCTCTGTTGAAACTGAGTAATTGGCAGCTCTTGAGCAAATGCTATAGCTTCCTTTGAAGAATCAAAGAACTTTGGTTGGCAACCATCTTGAAAAACCTTCAAAACAGCTGGATATCTAAAGGTTGCCTTGTAACCTTTCTTCCACAACAACTCTTTAGCAGGATTGAATTCCCGTCGTTGGAACATAACTTCTTGACTCAAATCCGCATAGAAGAAAACTCGATTATTTTGAATCATCAAGGGTGATTTTCTCTATTGTGCATTTCTAATAGCCACTCGTAAAATTATTTCTCTGTCGTAATAATTCAAGCAACGAACCAAAACAGGTCTTGGACTTTGACCTGAAATAGGTCTTCTACGCAAGGCTCTGTGAGCACGTTCCAGTATTACACCTTCCGGGAAATGTTCTTGACCCAGCACCTGCGGAATCCATTCAGTAAAAAATTTTCTTGGGTCTGGTCCCTCCATACCTTCCGGCAAACCAATAATCTTTATATTGTTTCGTCTGGATTGGTTTTCCAAATAATCAATCTTTTTCACCAAATTTTTATTTTGAGTTTGTAAGTCTTCGACCATTTTGGTCACATCAAAAACTTGATCCCGTATTTCGTCTATATCTTCTTCACACGAATTAAATTTATCTCTCACTTCAAGCTTAAAAGCTCCAAACTCAGCCATCTGTTGAGAATGTATTTTCACCAGAGTATTAAACCTAGTACCAAGTTCAGTCATAATCTTGGATAATCCCTGCATTGTATAAGATAATTTAGATTCAAGATTCACAAAAATCTTTTCAATTGGAAGAGATTTTGGCTCAACAGATTCCTGCTTCTTCTGCATAACCAAAGGATCTTCTGTTCCTTCCTTCCTTCTGGTTGCCTTCCTTGTAGTATGACTGCGTGTGGAAACCCCAGCCACAGCCTCTCCAGCAGTGACTGGAGGACGCTGGCTGGGGTTTTCCCCAGTCCATAATGTATTAAGTTCTCCCAGTACATCAAGTTGTATAGGTTCTTCTATCTCAAGAGGTGCAGTTTGCAGCGCCACATCTACAGTTGACAAATGCCTTTGAGTAACTCTTTGTTCTAAAGGCTGTTTGGCACCCTCTTTAGGGGGCTCTACCGATGTAACATAGAGTTCTACATCCGAACACTGTACCTCTCTCCTGGGATCCATTTCACGCTGAGTCCCGGTGTCTTTCCTGCAAGTAGGCTCCAAAACTTGAACTTTTGGAAAATGTAGTTTTTTGATTATCTGTTGTCATTTTTTTTGCTCTTTTTCACCAATTGTACCATCATAAGTTAAATTAACAGCACTGAAATTATCTAAACTTTTAAAGAATTTTAACGGGCATTTCTAGACCAAACAATAAGATAGAGTCAGGAGAGGACTGGAAGGCATGTCTGATCCTTACGCCATCTTGCCACGCCCCCCCCCCCCACCACTTCATCTTCTTTAATCTCAATACTGTCCAGCACACAAGCTTATTCTATTTTGATCTCACCCTTTTCTCTTGTCAATACTGAAGCAAAGTTATTAATTTCAGACCTTCTCAACCTCCACTGCCTCCAGACGCATTTGCCTCCTTTATCCTTTAGTGGCTTCACTTTTATTCTCATAGTCCTTCTGTTCTTCAGATACACATAGAGCGCCTTGAGGTTTCCTTAATCCTACATGCCAAGGTCTTCTCATGCCCCCTTCGAGCTTTCCTAAGTTCTTTCTTAAGTTCTTTCCTGGCTACTATATACTTCTCATGAGCCCTTCGTGTTTCTTGCTTCCTATATCTAATATATGCTTCCTTCTTCCCTTTGACTAGCTGCTTCACCTTTTTGTCAACCATGGTTCCCTTTTCCTTATCCCTGTGGGACAAACCTATTCCAGCACAAGTGGTCCATAAATTCCTCCACATTAGTTCTGAACTTTCTCCCTTGAACATCTGTTTCCAATTTACTGTTGCTTGTTCCCATCATAATTATGCCTTCCCCAATTAAGCACTTTCCCATGTTGTCTGATTTTAATCTTTCCCATAGCTATGCTCAGGGAGTTGTGGTCACTCTCACCAAAATGCTTCCCCATTGAGAAGTCCTCCACCTGACCAGGTTCATTTCCCAGAATTAGATCTCCTCTTGTCGGCTGGTCCACAAACTGTGTCAGGAATTCTTGAACACAGCCGACAAATTCAGTCCCATCTATCCCTCTTGCAGTCAGGAGGTGCACCCATTAGTACAACCCTGTATTTCCTGAACCATTCCAATTTCTGCATGCTCATCTGCTCCTCAGTGTCCCGAGGGCTATTTGGGGGGACCTATAGACTACATCCACCACAGTGATAGCTCCCTTCCTATTTCTGACATCCACCCACACTGACTCAGTTGACACTCCCTCTGTAGCGTCCTCCCTTTCAATAGCCGTGATATACTAACCCTGACCAGTAATGCTACTCCCCCCTCTTATCTCCCATTCTATTCCTTAAAACACCTAAACCTCATTACCTGCATCAACCAATCCTGCCCTTCTTCCACCCAAGTCTCTGTAACAGCCACAACATTGTAGTTCCAAGTTCTAATCCAAGCTCTAAGTTCATCCCCTTTATTCCTAATATTCCTAGCATTGACACAGACACATTTCAAATCTTCTAACTGGCTATCTTTATGTTTTGTCCTCTGCCTGTCTTTCCTCACCAACTCAGAACACAGAACATCATGCTTTTGACTTTCTGCCCTATTCTCTGCACTTATATTCTTGTTCCCACCCGCCTCTGCCAAGTTAGTTTAAACCCTCCCCAACATCTCGAGCAAACCTGTCCACCATGATTCTGGTCCCTTTCCAATTCAGGTGGAGCCTGTCCTTTTTGTACAAGTCAGACCTTTGCCAGAAGAGATCCCAATGATCCACAAATCTGAACCCCTGCCCCCAGCCCCAACTCTTTAGCCATACATTCATCTGCCACAACTTCCTACTCTACCCTCTCTGGTGCATGGACCTTATTATATGCGTCTGTACCATGTGCTTTGTTAGCACAGCCTCCCTGTTACTGGTGATGGAAATAGACCAAGGCTTTACTTTGCCCTTGTTCGGGCCAGGCACAATTATGACTATGGGATGAGATCGAATGGAGTGAGGATATTGAAGGGAATTGGAATCAGAATTTATTGTCATGAAGATGTCACGAAATTCATTGTTTTGCAGCAGCGTCACAGGGGAAAATATTGTCATAAATTACTTTTTAAAAAATGAATAAATTAGTGTATAAAAAGGCAAAGTGAATCTGTGGTTCATTGATCATTCAGGAATCTGATGTCAGAGGGAAAGAAATTGTCCTTGTGCCACTGAGTGCTTGCCTTCAGGCTCCTGTTTGGTAGCAGTGTGTAAAGGGCAATGCCTGGGTGGTGGTGGGGTCCTAGAGGATAGAGGCTGCTTTCTTAAGACACCACCTCTTGCAGATGTCTTTGATGGAGTGAAGACTTGAAGGTTAGTGTAGGAAAGTGACACCAGGGAAGAAGATTAGCAATGTTTCTTCTTGAATGTGGGAGCTTCTGGAGAGGCTGTATGATGCTGATGTCACTGCATTGACTACCCCTGTGGCTCTGCTGTGGGTGGGGAGAGGGGGTGGGGTTTGGGGATGGCATTGAGAATTAAGCTGTTGTATGAACGTAACTGAATTTCTTCCAGCAGAAATGAAGCGATCTCCAGATGGCGATGAACCAACTACAGTTTGTTACCATCAATATCTCAGCACCTCACAGGACAAAGAGCCATGTCAGTAAGTGCTGATCAACTATTACCTCCTCACTTTGCCTTTGCCTGTTTATTGTCAGTGGTGTGAGATACACACAAAAAAAAATGTTTTCTTCACTCTACCATCCAGTCTAATCAACCTATTCTTCAGTACAACAGTTAAGGCAAAATCAAAAATAATCTCAAACAATGATGAGATGGAATATAGGAAGGGGATAGTTTGATGGCATGGAGTGAGGAATTCTCTCACTTTCTATCCTGTTGTACTTTAGTATGAGATGACAAAGCTTTTCACTGTATCTCTGTATACCTGGGATTTTTTTAAAAATGTACAGGGGTTGTAGGTCAATTGGTTGTGATTGGGCGTCATGGGCTTGTGGGCCAGAAGGGCCTATTACTGAATTGTGTGTCTAAATTTAAACAATTCAATATTGCAGATGAAAAGTTCAGTTAAAACAGTGCAAGATTATCACCATTTTACTAATGCGGGGGGGTGGCGGTGGGGGGGGGGGGGAATGCCCTTTATTCTGGTGATGCATATTTTCAAACGTGTATCTATAGGAGTGGTGGGGGGGGGGGGGGGAAGCAAGTGTGAGCGGGTGGGATGAGTCTTTTTAATATGTTAGCTGCCTAACCACTTGATGCCACACCAGAGGCCAGAGAGATGCTGCTGCATCACGCCTATCTTTATGGTATCCCTGTGAACTCCTGGGCTGGTGTAAAGTCAATCATGAATTCAAGATATTTATTGCTGTGGTGGGTCTTGATTCTTCCATTTGAGTAATGGCCACAGGCAGGGATTGGGCAGAGGAGAGTAGACAGGATGGGATGAGTCAGAGGGTTATAAAATAGGCTTGATGCTTTGGATAATTTTGAGAAAGGGGGTAGGGTTCATGACGTTGTATGCCACCTCAAGTCAAGTTTATTGTCATCTGATTGCACAAGTGCTACCTGATGAAATAATGTTCGCTGGTCTTTGGTACAAAAACATGCAGATGCACAACCAGACATAGTGTACATACATATGCAGTCCAGGTATTCCTGTCTGCAAATAAGTAAATATTGTGTCGTACATGAGAGTCTCAGATGGTTAGTGTAAGCAGTTCCTTTGGTCTTTCAGGATTCTCACCAGCTTTTGGGATTGGAACTTTGTGGTCAGTGTAATATCATAGGATTCATTTGCTATTTATGTATTAAGCATTTGGATATGAAGGATGGTTAGTATGTTTGCAGATTACATGAAAATTTGGTGTCATTGACAGTGTGGAGGCCACAGGCTGATATTGATCAGTTGGTAAGGTGGCCATAACAGGAGCTGGTAAGGGTAAGGAGATGCACTTTGGGAAGTCTAACAAGGATACGATTCACATAATGATCGGGAGAGCCCCGGGGAGTATTGAAGAACAGAGAGACCTTTGTTAACAAGTCCAAGGATCCTTGAAGGTGGCAGCACAGGTAGATGTGGTGTTAACAGTGACATGAGAGATGCCTGCTTTAATTAACCAGGGCACGGAATACCAGAGCAGGGAAGTTACAGTACAATTTTAAATATACTGGATATAAAAATAAATAGTTGCACCATATCTGGAGTTCTGTGAACTCTTCTGGTTACAACTATGTAGGATGCATGTGATTGTTCTGCAAAGTATATAGAGGAGATTCACCAGGTCTCCTAACTACAGGAAAGATATCAATAAGATAGAAAGAATGCAGAGAAGATTTACTGGGATGTTGCCCACTTCAGAAATTGAAAGATTAAATAGGTTTGGACTTTATTCCCTGGAGCGTAGAAGAATAAGGGGAGATTTGATAGAGGTATTTAAAATTATGAGGGGGATAGACAGAGTAAATATAGCTAGGCTTTTTTTCCACTGAGGGTAGGTGAGATACAAACCAGAAGACTTGCTAAGGGTGAAAGGGGAAAAGTTCGGGGAACTTCTTCACACAGAGTGGTGGGAGCGTGGAACCAGCTGCCAGCTGAAGTGGTGAATATGGGCGCAATTTTAACATTTAAGAAGAATTTGACAAGAGAAAATAGGTGTGTTTCCCTTGGAGTGGGGGAAGCAGAGGGAAGACCATGATGGAGATGTGTCCCATGGGTAGAGGAGTCGAGGTCAAGAGGGCACAACTTCAGGATTGAGGGGCACCCATTTAAAGCAGAGATGCTGAAGAATTTTTTTAGCCAGAGACGATGAACCTCTGGAGTTTGCAGTGGTTGAGGCCAGGTCGTTGGGTGTATTTAAGGCCGAGATTGATAGGTATATGAATAGTCAGGGTATCAAAGGTTATAGGGAGAAGGCAGGAGAGTGGGGCTGAATGGGTGAATGGATCAGCTTATGATGGAATAGCAGAGTGTTCTCGACTGGCTGAATGGCCTGCTTCTATATCTTATGGACATATACAAAACTATGAGCAGAAGATAGAATTCAGGGAACTATTCCCCATAGAAGAGGTCTTTAAACTAGAGGGTTCAAGTTCAGGGTGAGGGGTTAGGGGCTCAAAGAGTATCTGAGCATGAATTTCTTTCACCCAGGGGATGGTTGGAATCAATAGCACACAGGCTGGGGGGTGGGGGGGGGATAGGTAGGAGGTGGTGGAGGCAAAGAGATGGACAGCATTTCATAAATATCCTGATAAGTACTTGAATACAGCAAGCTATGGACTAAGTACCAGAAAATAGGCCTAACATAGATGGGGACAATGGCAACATTGATTTGATGGGTGAAAATGCCTGCTTCTCTCTTTTGTGACTCTAAGGCTACTTTATTCTGTCTGGTCTCCAGTTTCTTGAGTGGCACTGGTCTAGGGTATCCACCACACTAGTGACGTGATGTGCCTGTGTACAGAGGAAAGGCTTTGGAGTGGGACACAAGATGAGTTGAGTGCATCAGAATGCCTATTGCCTGATCTCTTCTTGCAGCCATCTTGTTTATATGGCTGATTGAGTTGAGCTTCCTGTCACTGCTGCACGCTAGGGTGTTGAAGGTGAGGCAAAGCAGTTAAATGTGAAATGGAGATTGTTATGCTCTGCCTGGGATGTAATCATTTCCTGGCACCATTTGGTATGAATGTTACTTGACACTTGCTAGTCCTAGCCAAGATCTGAGTTGGGTATCCCAGACGATGGGGATGATGTTGTCATTCAAGACCCAGGCCTTCTGCCAGTGAAAACATTTGGCTGTTGACCAACTCCTCCTGTTCCTGATGCATTAGCACCACTTGGCAGTGTTTAGTACCACCTGGTACATAAGGGAAATCAGGATGGCATGCTACAGTAACATGTTCTTGCAAGCTCCCGTGATGACGAGTACTTTTCAGGATCTCCACGCTTGATGAGGAAAAAGAGTTGAGTTTCGTCACTCGTCACTCTTAGTTCAGGTTAAGTTGTCTGTGCCAAACTATTATTCTTCCTAGTCCCATTGACCTGCATCCAGTCCACATCCTTCACTCCCCTTCCCATCCATGTACCTGAAGAACTGCTGTCACTCCCAAAATCTGTGCTGTTTTCTCCACCTCTTCACACTGAAGCTTCTTGACCTAAATACTGTGTGGATTTCCCCCAGAGATGCCCACCTCCCAAAGATGCTGCAGTGAAAAACTCCCCACTGCCCATGCCAACTGACTACAGCCTTTTATTCTCCAAAAGCTCTCACCTGGCCTTCAACTACAAATCAGGGGCAATTCACAGCAGCCAGTTATCTGACCAATCAGCATGTCTTTGGGATGTGGGAGGAAGCTGGACCGTCCAGAGGAAACTCGAGCGGTCAAAGGGAGAATGTGCAGACTTGTGATCCAGAAGGTGCACATAGATAGGATCCACAGTGAATTGAGAGATTTGAAATTGACTGGCTCAGGGAAGGCAGAGGGTAGTTATTCTGACAAGAGGTCGTGACCAGATGGCCATTTTGGGACCTGTGAAGGGTAGAATTGGATCGACAGGTTTAAAGAATAACAAGGATGGCACAGTTGGTGTAGCGGTTAGCGCAATGCCTTTACAACGCCAGTGATCAGGATAGGACCTGGGTTCGAATCCTTCCCTGTCAGTAAGGAATTTGTGCATCCTCCCTGTGTTTGCGTGGGTTTTCTCCAGGGGGCTCCAATTTCCTGCCACCCTTCAAAAGTGTATTGGGGCGTAGGTTAATGGGATGTAATTTGGGCGGCACAGAGCCTTAGGGCTGAATTGGCTGTATGTCTAATTTTAAAAACATTTTAAAAGTCTTGGACATGTGTTAGGAGAAAAAAGTGATCTTTATTTACAAGTGGGGGGAATTCACAAGGAGGAACACACTTGCGCGCACATGCACAACAAATCATACACATTGGAACTGAATCAGTCAAAGATACTCAACATCTGATAGTGATGCTAGGCTACACTGCTCTACAATATGCAAGTGTGATACACTAATTGATATTAACACTAGTCTAATTACAACTATAATGGGTGAAATGCAGTGGTCTCCCTCGGGTGTATGCCACAATAGCCTCCACCCTATACCAGCATACACCACACACTGGCTCTCCAGCATCACCCATGCCACATAACCAGGATTGGACCCTTCACAGACCGTCTTCTGGTGTCACCCGCAGCCCAGAACCTGGAGCAGAGCTCAGGGATTATCTCGAGGGAACAAGAGAGCAATCTGCTCCACGTGGTGAGTTTTATGCGGCAGCCTGCTAGATGGGGTGGCCCAGGTGTGCCCATGTGACTGGTGATGATAACTGGTGTCTGGAGGACCTGGTTGAGGTCCACCCACATGCCATAGGAGAACAAATTGTGTGGATCTAGCCTTGAATGACATGGGGAAATGACCACTGATGCTGGTCAGATGATCCTCCAGTAGAAAGCACATGAAAATTCCTTTGTTCAGACCAGTTTTCTGTCCAACCTGTTGGATTATCCTCCAGATAACAGGGCCCCTATTGTTTGTAATGTCTATAAATATCATCTGATAGAAGTCTATTCAGAGAATCATTAAACCACCCAAGATCACTGGGGTCTCTCTTTGGCCTTTTTACACAGAAACCCCACTTAATTGGCATGTGAACAACCCGCCTTTAAAGGCAGCTTGGGTCATTCACGCTGAACCAAGATATGTCGGGTCAGTGTGACTTTTTACATAACCAAGCTGGCATCCCAGAGCAAAAGGAGGTGGGACCTTTAGCATTACAGCGTTAACCCTTTTAGACTGAAGCCATTGCGAAATGCATTGGCTCTGATACTACCTACCTTGGTAGTATCAGACATGGGATGAAAATGACACCCTATCCCACCTTCGTTGTGTTTATACAGGTAGTTGAAGCGGTTAACTGGCAATTAATTAGTCTTTTAATGGCTGTGTAAAAGGGGCTTCTATAGACTGGGAGCACTGTCTAAATAGAGCTCAAGGAATTCTAGAAGACCCTTTCCATCCACAAGTATCTTCAACCCTCTACCATCAAGAAGGTGATAGAGGAGCTCCAACATCAGGACAGCCAGGCTAGGGAATAGTTCTTCCCATAGGCTGAGAGAATGATGAACAGTATTCTGTAACTTTGACAATCATATCAAATATTCATTTTGATTTTTTGTAGGATCTTTTATGCACTGCATATTGTGTTTTTGTGCGTGTACCATGGTCTGGAGAGATGCTGTTTTGTCAGTTTGTCAATGTTCAATCAGATGATAATTAACTTGTACTTGAAATTACTTGGATGAGAAAGTAAATGGGTGGGTTAGTGAGTTTGCAGATAGCATGAAGATTGGTGTAGTTGTGGCAGGCTATCAAAGAATACGAATATACAACAGAATATAGATCAGTTTGGGCAGTGAAATTGCAGATGGAGTTGAATATTGACAAGTATAAGTTTTGCATTTTGGGAGATCAAATGTAAGAGAAAAATATAAATGGCAGAACTCTTTTTAAAAAAAAAACCTTATGCAGAGGGATCTTGGGGTTTGGGTCCATAGTTTCTTGAAAGTGCTCATGCAAGTGCACAAGTTCAAAATTATTACAGTAATATCATACAATTGTAAAGTGCAACTGGACAAAATGGCATTCTTCAATTCTCAGCGTAAAAACATGTAAACACATATATAGACATAGCACATATTTGCAAGCGATTTATATGGGATACGTGTATTTAAAAAAATAATGCTAAATAAGTAGTAGAGCCTCGGAGGGATTGTATCAACAGTTCATCAGTCATTCAGCATTCTCACTGCCTGTGGGAAGAAGCGGTTCCTCAGCCTGGTGCTGCTGGCTCTGATCCTCCTGTATCTCTTCCCTGATGAGAGTAGCTAGAAGATGTTGTGTGTGGGGTGTTAGGAGTCCTTAATGATTTTTTTAGCCCTCTTCAGTTAATAATCCCAGTAGATCATGTTGATGGAGGGGGGGGGGGGCAAGGGAAAGGAGACCCCAGTGATCCTCTCTGCCTCTCTTATGGTCCTGTGGATTGACCTCTGATCCAATGCTCTCCAGCAAATGTACCACACTGTGATGCAGCCAACCAGGATGCTCTTGATAGAGTTCCTGTAGAAAGTTGATAAGTCAGTGGCCAGTAGCCCTTGTCTCCTTCAATCTTCTCAGGATGTACAGTCACTGTTGCGCCTCCTGACAAATGAGGAGATGTTGTGTGTCCATGATAGGTCACTAGTTAAATGGACTCCAAGGAACTTGGTGCTCTTTACTCTCTCCTCCACAGAGTTACGGCAAGGTGGTAAAGAAGGCATATAACATACCTGCTCAATATCATGTTGCAGTTGTCCTAAAATTTGGTTAGGCTGCCCATGTGTGTAGTTCTGGTCGCCCCATTACTGGCGGATTTAGAAAGGATACAGATGAGATTCACCAGGATGTTGTCTCAATTAGAGAATGTAAGCTTGTAATGATAGAGTGCTAGTGATCCTCCTGACCACTAGAGAGAGTCGGAGATTAGTTTGTTGCAGCTTGGGAGTGGATTCAAGATGGATGCCTCCATACAATCATGAATGAGTTCTATAGCTAATAAAGTGTAGTTGTTTTAAAAGAACCCAAGTTTCTTTATTATAATAAAAGAAACATCACATAAGCTATGGGGTTGGACAAACTTGAGTTGTTTTCTCTTGAGCATCAGAGGCTGAGGGCTGACCCAAGAGAAGTTTATACACTTACGAGAGGCATTGATAGGGTAGATGATCAGAATAATTTACTCAGAGAAAAAAATAGCAGAGATACATTTGGGGTGAAGGTGGGGTCCTTGTCCCTCAGGTCTCCTGAGGGGCAAGTTTTTACACAGACTGGTGCATGCCTGGAACAAGCAGGAGCTAGTGATGGAAGCAGATTGAATAGCAGTGTTTAAGACGCTGCAAGTTTGATGCATATAGGGAATAGCAGAATATATATTCCAGGCAACAGTCTTGGTTTAATTTGGGCATGATGCCCAGTGCAAGCATTGTGGGCCGAAGGGCTGTTCCTGTGCTGTTCCAAGCCAAGCAGAACCAGAGGTCAAGAATTGGTGTCTGCCAATGCTCCAGACCTGCTCACTTCTGCTGTGCAGATTGGCAAGTTAATTGGGCATTAAATTGCCCCTGCCTGTAGGAGAGGGTAGAATCTGGGGCAAGTTGATGAGGTTGTGGGAGAATAAAATAGAACTAATGTAAATGGGTTATTGGTTGGTGTGGACGTAGTGGATCTTTTTCTCTTCGGTACAACTCGTATGCAAAAGGTGTGCACCAGAATGAGTTAACTAAAACAATTACTGGCATCGTGTTAAACATCAATACATCAAGTTTCATGTAACTGGTTAGCTTCCTCTCAATTACACCCAAAAACATAACACTTGTTCTGAACGTCACTTGATGGAGGGGTGGATGTCGTTCTATTGAAGAGTAAAACTGGAATGTGTTGCACAATTTATAGATTGGGGGTGGAGCCCTTTGCACTGCTACAATAGCATTGTGTGCTTGCTGCCATTGGCTTGATGCAAAGCAAGGGGTGGGAAGAAGGTCACTGTCATCAGTCACCTTGATGAAGACACATGCACAAAATAAATGAGAGTTGCTGCTCTTGATAATGCTGTCTCGCTCTGTGTCTGTCTGCAGGTCGGAAATGGATGAGTGCTTCAGTGAGCAGCGTGTCGATGGCAGTGTAGAACCAGCCAATACCTTGGTCGCCAATTACACTCCGAGCTTTTGTCAAGCTGCATCTTGGGACTGTGCGACTACAACAGCCGCGGACAGTGGGGGAAATCCTTCCCGGTCCACTAGCAAAATCTCTACAGAATGTGATGTGGAATCTTCAGGGGCTAGCTCAGCTCATCAGCCACAGAAAAGTTTCTCATCCCTTGATGGTGAGAGTCCCGACCTTTCTGCCTCAGATAGCACTGAGGGGCCCAACCCAAGTGGCCAGCTTGTCCAAACTACTGAAGAAGACACTGATACAATTCAGCCAGCATTCTCTTTGTTTGCTAATGAGAGAGAGAAATCTTGGGGAAGTCCTGCTAACCAAAAGGGGGATGTCTTAACCGAACCTCCTCTGGTCAAAACAGTTGGTCCTTCCAGAGAGGAGCAACCCGATGATGAAGTTCCAGAGTCACCTGCAGCCAATACCTCCAGCCTTTTCTCTTTGCATGTTTCCACTGCAAGGCAGCACTCTCCTCTAAGCCCTGCCTCGATGGAGACGATATATCGATCAGCGGAGAAGACTTTCAGGACAGAGAACCCAGGCAGAACAGAACAAGTAGTGAGGACGAGTTCTGACTCAGAAGGAACATCTAAAAAGCTATGTCTTCCCGAGCATGAGGAAAAGTCCATCTCGAAGGATTCCAGAGAACCAGGGTTGGCTCCAATGGCCAGTGTGTCTGTGGTCAGCAAAGTACAGAATAATGAACCATTAAACAATTGTTCAGAAAATTCCGAAGCCTCTCAGGAAAAGGTTCGGCACCAGAATGAAAATGGGGAGCAAGGAACTGGTGAGCAGCAAATTTGGGAGAGCAAACAGTTGGCAGTAGAAATTGGAACAACCTGCAGAGAGTCAGCAATGGTTTCTGTGGCAGGAGCAGAGGAAACCTTGGAGGCACAAGTTAACATTCCAGACAAGCATGAGGTCAGTAAGCTCCAGGGCATTGGTATGGATTGCCAGCTGCAGTACGCCAAACCAGTCCTGAAACCAGCAACAGAACCAGCCTCAGGCAGAGTGCACAATGGTGAGGAGGATCTCAAGATGACGAGTGCTGAGGTTGTTGGAGCCTTTGGTGAGCCACCTCTTTACACATGCACTAAGTGCAGTGTCTACTTCCAGGACAAGGAGTTCTTGCACAGGCACATGCTCGACCACTTTGACGTGCATAGTGGTGAGGGCTTGGGTGGAGGGCTCCGCCCGTTCAGCTGCCAGGAGTGCGGCCATTGCTTCTGCGACCCGGCCTCCCTTCAGTCCCACATGAGTCTTCACCAGGCTCGCCGGGCGAGTTTCATGGAGGCCATACAGGAGCTGGCAGAGCCTCGGGGGAAGGAGCATGGAGTGAGGCCCCAATGCCCCCAGTCGAGGTTTGGCGCTGACTTGTCCATATCGGTCGAGGAGCACGTAGAAACACATGCCCATGCAGACCCCCACACTCGAGAGGTCCAGGTGGCCACAGCTGATCTCCGGGACCATGCATTGCTTTACCATCCAGACTCTTTTAGGGACGGCAAGACTCTGACCTTGTCCAATCCCAGGATGCTACCACAAGCCAGCAAAATTAACCTGCACACAGGCAAGGAATATCCATCCATCAGACGAGACGAGATGGGTTGTGTGAAGTACGGCCAACAGTCCCTGTATCAACAGAAGGCGAGCTGCCCCTTAAGCAGTTCCGCTTGGCTCTCTGCTGATCAAGAATCTGAAGATCTACATGCTCAGCCCGACAAACGTGAAATCCCTCAAAAGTTTCCATTGAGTAGTTTGGATCCTCAGCCGGAGAGAGGATCGCTGCCTTCTGTGGCCAAAAATCCATGTCAATATCAGGCCAAGCATCTTGTGCTGAAAGGGGATTGGAAGAGCAAAATGGCACTCGAGACCTCGGGAAACAAGTTCAAAATGCACTCACTCGTTGGGACGGCCAATAAGGTCTGGCCACATAATGTGCAACACAGGTCACCGATGAGCCCATGCCAACGCCTGGGTGTGCACAACGATACAAGACTGACCATTTTCACCCTACCTGAAGGAAGTCGTCATCCACCAAAAGGGGCAAATAATCCCACTGCTGACTTGCCACGGAAGGAAATAGAGGTGGGAAGCGAAGGCGGTACAACCCTGGGAAGTGCCTTGACTTACAGGAAAGTAATCATTGATCACTTCTCATCTAAGATGACTAGCAATGGGCCTCCAGTCCCCAAGGCCATCGTGTCAGGGAATATGGAGGTAGCTACAGGAAATAGAATGTCTAATGTTTTGATAGAGACAGAGAACCTCAGCCAAAAGACCTCGGGGTGCACAGAGCACATTAATATTGCATGGAGCCTGTGCGACAAGAGAAGAAGGAAGTCTGGAGAACTCTCTGCAGCCTCCTGCAGGCCCAGAGTGGTGAAGAAACACACAAAGGAGATTCTGGAGACTGTCAACATCCCCACGGACCTTCTAGTCACTCAGCGACAGCAATTAGTGAGGATGACGCCTTTAATATTGCTTGATAAAATGGAGACCCAGCCAGAAAGCAAATTAACTAATGATGACCAGGACTTGGAATCATCTTCCGAACTCAGGGACATCCATCCACAGAATGCACCTGTAAATGGCCTACCATGGGAACAAACTGAAACCCATTCAATTCACAAACCTCCAAATGACCTTTCTCAACTTGAACCCATGGAATCCCGTTCATGTTGCAAATCTGACAGGAGTCATTCACAACCCAAGTCCATTGAAAGCTGTTCATGTGAGCCAACAGAAAACCAATCGCTTTGCAAATCCTTAAACAGCCACCATCAATACGCATCCCTGGAAAACCATTCATGTGAATCGATGGAAACCCATTCCCAACACAACCCCATTAACAGTCATTCCCTGCCTGAGAAAACTCCTTTGCGTTGTGAATCCACCTGCACCAATCCACAACGCGACTCTTTGGGCAGCCGTTCACAGCCCTATCCCTTCTCCGAAGAGGATTCTTTTCCTGAAATACAGGCAGACAGAAACATCTTCTGGGAGGTACCCAGTGAAGAACTGACAATAGATCTAATGAAAAAATCGAAAGATCTCTTGAGCAGGAATTTATTGCACATGTTTCCACTGGAAGAGAGGGAGTGTCCATACTGCCCTGATAAATTCCACACAGGGATAGGTTTGGCCAATCACGTACGAGGACACCTTAAACGAGTTGGCATTAGCTACAACACGCGCCATTTTGTTAGTGCAGAGGAAGTCACAGCTATTGAAAAGCAATTCTCATTGCAGAAGCTGAAGAGGAAAGGTACAATTTTTGTTGCTTGCATCGTGCTATAGAACCATAAAACATTACAGCACAGAAACAGGCCATTTGACCCTTCTAGTCTGTGCCAAACTATTTTCCTGCCAAGTCCCTCTAATCTGCACCCAGTCCATAGCTCACCATAACTCTCCCATCCATGTACCTGTCCAAATTTCTCTTAAATGTTAAAATTGGCAGCTCATTCAACATTCCCACCATTCGCCGTGAAGAAGATTCCCCCTATGTTCTCACTAAACTTACCCCTTTCGCACTTAACCCATGTCCTGTGGTTTGTATCTCACCTACCCTCAGTAGAAAAAGCCTACCTACATTTATTCTGTCTGTTCCTTTCATAATTTTAAATACTTCTATCGAATCTCGCCAGACCTCGTAATTTTAAATACTTGTGTCGAATCTCCCCTCATTCTTCTATGCTTCAGGGAATAAAGTCCTAACATGTTTAACCTTTCCTTGTAACTGATTCCTGAAGTCTAAGCAACATTTTGGTAAATCTTTTCACTTTTTCAATCTTATTGATAACTTTCCTGCAGTTAGGTGACCAAAACTGCACACAATACTCCAAATTTGGCCTCACCAATGTCTTGTACAACTTTACCATAACTTCCAACTCCTATTCTCTCCCTTATCCACTTTATTACCTCCTGTAGGTCTGTGCTTCTCTCCCTGCCTGTGTTTCACCCCACCCCGGCCGCCATTTTGTTTTGGCATCTCCCTACACTTAGCTCCTACATTGATGAAGGGCCCAAGCCTGAAACATAGGTTATGTATCTGGTGAAAACTGATGAAAATAGTCACTGTCTACTTACTTTACCAGTAGTATCTCCAAAACTTCAATTCACCTACTAAGCACTAGAGAATAGAATGTTGGAATCCAGATTCAATTGCAGCAGATTTCTGTTCCCCTCTCCATGAGCTGTCCTTCCTAAGGTGTAGTGTTGAGAACTGAACGGTGTGCCCTGGGTGCGCTACACTCAGCGTCCTGGCCGCACTCTGCCAAGCGCCTTGGCACAGTTCTTGTATTTTTTATCTTTATAGAGTTGGGGGTTTGGATACTGGAGCAGAAATAAAACTGCCGGAGTAACTCAGTGTGTCGAGCAGCATCTGTGGGGGAAAAATTGTGGAAATTTCAGGTTGGGACCCTGCATCACCTGATTGTTTTTTGATCCAGGTTCGGACATGTGCAGGCACTCGTGTCTTCAGTTGTGGATGGTGGGATGAGTTGTGGTTTGGGGGAAATTTGCAGGGGCAAGTGTGACTGAGTGTCCATGTAAGTGTCAATGTTTGTGGGGGTGGGGGGAGAATATTTAATCCACACGGAGAGCAACTTTGTTGCACTGCTTCCCTTCTCAGCTCTGAAGTTCCGTGGCGGTGTGGTGGAGAAGTGCAACTTGTGCGGTGCCAGTTTCGATTCACGGGCGGGCATGTCGAGCCATGCGCGTGCTCACCTGCGAGAGCTCGGTGTTGTCACCTGGAGTGCTACCAGCTCCCCCATTGACCTGTTGAACGAGCTCCTTCAGGACCAGCTCCCCCCTGGCCCAGCTGACGGCCAGCCCGCCACTGATGCTACCTCGAGGAGACTCCCCAACCACCGATCAGGAGCGGCGACAGCAGTTCCAGAGGCTTCAAGCCCCCACCTTCTGGGGAAACCCTTCACGTCCGTCAACCACAGTTCACCACCACAGAGGAACAAGGGTGAGTAGCACTGAATATTATGCCTGTGTGCAATATTGTGAACTCTGCTTTAATACTCCAAGATGACCCATCTCTTCCAGAACTACACATGCTGATTTTAGTGTCACAATTAGCCTTGTTTAAACAAAAAAGTAGAATATTGTTCCAAGAAAAGTGCTCTTCTCTCTTCTTCTTGCACTCTGTTTAATATCACCATACTTGTTATCTTTTAGGATCTGAACATACTGTACATGGGGTGGCACAGTTAGGATAGCGGTTAGCACAACACTGCTACATTTGCCAGGGATCAGGGTTCGAATCTCACAATGTCTGTGAGGAGTTTGTGCATTCTCCCCGTGACTGTGTGGGTTTCCTCTGGGTGCTCTGGTTTCCTCCCACCTAAAACATACTGGAGATGTAGGTCAGTTGGATATAATTGGGTGTCACAGGCCTGTGGGCCAAAAGGGCCTGTAACAGTGCTGTAGGTCTAAATTTTTTTTTAATTAAAAATTCCTCAACTGCACTTGAATCAATACTCAAGTCAGCACTTCCTGCTCATTCTCTCTGTGGCTGTCAGAGCTCTCCCTTTCAGCTTCTCTTCTCCACATATGACACGATTGGTATGTAGACACTTGGATTATCTACTGCCCAGCAACTTTTCCTTCCTAACGAGGATACTTGGGTCTTGAGATTCTGTGTTGAAGAAAATCTCCAGATTGGCATTTTGAAAGGGGAGTTCTCACTGGTGTAGTTGCCAATATTGACTCCTTAACTAATATCACAAGCAGATCAAAAACTCAAGTTTATTATCATCCAATTGTAGAAGTAAAAACTGGATCAAGCAGTGTTCTCGGGATACTGGCCGTTATCATGTTACCTTTTTTGAGATGTTACAGTGTGCAAATAAGCCAATTCTTTTCCAACATTGCAACAGCAACTATAAAAATGTATTTTTACCACAGTCATCTCAGGGTTATTAAGGTCATTTAATACCGTCAGGCAAACAGGCAAGGCTACTGGCCACCATTATGTCAACCTTCTACAGGAGCTCCATCACAGGCCGGCTACATCACAGTATGGTACGGTTGTTGCATGCCATTGGATCGGAGGTCAATCCACAGGACCGTAAGAGTTGCAGACGGGGTCACTACTGCCCCCCTCCCCCACCCACCCCCAACCCCCATTAATGTGATCTACCTGGATTGTTGACTGATGAAATACTTGTTCAGCAACTGTATTGTTTATGTGTGTTATGTCTGGTTGGTTGTCCTTTTTTGCACTGAGGATCAGAGAACGCTGTTTTGTCAGGTTGTACTTGTACAATCAGATGACAATAAACGATTTGACAATATATTTTGCAATAGTTAAGAACTTCCCAGGACTTTTCAAAATGTTTCACGGGATATGTGCCTAAAGACACTTGGCCCTCGCAGTCCATGCCTGTGTTTATGTTCCAATTAAGCCCCCTCTTGTCTTTCCCCATCTCACTCTATCAGTGTGACCCGCTAACCTCTTCTCCCTCATCTACTAATCCAACCTCCCTTTAATGTATCTATTCTATAAGATCTGACCACACCCTGTGGGAGTGAGTTTCAGATTCTAAGTGTTCTTCAATTGTGGATACAAGGAGAGATTGGCCAAGGATTGTGTTCTCTAGAGTTGTAGGCTGAAGGATATGACAGAAATATATCAAATTATGCGGGTTAATAGGCAGAAGTGTCAAATAACAGAGGTTTAAGGTGAGGGGTGGGAAGTTTAAAGGATATTTCCAAAGCTAGTTCTATTACTTAAGGAATGATAGGTGTGAAATACAAAAGTTTGCAGGTGCTGTGAATGCAGTAAAAACACAAATACTGGAGGAACTCAGCCGGTTTCACATCATCTATAGGGCCCTGGGCCCTTCTTCAAGGTATGAGAAAAAGCAGACAGGTGCCTGAATTAAAAAAATGGCAAGGGAGGAGTACAGATTGACAGACAAAAGGTGATAATTGGAGATGGAGACGAGGCCAGGAGAGAGGAAAGGTGACAATTGATGGGGGGAATGTTGGCTCTGTGAATGCAGAGCTGGGTAAAGAAGACAGAGGGAAAAGGGAAGAGAAAGAGAGAGACAGAGCTACAGGAAAAGAAACCTAGGGAATGGGAATATTGGAGGAACTCAGCCGGTCTTGCAGTGTCCAAAGGAGGTAAAGATGTATTACTGACTTTTTGGGCCGGAGCCCTTCTTCAAGGTATGAGCAAAAGGGACGACGAAGGGCTCAGCCCCGAAATATAAGTAATATACCTTTTCCTCCTGTGGACGCTGCAAGACTGGCTGAGCTCCTCCAACATTTCTGTGTTTTTACTACAATCACAGTATCTGTAGACTTTCGTGTTTCACTCAACCTGGAGTGGGGCTGCCAAGAAAGGTAATGGAAGCAGATTCAATAACTTTGTTTAAGAGGCATCTGTTCCAGATGATGGGAGACTGTGGGTACTTGTGTTCATATGATTGAAGGTGGTAAGGGAGGTTGAGAAAGTTTTTATGGCATCCACAATTCTGAGATATTTCAATTGCGGCATTGAGCATATAAGACAGGCAAATCATATTGAACTCTGGTCTAACATCACCTGGAGCATTTGGTTCAGTTTCAATTATCTAATTACACTGGGCAACAAATTTTTTAAAAAGGTTTGCTTCCTGAAAAGAAATTGGGAATTATGATGGACAGCTTCAAGCTGAACACAAAGATAATTTCAGATTTACTGTGTCATGTAGGAAGTTGGAGAAACATTAAATTAGCTTTTATTGAATTTAATATGTTTCAGATTTTCAGATTTATTGTCAGATGCACAAGTAAGAGTCCTTAAATGAGTTTGTCATTGAGGAGACTGTTGGTGGAGGGGGAGCAGCTGTTCCTGAACCTGGCTGTGCGAATGTTGTGGCACTGAAAACTCTTTCCTGATGGCAGCAACGAGAACAGAGCGAGTGCTGGGTGGTGAGGGTCTTTGATGATCGCTGCTGCTCTCTGACGGCAGCATTCCCTGAAGATGCACTCAAAAGTGGGGAGGGTTTTGCCTGTGATGTCCTGGGCTGAGTCCACTACCTTTCGGAGGGCTTAACGCTCAGGGGTATTGGTGTGATGCAGCCAGTCAGCACACTTTCCATCTTGCATCTGAAGAAATTTGCCAGGATTTCTGGAGTCAAACCAAACCTCCATTAACTCCTGAGGAAGTCGAGGCACTGACATGCTTTCTTCATGATTCCATTGGAGTGTTTCATCCAGGAAAGATCCTCCGAGTTAGTGACTCCCAAGAACTTAAATTTGCTCACCCTCTCCACCTCTGATTCCCCAATGATCACTGGATTGTAAACCTCAGGCTTAACTTTCCTGAAGTCACCAATCCGCTCCTTAGTTTTGGTGACAATGAGTGTAAGGTTGTTGTTGGTGCATCATTCAGCCAAGTTTTCAATCTCCATCCTAAATGCTGGCTCATCCCCTTCCTTTGTACAACCCACTACCATAGTATCGTCGGCAAATTTGTAGATGGTATTATTGTCGTACTGAGCCACACAGTCGTAAGTGTAAAGTAAGGAGAGCAGGGGGCTAAGAACACGGACTTGTGGTGTGCCAGTACTGATGGAGATTGTGGAGGAGAAGTTCTTATCAATCTTCATGATTGTGGTCTGGAGCTGAGGAAATCCATGATCCAATTACATAGTTAGGTGTTAACTTCCAGGTCTTGTAGTTTGCTGATCAGTTTTGCAGGGATGATGGTGTTAAATTCTGAACTGTAGTCAATAGAGAGCATCCTGATGTATGCATCTTTGCTATCCAGGTGTTTCCTGTTATTACGATTGGCGAACTGGAATGTATCCATGTCACCACTCAGACAGGAGCTGATAATGCTTCATCACCAACCTTTCAAAACACTTCATCACTGTTGATGTAAGTGCAATTGGTCGATAATCATTACGGTGGGTTACTGTACTCTTCTTGGACACCTGTATAATTGACGCCTGTTTGAAACAAGTGTTTCATCGCATAACAATGCTGACACATTGCATTAGTTCATCTGACCTAAAAATGTTTTTGCTGCTGATTTTTGATAGTACTCAGCATCTGATGCCTCTCATGTCACTGTCCAACAATAGTCGACCAGCATTGATGTATTCCAGTCACCTTGATACCGCTTTTGCATGGTCGCCATGTCCCGGTGAAACCTTTCACCATGTTCATCACTGAAAAAGTCCAAGTGTGAATGCAGATAATGCCCTTCAATGACATGTTGCATTTCATAGTTTTGTAGGCTTGAAGTAGACTTAAAATATAACAGGAAATCACAACAATAAGTAATCGCTAAAATATGATTTTAAAGTGATTTTAGCAGGCCAAAATGATGTCCAGAATGGTTCCTGCAATGAGGGGCTGAGGTTCCAAGTCGTTCTGTTGAGGCCTGGGCAAGGAAGGAGAGTTACTCTGCCTTTCCAACAACATGCTGGTCAGCGAGTCGCCCTCAGCTTATCGATTCTGTACCTTCTCCTGGGCCACCTGTGGCTGGTCTTGTCTCCAAGCCACCAAGAGAGGTTAGGATTGTTTTCTTCAGAGAAAAGACGTATAATTCGTACTAATCCAGCTAACTGTATAAATCTGGAAGAAACATGAAAGCCCCCAGGAAGCTGTGATTGTAGTGAAAAACACCAAAATGCTGGAGAAATTCCTCCCCCCACCCCAAGCAGCATTGTCTGTATACTGAGATTTGCTGCTCTTGCCTCATTCTGCTCAGGCCCAAAACATCGGCACTATACAGTATCTTTGTCTTCTATGGACGCTGAAAGCTCGGCTGAGTTCCTCTAGCATTTTGGTTTGTTTTTGTATAATCTGGAAAAACGCCATCAAACCTAGACCCTTATTGCTCTCAAATAATATTGGAAATGTATATTGGAGCTCAATCAGACTCCAATTCAGGTTGAAAATAACTCGTTGGATTTATCTATATTTATTGTTAAAATAGTTTTTTCCTCTATCTATCAACAAAGCAAGGAAAATATATTAAGGGGTTGGTCTCCTCTAAATCAAAATAACCAGGACACTTCCCCTGTGTAAAAAGCAGACACAGAACGAGTCCCTGAAATATAATGGTTTTCCTCGTCTGTTACTGTTCACTTCTACAGAACCTAATGAATCTGATTGATTTTGGCATTGAACTGAAGACTCTTTGTATAAAGTCTCCCAGGATACAATGCTAAATTCTTTGGACGATGCTGCAGTGCAGTGCACAAAACACATTGAAGCATTCATACTAATTACCTTCAGAGTACCAGGCATTCACAGGATTTGAAACAGTATATAATAACAACTGCCAATCAAGTATTTATTATCATGCAGCCTACAAAGTGCTTCTAGTTGAGTTAATTGGGTTTGTCCATTGTTCATTTTGAAATGCCGAATGATCTGTACTGGGTTCCTCTTTAAAGGCAGTGGTAGTGATTACATCATGTTTATTAAGACATTTCTGAACCACACATCATATTTGGCTTATTTTGAAATCCACATCAATCGTCCAACCTTGTGCATTCTGCGTGGCTTGCACAAATAAGTGCCGTGCCCTCTTCACTCTGTTACCATTGGGGGGAGAAAAGGTACAGGAGCCTAAAGATGAGCACTCAGCGGCACAAGGGCAGCTTCTTCCCCATTGCCATCAGATTCCTGAATGATCAATGAACCAAAGAAACTGTCTTACTTTTTGTGCACTATTTTTAAATTTATTGTTGTAAGTTAGTGTATATGGATGCTTGCACTGTGACGCTACTACAGAACACTGAATTTCGTGACTTGTTCATGACAGTAAATTCTGATTCAATAGTCAGAGTGGTGAATTGTCTTTGTAGCAAGAAAATATCCAATTAAAAATCCATGGCATCACTGCATCTCTCTGAAAACTCACTAAATCCACGTCCTCTCCGAACAAGCAGCACAAGAACACATAACTTGCCTTCATATGGTTTCTTTAATGCGCCAAACATTCCCATGATTCCATTACTGCATTCCCTTGGGAATAGCTAATACTATTGGAACACATCCAATTTCTGACAACTATCTCAAACACACTCCAATGCTGTATTCTGTTCCCAATAACCAATGCATGTTTTGCCTGAATCAGTTCTGGCGCTCAGATTTTAAGTGACTTGTCCTAATATTTCTACCCCTGAAAAATGCAACCATCACATCACTTTACTTTCACCATGCTTTAAAAATATTTGTAATACGAGGTTTCTCCGCGGAAATGAATTTTCTTTCAAGACCAGACGATATCATCCTAGAAATATAAGGGGATTCTAGGACAAGAAGGCATAATTTCAACATAAAAGGGTGTCAATTTAAAACAAAGATGCGGAAAAAATGTCTTTAGTCAGAAGGTTGTGTGTTTGTCAAACTTGATACCACAGGTGCTGTGGAAGTAGGTTGTTGGATGTATTTAAGGCAGAGATTGACAGGCATTTGATTAGTCAGGGCATCAAGGGTTACAGGGAGAAAGGCAGGGAGTGGGTGGATGGATCAGCTCATGATTAGAATGGCAGAGGAGACTCGATGGGCCAATTGGCCTACTTCTTCTCCTATACCTTGCAATAAATTTTGTATCCATACATATTTTCTATCCACTTTACCCATTTCAATTTTTTATTCTCTCTCTTCCCCTCCTTCCTTCTCCTTCTCCTCCTCGACTTTATCTTCAAAAAATTAACTTGTATCTTCCGAAAAGTCTACTTTCATGGGTTTACACATAATAATTCCTTGAAAGTGGCATCACAGGTTTTTTTTTAAATTTTTTAAAATTTTCACACTATGAACCATACTGACCAAAATACACACAAACATTTCCCTCTTTAATATACACAGTGACATTTTCTCCCCTTTTCCCCCCTCCCTTCCCTCCCTCCTTCACCCCCCTCCCCACCCACTCAACATTCAACATATATGATACATTAAACCCATTAAACAATGTCATCACACAATGAAAATAAACAAGAAATTTGTGTCTTCTACTTTTACATACTGGGTCAGTTCATTTCGTCTTCCTCTCCATATAACACGATCTTGGGAAGGCGATGGTCCTCCATTCTGGAGACGTGACCCACCCAGTGCAGCTGGATCTTCAGCAGCATGGACTCGATGCTGTCGGCCTCTGCCATCTCGAGTACTTCGATCTTAGGGATGAAGGCGCTCCAATGAATGTTGAGGACGGAGCGGAGACAATGCTGGTGGAAGCGTTCTAAGAGCCGTAGGTGATGCCGGTAGAGGACCCATGATTCAGAGCCGAACAGGAGTGTGGGTATGACAACGGCTCTGTATTTTAGGTGGTGGAGGTCCGTGGTAGGACTTCTCTGTTGTGTTCCATGTACGGTTCCAAAATTTGTTCGAATACTGTGATGTTATTTCTTAAATTATATGTTAATTTTTCCAAAGGAATACATTTATTCATTTCTATGTACAATTGCTGTATTCTCAGGCTATCTTCTAATTTCCAGGTTTGCATAATACATTTTTTTGCTACAGCAAAAATCTTTTTTGAGCTCCATCCAAATCGAGTCCAAGTTCTTTACTTCTTATATTACTTAGAAGAAAGATCTCTGGATTTTTTTGGTATGTTGCTTTTTGTGATTTTATTTAATACCTGATTTAGATCTTCCCAAAACTTTTCCACTTTCTCACATGCCCAAATTGCATGTACTGTTGTTCCCATTTCCTTCTTACAGCGAAAACATCTGTCTGATACTGTTGGGTCCCATTTATTTAACTTTTGGGGCGTGGTGCATGGCCTGTGTAACCAATTATATTGTATCATGCGTAACTTCGTGTTTATTGTGTTTCTCATAGTTCCGGAGCATAGCTTTTCCCATGTTTCATTCTTTATCTTTATGTTTAGATCTTGTTCCCATTTTTGTTTGGGTTTACAGCTTGTTTCCTCATTCTCTTTCTTTTGCAGTTTGACGTACATGTTTGTTATAAATCTTTTAATTATCATTGTGTCTGTAATCACATATACAAAATTGCTTCCTTCTGGTAACCTCAGCCTTCTTCCCAATTTGTCCTTCAAGTAGGTTTTCAGTTGGTGGTATACAAACATTGTACCATGAGTTATATCATATTTGTCCTTCATTTGTTCAAAGGATAATAATTTATTTCCCAAAAATCAATTTTCTATTTCTTTGATCCCTTTTCTCTCCCATTCTCTAAAGGAAAGGTTATCTATTGTGAAGGGGATTAGTTGATATTGCGTCAATAATCATTTTGGTAGTTGATAATTTGTTTTTTTCCTTTCTACGTGAATCTTCTTCCAAATGTTGAGCAGATGGTGCAGTAGTGGTGAATTCCCATGTTGCACCAGCTTTTCATCCCACTTATATAGTATATGTTCTGGTACCTTCTCCCCTATTTTATCTAGCTCTAATCTGGTCAAATCTGGTTTTTTCCTTGTTTGATAAAAATCTGATAGGTATCTTAATTGAGCTGCTCTATAATAATTTTTAAAGTTTGGTAGTTGTAAGCCCCCTTGTTTGTACCATTCTGTTCATTTATGTAGCGTTATCCTCGGTTTCCCCTCTTCCCATAAGAATTTCCTTATTATATTCTTTAGCTCCTTGAAGAATTTCACTTTTAGGTGAATTGGTAATGATTGGAATAGGTATTGTATCCTTGGGAAGATATTCATTTTAATGCAATTTACCCTTCCGATCAGTGTTAGTGGTAAATCTTTCCAATGTTCTAAGTCAGGGGTGTCAAACTCAAATTCACGGAGGGCCAAAATTAAAAACTTGGACTAAGTCGAGGGCCGAACTAAATATTTATTGAAAATTTTCAACAACATCTGCATGTTTTCTCTTCTTTCAACATATATAATGTTAAACTTTTTCTTATTAAAATAAATGTTTAATAATAGTTTTGGATAAACTCTTTCCAGAAGCATTAACAAATGAGAAATAAAATATTCAATAAATAATATTTCTCTATAGAGGATTTGTCAAATGTTGCTAGTGTGCTGTCGAATAGTAAAATCTGAGGGCTATTGAGAATGTGGGAGAATAACATGATTCCTGAAACAATCAAATGGGTGACTGATTGTGGGCATGAACTCTAGCAGGGTTATTTGCCATGCCCTTTTTCCATTGGTACAGATATCCTTTGACTTGCACACTTTTCAAGTTTTATGCCTAATGAGCTTGTATCCAGGTGCAGGACCATTTTTAACCAGGAATATATTTATCACTGTGACATGAAACTATTGGAAGATCGTTTTATCCTGAGATTAAAGTTCATAATCCTTACTCAGGCCTGTGTGCGGGAGGGCGGAGTTTGCGGGCGATCGGGTTGGACAACGACAGTGCGGGGGCATCGGCTCTCGCTGCAGGGCGGCATCTCGGCGGATCAGCGGCCCCGTCACCTTGAGTCGCGGGTCGGCCTGCGGCAGGGAGGGGGAGTGGGCAACGGTCCTGGCGAGGTCAGGCCCGAGGCCTCCGGTTCCGGGCGCTGGGAAGCTGCCTTGGCTTCCCCTGACACCGGCCAGGCCCCAAAACCAGAGTCCACGGTGAGACCCTGCAACGTAAACAGAGGAGGTGGGGGCGATTAGCGGGCTGACGCCAATGTATTCTGGGATTTGTTGTATTACTGTGCATGCGCTATACTGGCGCGGCGGCCAGCGGGCCACCTCTAATACATTTTTGAAATGATCTTGCGGGCCAAATATAATTATATCGCGGGCCAAATTTGGCCCGCGGGCCAGAGTTTGACATGTGTGTTCTAAGTCATATTGTAATTTCTTCATTAATGGCAGATAATTTAATTTGTATAGATGGCCTAAATTATTATCTAGATGAATACCTAGGTGTCAGATTGCTTGTGTTTGCCATCTAAATGGTGAATCTTTCTTTCTTAAACTTTGTGAAATCCGCATTATTCATTGGCATCACTTCACTTTTATTTGAGTTGATCTTGTACCCCGATACTTCTCCATATTCCTTCAATTTCTTATGTAATTCTTTTATTGATAATTCTGGTTCTGTTAAGTATACTATAACATCATCTGCAAATAGACTGATTTTATATTCCTTCTCTTTTATTTTTATCCCTCTTATTTTATTTTCTGTTCTAATCAGTTCTGCCAATGGTTCTATAGCTAACGCGAACAGTGAGGGAGATAGTGGACATCCCTGCCTAGTTGACCTACTTAATTCAAATTGGTTTGATATATATCCATTTACTGTCACCTTCGCCAATGGTCCCTTATATAATGCTTTAATCCAATTAATATATTTCTTTGGTAGGTTGAACCTCTCTAGTACTTTGAATAAATAATTCCATTCTACTCTGTAATCATACTGTAATTATTGCTGTTTTGCAAGTGGCATCACAGGTTGATGGGGTTGTACATTGGCCTTCCTAAATCAAAGTTTTGAGAACAGGAGTTGGGAAGTGATGTTGAGATTGAATAAGACATTGGTGAGAACAACTTTGGAGTGCAGTATTGTATGCAGTTTTGGTCACCTAACCACAGAAAAGATGTCAATATATTGGAAATTATAGGCCAGTGAGCCTGACGTCATTAGTGTGTAAATTATTAGGTGTTCTAAGAGAATGGATATACAAGTATTTGGATAGCCAGGGACTGATTAAGGATAGTGTCTTAGGTAAACTTATACCTCTCACTTTGTTCGTTTTAGATTGGTCACAGTGTTCAAGCTACCGAAAGAAAATAGACACCCACACCGAGAGCAGTTCAGTTTATACAAGTCTTTATTACTAAATCTAAAGCTGAATTCACACGACAATATGCAAGCCCTTCCCAATTATACTTATCAATGCCTGGACTGGTCCCAATTGCCAAAACGAGGCGACGACTGCACACTTGTAGTAGGTTGTCTGGGCGCCGGTAGCAGCTTCTCCACCTCCCCGGACCAGGACGTTGGTTGGAATCTTAAAGTTCTTCTTGCTGAGAGATGTTGCCACCTCTTGGAGAGTCTCAAACTTCAGCAGTGGGACCATGGCTTATATTACCCAAAAGTTGTTTACTTCAGATCTTATCTCTTTGAACAAATGATTTAATTATTTTCAAGGTCTCCTGACAGTCTGCGACCAACAAAAGACAACTGCATCTCTGGGCCTCATGATGGAAGTTGGATAATGTCTACTGATTCATATGCATCCCTGGGCCCCATGGTGGAATTTAGGTGTGTCTACTTTTTCTTTGGCTTGGCTTCGCGGACGAAGACTTATGGAGGGGGTAAATGTCCACGTCAGCTGCAGGCTCGTTTGTGGCTGACAAGTCCGATGCAGGCAGACACGGTTGCAGCGGTTGCAGGGGAAATTGGTTGGTTGGGGTTGGGTGTTGGGTTTTTCCTCCTTTGCCTTTTGTCAGTGTCTACTAATTCATACGCAACAAGCAGGTTCTCAGCCTTGGCTGCAAAAGTAAGGAACACGGTTTAAATCTTCCATTACATTCCACCCCTTAGTCGCAGCCTGTCACTTATGAGACCTTACAAGCATTTGAGTACAGAAGGAGCGAAAAAGAGAAACTAAAACTATAATAAGCACAAAAATAAACAATAATGCGAGCAACCAACGGAGAATATTGTGGTCCAATCCCCCAGATATACCATTTAACCATGAAAAAGGATTCAAACTATCCTTCTGGGCCATAATACCCAGACACTGAAGCTCACGAACAGATTTTGAAACATGCTTAACAATATCAGATATATTAGTGGATACATCGGGCCGTATCCCCCACGGGCAACTCCCTCGGAACGTCCTCGACATTACAAATCCAATTGCTGGCATCAAAGCAGCGGTTAAGCCAGATCAGCAGGAGCACAAGATGGAGGACCTGGAACAAAGAATATGTCACTCACGATGCCGTAAACGTTCAGTATTTAAACAATCTAAACCATCCTGTCCCTCAATAGCTACCCACCAAGTGTTACCCTGGGCAGTTGTCATTATTTCCCCTTTTACAGGAGGGCCACTACCTGATGGTGCCACCCATACCTTTTGTCCGGCATTCTCTGGCTTGGGAATGGGGGGCAATGACTGTTTTACCTCTGGAATAGGCTGTAGTTCAGAAGCGTGAAGAAGTCGGTGGAAAGGTGTACCTCCCTTCAGAGGGCGATGATTCAAAGTGTCGACTGCCTGCTGCAGCACATGGCACCACCCCTTCAGGGTCCCCAGTGGTGTTAACAAATGAATTTGTTCCTTCAGTAAGCCATTCATTCGTTCAACTAACCCAGCAGCCTGTGGGTAATAAGGAATATGGTGGACCCATAGATACTGTTGTCAGTTGCCCAATCACAGATTGCCTTCCCAGAGAAGTGCGAGCCATTATCAGACTGAATTTCTTCTGGTACATCATAACGAGAAATTAAATGGTTTAGATGAATTAAGGGTGGCATGTCAAAGTGGTAGCAATACGGTAGTTATGGGGGACTTCAACATGAAGGTGGACTGGGATAATCAGACGGGGGCAGGAACACAAGAGAGTGAGTTTATTGAATGTCTACGAGATACTTTCTTGGAGCAGCTAGTGGAGGAACCTACCAGGGGGAAGTCGATACTGGACTTGGTGCTGTGCAGCTAAGCAGAGTTAATAAGTGACCTCGATGTAGGGGAGCCACTAGGGAACAGTGACCATGGTATGGTTACTTTTGAGCTGCAATTAGAAAGGGAAAAAGAAAGGAAGTCGGAAGCATCTGTACTGCAGTTAAATAAAGGGGATTATGCAGCTATGAGGGAGGAGCTAGCCAAAATAAAATGGAAAGATACACTAGCTGGGATGACAACTGGGGGGAAATGGCAGGTATTTTTGGACATTTTTCACAGGATTCAGGACAAATTTATTCCAAAGTGGAGGAAAGGCTCTAGGAGATGCAAATGGCAGCCGTGGCTAACTAATGAAATCAAGTGCAATATCAAATCCAAAGGGAGTAAGTATAAGATAGCGAAGCGGAGTGGGAAGCTAGAGGATTGGGAAACCTTCAAAGAGCATCAGAGGGTAACTAAGAAAGTCATAAGAGAGGGGAAAATGAAGAATGAGAGGAAATTAGCAAATAATATAATGGAGGATAGCAAAAGCTTTTTTAAATATGTGAAGAGGAAGAAATTGGTTCGGTCCAAAATTGGTCCATTAAGAATGGAAAAGGGTGGAATTATTACCGGAAACAAGGAGATGGCTGAGGAATTTAACAAATACTTTGCAACTGTCTTCACCAAGGAGGATATAGGTTATGGTCAGTTAGGGGGTAGTGGTCATGCAGTATCAAGAGACTTGGGGAACTTTCCTGGGGAACTAGGGGATCTAATGGATATCCGGATCCAGAAGCAAGAGGTTGTGAGTAAATTGTTGGGACTGAGGGCTGATAAATCCCCAGGGCCTGATGGGCTGCATCCCAGGGTGCTTAAAGAAGTTGCTATGGAAATTGTGGAGGCACTGGTCGACATTTTCCAAAGTTCCATAGATTCGGGGGAGGTCCCTGAGGATTGGAGAGTGGCTGATGTGGTGCCGATTTTTAAGAAGGGAGGGAGGGAGGAAACGGTAAATTATAGACCGGTCAGCCTGACATCAGTGGTGGGGAAGATATTGGAATCTATCATAAAAAGAGTAATAACAGAACACTTAGGCAGAAATAATAGTATAAGGGCTAGTCAGCATGGATTCCATAAGGGTAAGTCATGCTTGACTAACCTTCTGGAATTTTTTGAGGATGTGACAAAGAGGGTGGACTCGGGAGAGCCAGTGGATGTGGTGTATTTGGACTTCCAGAAGGCCTTTGATAAGGTAGCACACGGGAGACTAGTGGGCAAGATTAGGGAGCATGGTATTGGAGGTAAGGTGCTGACATGGATAGGAAATTGGTTAAGAAATAGGAAACAAAGGGTTGGAGTAAGCGGGTCTTTTTCAGGATGGCAGGATGTAATGAGTGGAGTGCCGCAGGGATCGGTATTGGGTCCTCAGTTGTTTGTAATTTATGTAAATGATTTGGATGAGGGGATTATTAATAACATGAGCAAATTTGCAGATGACACTAAACTGGGTGGCGGTGTGAGGAAGATGTCAGGAAAATGCAGAGGGACTTGGACAGGTTGGGGGAGTGGGCTGCTGAATGGAAGATGACGTTCAATGTGAGCAAATGTGAGGTTATCCATTTTGGGGGCAATAATAGGAAAGCTGAGTATTATTTAAATGGAGACAAGCTAGGGAGTGGGGAGGTGCAAATGGATCTGGGTGTACTTGTTCACCAGTCACTGAAGGCTAACATGCAGGTTCAGAAAGCTGTGAAGAAGGCAAATGGCATGTTGGCTTTCATAAAGAGGGGATTGGAGTATAGGAATAGAGACGCCCTTCTGCAGTTGTACAGGGCCCTGGTGAGACCCCACCTGGAGTATTGCGTCCAGTTTTGGTCTCCATTTTTGAGGAAGGACATACTAGCTATAAAGGGTGTGCAGCGCAGATTTACAAGGTTAGTTCCAGGGATGGCGGGGTTGACATATGCTGAAAGGCTAGAAAAACTGGACGTATCCGATGGAGTTTAGAAGGATGAGGGGGGACATGATTGAGGTATACAAAATCATCAGGGGGATAGACAGGGTGAAGTCGGATTACTTGTTCTCAATGATGGGGGAGACGAGGACTAGAGGGCATAGTTTAAGAATACAGGGTAGGCCCTTTAGGACGGAGATGAGAAAACATTTTTTTACCCAGAGAAGTGTGAATCTGTGGAATGCTCTGCCACAGAGGGTGGTAGAGGCAGATTCGCTGATTATGTTCAAAAGAGAGTTAGATAAGACTCTAGTGGACAAAGGAGTTAAGGGTTATGGGGATAAGGCTGGAAAGGGGTACTGATGGTAGTGATCAGCCATGATCTGTAAAATGGCGGTGGTGGCTCGACAGGCCAAAGGGCCTACTCCAGCTTCTATTGTCTAGTCCTTGGATAGTGCTAGCTTGGTCAGCCGTCTTGGTGGGAAAAGCAAAAACCAGGCCCGAAAAGGTGTCAACATTACTAGGATGTAACATTTACCCATACAGTCTGGCTTGGGGCCTATGTAATCAATTTGCCAGACCGCAGCTGAGCGATCTCCCTGTCTTATTCAGCCATGCGGACCAGGAGGAATGGTGCAGGACTTCACAAGCTGGCATGCTGGGCATGTACGCGTGACCATGCGGACATCGTCCTGATGGACGGGTAAGGCATGTGTACGGGCCCACATAGCTGATCCCTTCTCCCCCAAATGACCACTCTGTTCGTGTGCCCATCGAGCCAGGGGAACAGTATCGGCGTGGCTGATAGTGGCAAGCTGATCTGCTACTGCATTATGTTGTGCCATGTTCGTCATCTCATTGGTATGGGCATCAACGTGATATACGGTTATCTCACGATGATGGGAAGCATCCCACAACAGCTGCCACAAGTGTTTGCCCCATACTGGGCGGTCATGTACCAGCCAGTCATTCTTTTGCCAATCAGGCATCCATACCACTAGTCCATTAGCCACCGCCAGGAATCAGTAAACAAGCGAAGAGGGTGATCATGGGGGTCTAGTGATAAAGTGACTGCCTTCAACTCAGCATACTGACTGGAGCCACCATCCCCCTCCTCCAATAAGTGAGTTCCTGACCTGGGATGGTAAGCCATTGTCTTCCACTTCTGCTTTCCTTGCATCCACCGGCTGCTACCATCAGTAAACCAGGCATCCTCTTGTTCTGCTGGAGTGAGCGAATCATATGGTGTACCCCACTGAACTGGTGAAGGGGATAAGGGAGGGGGCAAGGTGGGTTCAACGTCTTCATGACGAGACGGAAGATTAGCCACCTGTTCATGTATGCGGCCCACCCCTTCAGGCCCTCTGGTTGCACGACTCTGAATATACCACTTCCATTTAACAATAGAAGACTGCTGAGCCCGCCCGATCTTTAGGTTAGTGTCATTAGCCAGGACCCAGTTCATTATTGGAAGTGCAGGTCACAATTGAACATCTGCATCGCCTGTCATTCTTTCAGTTTCCAGCAGGGCCCAGTAACAGGCTAGTAACTGTTGTTCAAAAGCAGAATAACGAGTGGCAGCCTCGGGCATGGTACGTGACCAAAATCCCAGTGGGACTCGGTGGCCCTCTTGTTTCTGCCAGAGGCTCCAGGATGCCACATCATCAGTAACGGAGACCTGTAGTTTGTAGGGGGTATCTGGGATGCGGGGAGCAATGGGCAGGGCCTGAAGAATAGCCTGCTTGGCGGATTGGAATGCCCTTTCCTGATCGTCACCCCATGCAAAGTCTGTTTTCTTTCGGGTAACCTTATATAGAGGACGTAAAAGCAATGCCAAGTGTGGAATATGGCATCGCCAGTATCCCAATAACCCCAGAAAACGCTGGGTCTCTTTTGTTAGTAGGAGTGGCCAAGACTGCGATCTTATTGCGAACTTTATCGGGAACCACCTGTTCTCCAGCAATGCCACTGAATTCCAAGGAAGATAACTGTCTGGGACGGGCCCTGTACCTTGGCGGGGTTAATGGCCCACCTTCTTTGCATCAGGGTATCTTGGATACTCTCCATACCTTCCTGTACCATCTCTTCCATGGCCCCTTGGATCATCACATCATCAATATAACGGTGAATTGAGAGAGAAGGCGATACTGGCACCATCTCCAAATCACGGCCAATTAGGCTGTGGCAAATAGTGGGAGAGTGTACATAGCCCTGAGGGAGGTGGCTGAAGGTATACTGATGCCCCTTCAAGGTAAAGGTGAAATGATCCTGTGAGACCTCATCTATAAGAATACTGAAGAAGGCATTAGCGAGATCAATGACAGCATACCATGTTCCTGAGTTCCCAGTAGCAATGTTTTCAATAAGGGTGCACTTGATGGGTCTAACTTCTCATCCCAACTAATGGGTGGTCCCAACAAAGACAGGGTATTGCCAACATGCCAAACCCATCGTCTTTGGAAGTCCATCCCGGAATCAAGAACTGCTCAGGGCTCACCTCTTTCTTTCAGCGAAACATCTTGAGACCAACCCTGCTCTCTGCGCCAATTTTCTTGGGCAACAGCACGGCCTGGATATTCAGCACGGCCTGGATATTCAGCAACACCCCGCCCTGAGCGATGGTCACCCTTCCCAGCAGCTTGTTGAGCTCCTCATTGTTGCGGACGGCCAGCTGCAGGTGTCTGGGGATGATGTGTGTTTTGTTATCCCGGGCCGCGTTGCCGGCCAGCTCAAGGATTTCAGCCGTCAGATACTCGAGCACAGCAGCCAGATAGACCGGGGCTCCGGCGCCCACCCGCTCAGCATAGTTGCCTTTTCTCAGGTGCCTGTGAACACGGCCCACCGGGAACTGCAGTCCAGCCCGGGACGAGCGGGACTTGGGTTTGGATCGAGCTTTGCCTCCTTTCCCTCGTGCAGACATTTCCACAAACTTTGCATAGCCAGGGACTGATTAAGGATAGTCAACATGGCTTTGTGCATGGTAGGTTGTGTTTAACCAATCTGATAGTTTTTCGAGGAGGTTACCAGGAAAGTTGATGAAGTAAAGGCTGTGGATGTTGTCTACATGGACTTTAGTAAGACCTTTGACAGGGTCCCACATGAGAGGTTAGTCAGAAAGGTTCAGACACTCCATATTCACGGTGAGGAACTAAACTGGATTTGACATTGGCTGGACCGTAGAAGCCAGAGAGTGGTGGTGGATGATTGCCTCTCAGACTGGAGACCTGTGGTGTGCCTTAGGAAATGTTGCTGGGACCATTGCTGTTTGTCATCTACATCAATGATCTGGATGATAATTTGGTCAATTGGATCAGTGAGTTTGCAGATGGGAGGTTTTGTAGACAACGAAGAAGATTTTCAAAGCTTGCAGAGGGATCTGGATCAGGTGGAAAAGTGGCAGATGGAATTTAATGCAGACAAGTGTGAGAGTGTTGCATTTTAGAAGGCAAACCAAAAAGGACATGCATTGTAAATGCTAGGTGTGTAGTGGAACAGCGGAATTCCCTCAAAATGGCGTCACAGGTAGATGGGGTTGTAAAGAGAGCTTTTGGCATAATGGCCATCATAAATCAAAGTATTGAGTGTAGGAATTGGGGTGTTATGATAAAACTGTTTAAGACATTGGTGAGACTATATTTGGAATATTATATGCAGTTTTGATCACCTAACTACAGGAATGATAACAATAATCTATAAAAAGTGCAGAGAAGATTTACTCTGATTTTGCCTGGACTTCAGGAACTGAGTTACAGGGAAAGGTTAAATAGGTTAAGACTTTATTCTCCTTTTCCAGTTGTTAATGTTGCGATGGTAGAAGAGGCATGTTCAGGATTTAACAAGAACATAAAAGTTCAAAACTACATTTTTTATAACTTTGAATTTGTTTCTGTAACCAATATCTATACCTTTCTCTCTTGATTTAACCAGTATGATCTAACCCTGCTAGTCACCATTGTCATGGAGTTCCAATGGCATTTTGTATTACTCTGTGTATGTCTACCGTTAGAATCAGAATTTATTGTCATGAACAAGTTACAAAATTTGTTGTTGTACCCTTAGAGGGAATTTAAATAAACAAGCAGCTATGAATATTTTTTGACCCCTCAAACAGGTTCTTGTTGTATCAATAGAAAGAGAAATATGAAAGGGGGCACATCTTCAATCATATCTACTGTCCTGTTTTGAAGCTAGGATTGAATCAAGTGTAACTGAAGAGGTGTGTCTGTGGAAACTTTAGAAACTGCAAATTCCAACAATCTTCCACTCAATTTGCAGCAGATGTCAATCTTTCAACACTATTGTCTCTCGTGGACTTTCATTTCACATGCACATCCAGATTTCCCTGTGGAACCATTCTTCCCACGTGAGGCTCATTGGGCTAATCAGCACCTCCCTAGAACATCACAGCTGTGTCAGAATACAAAAGCCTACACTGTTGCTTCATCCTAATGCTGAGGAAGTACAGCACTGTTCAATTGAAAGCCCTTCTGATCTCTTGGACATGAAAGATATGGGAACTGCATTTCATAGAAGAACAGGGAGGGAGTTAACAATGGCATCATTCAGTCATCCTCACAAAATAGATTATAAAATGATTATCATCTGACCTCATTGAGAAACTTGATTGCCTCGTTTCCTACATCTCAGCGGTGATTGTTTCAAAATTTCTGTTTTGGATGACTTTGTATTCATTTTCAGTACGATGGCAAGACATATTACATATTCCAATTTGCCCTTCAGTGAGTAGTTTGTTGTTGAGAGAGTTTTGGGATCTGGACCCAGTGACAGTGAAGGAGCGGCAAAGAGAGCCACTTTGTAAATGTGTCATTTTCAAGTCAAGACAAGCCACCTTTATTTGTCGTTCATACCGTAACTGCTAACCCAATGCACAGTAAGGGCGAGATAATGTTTCTCCAGGTCCATGGAGCAAATTTACATAAATAAGGGTTAAATATTAAAACACAATATAATAAAAATCCATGATATACTAGTGCACATATGTTTTTGGAATTGAGGAGCCTGATGGCTTGGGGTAAAAAAAACCTGTTGCACAATCTGGATGTGTGGGCCCAAATGCTACGGTACCTCCTTCCAGATGGCAGAAGGGAGAAAAGTTTACAAGAAGGGTGTGAAAAGCCCTTCACAATGTTATTTGCCTATCTTTAACTGGGTCCTTTTAAAAATAATTTAGCCTGTTATTTAAAATTGTTTATGAAATATTGGTGTTGATGACGAAGTGAGCATTCATTATACATTGCTTGTCAAGTATTGAAGATGGGTTTCAGATGCCACTTTGATCACCTGCAGTGTGTGCAGTGAAGATAATCCCACAGCACTTGATGTTGTATTAGGATTCCAATTCAAGACCCAATACCAAGTTGGGTTGCAGTGTCTCAAGTCCATTAGAGCACAAGATTAAAACGCAAAAGTCTGCAGACACTGTGGCTGAAGTAAAAACACAATGCTGGAGAAACTCAGCAGGTCAGTCAGTGTACTTTAAAGCAATGTAGCCAATGTTTCGGCCCTGAGCCTTTCATTAATGTATGAACAAAATGTAAACAGGCACCCGAACAAAATAGTGGGAGGGAGGGACACAGAACAGCTAATGTGATGCTGATCAATGCTCTCTCACTAAAATTTAAGAGAAAAAAATTGTAGATGTAGAAACTCCATCTGCTGAAGGTAAGAACCTATGGTAAATGGAGGAGGAGTTTTAAAGAGTTCTTGTACAATATTCTCACTCATTTCTGGAAAATAATCTTTAAGCTACACTCAAGAAAGCGCCATTTCTTCAGCTTGTAGATGCTGTTTTTAGGAAAAAAGTTCATCTGGTGTTAGGATGGGATATACAGCTCCTGAAATTTTATCTTCCAGATTTGATTTGAAATACTGTACAAAATGGCTGCTGTGTTCGGCAGACTGGACAGCGGTGAGTAGAGCCTTTTCCAATTCATTTTAGAAATATTCTGAGAGGCTTACATCATTTCGTAAAAATAAAACAAACTGGATTGTTTAGTTTAAAGAGTGTGTCTCAACTACAATGGGAAACAGCATGGCTCTTTTGACTATTGGCATCAACTTGTGGGAAATATGGGCACCAATGTTTGCACAATATTCCATCCAAAGTAGGACAAAATAATAAATCGAAACATGGTTTCAGTGATGTAAGTCGAGGGATAATTATTGGTCAGGCTGTGCTATAATTAAAGAATATTTTGAAATCTCACTCAACTTCTCAAATGTTTTGGCTGCAATGTGCAGAAGCTCCATCCTCCTTGTTTCAGAAAATTTTGAGTTCAAATCCTAATCCAGATACCAAAATCTAAACTTGCTATATTGAGCTGAGTTTGGAGATGTCATTCTGATGAAGACCTGCTTACCTCTTGGAAAGATGTGGAAGATGCTCAATGAAGAATGGACCTAACTTCTGGAGTAGTGTCCATTAGTTATTCCTCAATCAGGTTTATTGTCATGAACAGGTCTCAAAATTTGTTGTTTTGCAGCAGCTGTGTGGGTATTACAGGGCAAAAATTGCTATAAATTACATTTCCTTAAATATACTATTTAAACATTAGACAAAAGAAGAGGGGGGAAAAGTGAGGTAGTGATTGTGGTTCATTGTCCATTCAGATAGTTAATGGCAGAGGGGAAGAAGCTGTTTTTGTTATGTCTTCAAGATCCTTTACCTCCTTCCTGATGGTAGCTGTAAGTAGAGGGCATGGCCTGGGAGTAGTCCTTAATGATAGGATTCCTTAAGACAGTCATCAATGCCTATGATGGTGCTGGCCAGGTTTACAACACATCTTATTGCTCAAATTTGATTTCTAACTTTTCCCTGTTGCAATGAAAGATCATTGACCTTAGTCTTCTCTCCTCGAAGTGGCTGCCTATTGGAATATTTGCACCATTTTCTGTTTTACTTCCAACTTCTATAGCTTTATTCAATAACATCCATATTGAAGAGCCTGGCCTTATATAAAAGGTCCTCTGTGTTTCCTGCATTTTATCAGTCACCACATTTCAGAGAAAAATTAGCTTTAATAGGTTGTAAAAGATTAAGACAATTCCTTGGATTGTAAAACTGGATACAAATATCAGAGTGTTCCTCAACAATTTGGATTATATACATATTTCGTCCTTCCACTCCTTCTGTCTTTTGCATTTTTACTCCCTGCCTCTTATTCTTCAAACCAGTACTGCCCCGATGGAGGCATGAACATGTCACAAAATTTGCTCTTTTGCTGCAGCTTCACAGAGGAAACATTTACATAAACCACCTTACAAAATAAATAGTGCGAGGAAAAAGTCAAAGTGAGGCAGTGTCTATGGTTCATTCAGAAATCTGACAGCAGAGGGGAAGAAGCTGTCCTTGTGCTGTTGGGTGCTCGTCTTCAGGCTCCTGTTCCTTTTTCCATATGGTAGCAGAGTGAAGAGGGCATGGCCTGGGTGGTTGGGGGTGGGGGTCTTTGAGGATAGAGAATGCTTTCTTGACTTGCTTTGTAGATGCCCTCGATAGAGTGAAGACTGGAGCCCGTGATGTCACAGGCCAAATTAACAACCCTCTAGAGTTTTTTCTAGTCCAGACCATTTTTGCACCTCCTTACCAGACAGTGATGCAAACAGCCAGAATGCTTTGATTTTCAAGAGTCTTCGGTGACATATCGAATCTCCTCAAACACGTCTCAAGTATAGCTGCCAGCAAGGTTTCAGATAGGATTTTAAAACAGGGCTCTAAAATCTAAAGATCCAATAGCAAATGAGCAGGATGCAAACCAGTTCCAATATTTACACCTCCACCAGAACTGTTAAATATCACTGGACAACAAATTTTTTTCAGAAGGTTTTCTTCCTGAAAAATAATTGGGGACTATGATAGACGACTTCAAGCTGAACACAAAGATAATTTCAGATGGGCTGAATCACGTAGGAAGTTGGAGAAACATTACATTAACTTTTATTGAATTTAGCAGGTTTAATTGCACAATGATACAGACACATTGTGTTAGTTCAACTGACCTAAAAATGCTTTGCCGCTGATTTTCATTTGTACTCAGCATCTGATGCCTCTCATGTCAGTGTCCAGCAATAATTGGCCAGCATTGATGGATTCCGGTTGCTCTGATACTGCTTTTCCATGGTCACACTGTCCCTGCTGATCTTGGTCACTGACTACACCATGATCAGCAGGGAAGAAGTCCAAGTGCGAATGCAGAAAATAAATTTTCATTTCATGGTTTTCTATACTTGAAGTATGCTTCATCGACTAAAGCTTGGCCTTCACTGCCATTATCCCCTCAGTGCTGGTCAAGAAGCTACAAACTCTAGGCCTCTGTACCCACCTCTGCAACTGGATCCTTGACCTTTTCAGCGGAAAACCACAGTCAGTACGAATTGGAAACAACGTCTCCTCCTCACAGATTATCAACACAGGCTTAACCCACTGCTCTACTCATTATGCACCCATGACTGCGTGGCCAGGCACAATTCCAATGCCATCTACAAGTTTTCCGATGACACCACAGTTGTTGGCAGAATCACAAACGGCAATGAGGAAGAGTACAGGAGGGAGATAGATCAGCTCATTGAATGGTGTAACGATAACAACCTTGCACTCAACGTCGGCAAAAGGAAGGAGATGATTGTGGATTTCAGGAGAAAATCAGGGACTCAGTAGTGGGGAGAGTCAAGAACTTTGAATTCTCTTATGTGTCAACATCTTCACGTTGATGCAATCACGAAGAAGACTCGCCGGCAGCTCTACTTTGTGAGGTGTCTGAGGAGATTCATTATCTCACTGAAGACTCTAGTAAACTTCTGCAGCTGGACCGTGGAAAGTATTCTGGCTGGTGGCATCACTGCTTGGTTTGGAGGCACCATCTCACAGGATGAGAATAAACTCCAGAGAGTTGTTAACACGGCCTGCGACTTCACTTCATCGAGGACATCTACATGAGGCGGTGTCTTAAAAAAGCAGCCTCTATCCTCAAGGAACCCCACCACCCAGGCCGTGCCCTCTTCACTCTGCTACCATTGGTTGGGGGGGGGAAGGTACAGGAGCCTAAAGACGAGCACTCAAAGGCACAAGGATAGCTTCTTCCTTTCTGCCATCAGATTCCTGAATAATCAATGAATGAAAGACACAGCCTGACTTTTCGTGCATTATTTTATTTTTATATAGTAATGTCGTAAGATGGTTATATTTGCACTGGGACGCTGCCACAAAACACCAAATTTCATAACCATAAATCTGATTCCGACTTAAATTATGACAGGAAATTACAAACGTGGCTTATATCTAACAAACTGTACATGATGGGAAAATTTTTAAGATGATTTCAGAGACCAGCAGCCCAAAAACCATAAAATACACCCAAAAGTGTTCAGGGAGGAAAATATTCATTGCCCAATGTCTTTAGTCTAATTATTATCATGATCAGGCAGCAAGTGATGGAAGAGAAACAGTTAATAATAATAACAGTCAACGATCATCTTTAGAACTGGGACAAACAAGAGCAAGTTCTGATTTTTTAATTCTGATGGAGTGTTTTGGAGATGAAACATTAACTGTTTCTATTTTCACTGCCCTGTCCTGCTGAGAATTGCAGCTTTCCAATACATCCAGTTTTAAAATTTTATTTTAATTTATTTCCTGGCGTTTGAAGGGGCTTGATCTCCAAACTGTCTGTCCTCCATTACAGAAATGACCAGATTGCAATTACTTAATTTGCTATAAAGATAAAAATCTTAATTCTTTTATTTCCTTTCATTCTTTTTGTTCTACATTGGTGCCATGTTCAATCTTATTTTTATTATATAGTATTTTAAGGAAGAATCAACACATTATCAAATTTTGCACTATTGTTTATTAATACAAAATTATCCATCATGCCGATCCTTAAAAGAAATGTAGGAAATAGAATTTAGAACGAGAGTGGATCTTATAGAAACATGAAATTATAAAATAAAGGAAGGTAAGTTGTTTCCATTGATGGGGCGACCATCATGGGGAGGGGGGGGGTCATAACTTCAAGATCCAGGGTAGTAAATTAGATGAGGAGAAACTGCTTTTCCCAGAGGGGTGGTGCATTTGTGGAATTTGCCACCCATTGAGGCAGTGGAGATGACCTCAGTAAATATATTGAAGACAAGTTTAGATAGATTTTGACATAGTAGGGGAATTAAGGGATATGGGGGAAAGCCGGGTAGGTGGAGGTGAGTCTATCATCAGATCATCACATTGAATGGCGGAGCAGGCTCGATAGGCCGATGGCTGACTCCTGCTCCTGTTTCTTAGGTTCTTATTGGAGCACCTGGAGAAAACCCATGTGGTCACGGGGAGAATGTACAGACTCGTTGTTGACAGCAGCAGATTTGAACCTGGCTCGCTGCTGCTGTAATAACATTGCACTGACTGCCACACTAGCATGCTGTACCCATCAGGGGAATTCTTGTACATGGCACATAGAGTGGCACAAGTCGCCTGGAAAAGGTGAGAAATAATATTAAGGAAAAATAATGGACTGATTGGTCATAGTCTGGAGATTCCAGATGTTCCTAACCAAAACCTACAATAGTGAATTTAATTCCAAATTCAATAGTGGACAATATCTGTACATTGAAAATGCAAAGTTAAAGTCTTAATTAGCCCAAAATTCCATCACCTGTAAAATGGTTTATTAAACCCCTTACTTTATCCCCACAATTCATTCTTGTCAACATGCTGAAATCAGATGCATATTCTGATCTTCCATTTTTCCTTCCAAAGTGGATAACTCAGTTTCCTCCCATGTGTAATTGGGCGATTCAGGCTTGTGGGCTGTGCTGTATTTCTAGATTAAGCACAAGACATCAAGCACAATTAACTAATTGAATATTATTACGAGCTACCTTCTTAGTAAAATGGGATTATCACTGAAAGGGATAGTGTAGGCAAGAGGAACTGAATGGTCAGTTCACACAAGCACCATCTCAACGCACGTCACAGCCCAGCGACAAATTGATACATTGGAAAGACATTGTGATTTTGCAAGGGAGAACCATTCTGACGGTTGCAAAGAAAACAGCTTTTTAAAGCAGCTCATGTGGCCAGCCATTTTGTGGAATTCAGGGCGAAGCATGCTCTGTGAATGACTGGGCCTTTTCTGTAGATTGACCTGTGCCAGGAGGGTCTTTTGGGAAGCAAAGTGCTTCATTTTGATTGTGACCAACAATGAAGATCATTTGGAGCCAGGGTCTTGGAAGCTTCATGGAGGCCGCCCAGTTTGAGTCTTGTCTACAAGAGGACCAGGAGTATTATGACTGCAGCTCGTGTGGATGGACATTTCTTCAAAGGCAACACAAGGAGAATTTGTGAGTCTGTATCAGCTGCAACTCCAGTATTTTCATTAGTTTATCATTAAATGTGGGCATCAAATTTCAAAGGCCTATACTTCAACAATGAATTTGAAAGACTGATCTTTGAAATAACCATCGAGATTTTGGTCTGAACTGTAATTATCTGGGTACACACACACAGATTTAGTGTTAAGGATAGTTTGAGTACGAAATAAAACCAATGGTTTTAAAATTAAACACTGTCTGGTTCACTGTCTATGGCAGCTTGTTACGCGCGGTTTGGAACAAAATTGATATGCTTACTTCATTATCTATTTCAGCATTAAATTGATTGGCTTGGGTGGCATGGTTAGGGTAGTGCTGTTACAGCGCCAGCAACCCAAGTTCAAATCTAGTACTGTCTGTAAGGAGTTTGCACGTTCTGCCCGGGAGCTCCAGTGTCCTTCCACTCTTCAAAATGAACCGAGGTTGCGGGTTAATTGGGTGTAATTGGGCCGAAAGGATCTGTTACTGTGTTGTATGTTTATATTTTAAAAATTGATTACGATTGAAATAATGTTCTTCATGTTCAGTGATTTTTTTTTAAGTCAAGGTGTAATCCCTTTTTCAGATCCTTATTTTTCTCTTGAAATGTTAATACACAACAGGCCAACACAAATTGAGTGCACACCCAGCAATACATTACCACAGAAATAAAACAACAATTAGAAATAAAACTCGTGTTACCTTGAATTCAGCTGGTTGTTATGAAATAGTTAATCAAGTTCAGCACTTTGCTTGAGAGTTTGAATAGGCAAAGTTGCAAGAATTCTACTCCAAATATACAATCAAATGATTATGTATCAGAGAGTGAACTTCATTGTAGGATAAAACCAATTGTTATGTGCAAAATAAAAACAGTATTTTAAAAACAGTACTCACAGTTCATTTGGGAAAAGATGATTCTCTTGTGTGATCAGTTTTATAATCAATGTCTTTGAGACAGTTAAATCCATTTGTGAACTACTTAGCAAATGATTGTTTAGTAGTGTGGTAGTGTACATAATATTATAACAGCTAAATTATTGGAATTTTGCTTCCCAAATGGATCTGTGGTAAGTTTGTCATAATATAATTCAGGGAAGTATTTATTTTAAAACAAAATACTCACACAGATTCTCTTCTTTCTCTCTTTGGCTTGGCTTCACGGACGAAGATTTATGGAGGGGATAAATGTCCACATCAGCTGCAGGCTCGTTTGTGGCTGACAAGTCCGATGCGGGACAGGCAGACACGGTTGCAGTGGAAAATTGGTTGGTTGGGGTTGGATGTTGGGTTTTTCCTCCTTTGTCTTTTGTCAGTGAGGTGGGCTCTGCGGTCTTCTTCAAAGGAGGTTGCTGCCCGCCGAACTGTGAGGCGCCAAGATGCACGGTTTGAGGCGATATCAGCCCACTGGCGGTGGTCAATGTGGCAGGCACCAAGAGATTTCTTTAGGCAGTCCTTGTACCTCTTCTTTGGTGCACCTCTGTCCCGGTGGCCAGTGGCGAGCTCGCCATAAAACACAATCTTGGGAAGGCGATGGTCCTCCATTCTGGAGACGTGACCTACCCAGCGCACACACCGATAAGCAATCATCAAATGGGCAAAACACAAAAGTCTGCAGACACAGTGGTTAAAGTAAAAACACAATGCTGAAGAAACTCAGCAGAATACATAACCAATGTTTCAGGCTTCGTCAAGGTAGTCGCTGTTTGACCTTCTGAGTTTGCCCAACATTGTGGTTTTAGCAATCATCAAAGGGTGGTTTAATTAGGGTGTGAAGTTTCCCAGCAGTGAATCAGAATGCCTGCAATGGGTGTTGTCCTGAAGACAATTATTCTTCCTTCCCCCCCCACCCCCCACCCCACGACACGGTTTCTCATATATTTGTGGGATCAGTGCAATATTCATCTATTACCATGCCAATTCAGCTTTTCAAAGGACATTTTGGCAACCAATTAGAAGCAAAATCTTCTGCATGCAGAAAAAAATGGTCAGTATGCTTAATGTTCACTTTGGGCTAAGCAGTAACTCCTCAATGATATTGACTGACCCAAAGAGAATATTAAGCACTCTGACCCTCTGACTATCATTGAGGAGATGCTGCTTGGCCTGTTTTCAGCATTTTTTTATATTTTATTTTTTAATGATGAATTGTAACTTTGTGCCATTCAGATCTCTGGCACATCTCATTACAAGCAAAGACATTCTCAGCTAACTCTGCACACTTTATAATGCAGAAACTACTTTATTTTCCTTTATTACAGTTGCATTTTTAGCATTTAAACAATTCAAGAGTTTAGATATTTATGGCAAAGAAGATATTGTTTTGGGGTGAGTGTCAAATTGGAAAACTGGAGGTGTAAAATCCAGTGATAATTGGGGGATCAGAGTTGGAGAGGGTGAACAAATTTAAGTTCTTGGGAGTCACTATCTCAGAGGATCTTTCCTGGATCCACTAATGGCATTGTGAAGAAAGCACATCAGTGCCGCTACTTCCTCAGGAGTCTGCGAAGATTTGGTATGACATCAGAAACATTGGCAAATTTCCACAGATGTGTGGTGGAAAGTGTGCTGACCGGCTGCTTCACAGTCTGGCACGAGGACATCAGTACGCCAGAGTATAAAACCTTGCAGAAGGTAGTGGACACAGTCCAGGACATCACAGGCAAAATCCTCCCCACCATCAAGAACATTTAAGGAAATGCTGTTGTCGGAGAGCAACAGTGATCATCAAGGATCTGCACCACCCAGCACTATTTTCGTTGCTGCCATCAGGAAAGAGGAATAGGTGTGATGAGACTTGCACCACCAGATTCAGATACAGCTGCTACTCCTCCACCATCAGACTCCTCAACAACAAACTAAATCAGCGACTCATTCTACTTTTGTGCTTTTTATTCTCTCTGTATTGCACATTCATTATCTGTTTGTAGCTCTTTACATGTGTGTGTTGTGTACAATTTTTCTTTATGTACTACCATAACTGCCTCGCCTACAGGAAAAGGAATCTCAGGATTGTATGTACTCTGACAATAAATCTGAAATATGGTCGTTGACCTGTTTTCATCGCTTTTTATATTTTATTTTACAATGATGAATTGTAACTTTGTGCCATTCAGATCTCTGGCACATCTCATTACAAGCAAAGACATCCTCAGCTAACTCTGCACACTTTATAATGCAGAATCTTCTCAAACTTATTTGAGGCTTTATTTACAGTTGCATTTTTGGCATTTAAACGGTTCATGGATTTGGATAATTTTTGCAAAGACGTGATGGGGGGGAATGGGTGTGAAATTGGCTAGTAATGATGTCAGTGGGTGATCCGCGATTGGTAATCGAGTGCTTCAGCCTGGATTCCATCCTCCCTCTCCGCCTGTACCCCCACCCCCGGCGATCGAGTGCGCGGCGCTCGCTCCCGCCTGGCCGCGCTCTCTCTCTCCCTCTTCTAAGATGGCCGCCGCCGCCGCCAGCCCGGAGGACCTGACAAAGGCCGAGCCCGTTGACCGCCCTCCAACGAAGGAGCCAAGCGGCGGAGGTGACGGTAGGCAGCCGGGGGTGGGGTGGGGTGCGAGCGGGGATGGGGTGGGAGGTGGTTGGCCGCGAGGCGGGAGGGCTGCCGGGACGGAGCGGTGTCTGAGGCCTGGTGGCGGCGGTTGGTCACTGAGGAAAAGGGTGGGTGGGGGGGGGGGTGATGAGAGTCAGTATATGAGCCCAGCCACCTGCAGCCCGCCCCTCCCCTCCCCCAGGTGACCCACCTTCCCGGGACTATCTCCATCTCTGCCTTGTGAGCCTCCACCCTGCGAACCTTGAAGCCGTTGCCATGATTTTAGGCGTCTCTTTGTACAGAGACTGCGGGGGCCCCAACGCCCTCTCCTCACTGTAACCTTCCCGAAAGTAAAGTTATCAACCCAGAAAGACAGCGTTTAATTTCCCTCCGTATTAAAAGTTCTGGATTTCACACAGCATTTCCTTACCCATAACGTAAAAAGTGTTGCAGTACAGCCTGGAAACTGAACTTGGGGGTATCTTTGCCATATAAAGTACAGTTTGTCCTGCTGAGTACCTCCAGCATTGTGTTTTTACTTCAACCACGGTGTGTGAAGACTTTCATGGTTTTTTTGGGGTCAGATTTTGTTTTTTAAACTAGTGCAGCTTATTTTAAAACGGTGGAACACGTATCACATACAATCTAAAAAACGAATATAACGTATTTGTAAAAAATGTCAACCACATTTGGATTATATAGGAGCCCAAATATAATTATAAAAAATAAGGTGCTGCTATTATAAAAATAGGTGACCTCCTCAATGAACTTTCTTTTTTTATTAACCCAGACCTGACTTGTATTAATCTACAAAATGAGCCTTTCCACAGGCTCTTGCATTTTGGGGAAAGAATTGATTTATGAAAATGTGTTGTAAATTCCTGAATGAAATGCAAAAAATGTTTTTATACTTCAGTGTTAAATTTTGGTTCATAGGACACAAGGAGAAGAGATGCATTGGAGATAAATTTTTGAAAAATGGTCAAGTAAGGGGAATGTGTTGTGTCCCACGCTGCTGGTCTCTGCACCTTATGCCAGCTTCTAAGTGATTAAAGCTGTTTTCATGAATGCAGAATCAAACAGAATGGGATGAATTAACACAACACGTTTCACTGAATAGTTTCTTCTTCTAAGATGAAAGTAATTTTCCAAAATGACACAAATAAGAATCAAGGAAAATGGAAGTTTGGAAGCACAAGGCTTATAAAAATGTATTAAATTTTAAATTTACATGCTGGGATTCAAGAAGCCAGTAGAAATCTGGGTGAACAGAACATGATCCAATGGGTGAAGTTTTGAGCAAGTTGAATTGTATATAGGCATTATGCCAGGAGGTTATCTGGGCAGCCGGGCTTTGAATAAATGCTGACTTTTTATTTCAATTAGTCTGGGGGGAAAAACAGTGTAGAAGTTGGACAAATAAGAATGCAGTAAATTTGGTTGCTTTTCTACTCTTAAGTTTAAAGGGTTTTGTGAAATTATAGTCATGACTTTCTCTTCAGCAGTAGGATGGAATGTTTCGTTAGTATAATAGAAGGAACATCAACAAATTTTTAATGGTAAATTTTAAAATGTCATTCTATAGAAAACCTCTGCGCAATAGTTTCTATCTTAAACTTGATATGATAGAGGAAGTATTTTCCTCTTGAATGAATTTTACTTCCTATGGATGCTGCGTGACCAGAGTTTCTCCAGAACTATTGTGTTCTGCACTCGACCCCAGCATCTGCATTTTTTTTATTTGTTCACCTCCTTCAACATTGGCCCTGTGTGTCTTGAATTTTTTTGGATGCAGTTATATATCTGGAGTACTTTAATATTTATGGGTTTGGAAGAGTAACTTTCAAATGAGTTTTTGCAAGCCAAGTGCAATATTTCCACCATGAAACTCATTTATGTGGATTGGATTTTGTTTATTTAGACCAATATCAGGCTATTTAATAGTTTTAAAGTACAAAAAAGTTTTAATATAAACAGCCAAACTACAGAAGACAAGAGGTTGAAGATAAGATTTAAGGGGCTGTTTTATAACAAGGCAGAGCACAAATATTTGTAGCTGCAGAACTCATCTGCGGAATGACCAAGTTGCGCAGGAATAGGTAACTTGGTCCAATCAATTTCTATCGGCAATTAATCACATTTAGCCATATGGTTCTCCAATCTATGACTATTCATACACAGCTTGAATATTGGTCATGTTTTTGTCCTAACCACCTGAAGTTGACTCCTGCGAAGGTTTTTCCTTCCCCCCCCCCACATAGTGTGCTTTTGGCATTGTCTTTTACATTATAACTGCCAAATGTTAGCACTCAGTGCACTTGCCTACATTTTGTTCATACCTTGTGAAGGGCTCAAGCCAGAAACATCAGTTCTGCATCTTTATCTTTAAATTGCATTCTGACTCAGAGGAAATAGTTTGTTTTTTAAAAGGTCACTCAGAGTGCTAACTTTAACACCAAAAGCTGTCACCTTTGCATCACTCAGAAATCCAAATGCTTTTCAGATGATACTACAAATGAATTTCATGGTGGAAATAAATATTGCATGTTTTTCAGCACTTCTGAAAATGTGTTCAGTACCAGATTTGTATCCAGCTATTTTGCTAAGTTTTGACAAAGATGTGTGTGTCCACATAGTGGTTTTCATTGAAGTGTGAAGCGAGAACATTTTTATTCTACATTCTCATTTTTAAAACTACATTTCTGAATTTTATTTTTCTAATATTTAATTGAAATTTAAATGCCGAACCTTTGAGTCATTGTCACTGGAGAAAGCAATTTCTGGCTTAGTAATTTGGAATTCATTTGAGGTTTAATGGTCAATCGATGGAACTAATTTGAGTACAGTGCATATTGCAAAAGTGAGGTTATGGAGCCCTTGTGATCAATTTATTTCTCGGTTTCTTATAACGTTAGTATTTATTCATTGTAAAGGCGTCATGTAATCACTGTGTTAAACCCAACTGGAGGTCTGATGAGGTCTAAAAGCACAGAAATGTGGAAGAACTCAGCAAAAATATGGACTACTCACAGATTGGGTTGGCCTGGGTTTTGGATTTTCCAGATTCTCGGGAAATACTTTTAAAATTCATATTTAAGGAGGAATAAAGAAGAGATGAACAGGTAAATTTCAATAGTTTATTAATGAAACTTTTTCATATAAAATACAAAGTACAAAAATAACAATTATTCATTCATTTCTGCGACTTGTGCGCATCTGTGACATGCAAGCACATAAAAGCCTAATTTTTAAAAAGTTTGAGAGTTTTTGATAAGTCTGGATTCTTGGGTGGTCCATATTTTGGATTTCTACTGTAATCTGCGTGTCGGGCCTGAGTTCAAGGTTTCCCCCTCTGGACGCTGCGAGACCTGCTGAGCTCCTCCAGCATTTCTGTGTTTTTACTACAATCACGTCATCTGTAGGCTTTTGTTTTTCACTCCTGCCTGCAGGATGTAATTGCAGCAGTGGTTAAGGTAGTGCTGATGGATCATGCAGTCATTTCATTCCTTGTCTGGGATGGAGGGAAGATCCAGAATCAGATGTACTTCAGGAGGATGTGAGAATACTAAATAAAATCTTTGTTCAGTTTAAGGGTCGTTGTCGCACTTCAACCATGTAAAATTTTTACAAACGCAAATGATACTGAAAATCTCTGCCTCTAACAGAATAATAATAAGCAGTATAGTGACTTTAAGGTCAAAAAATACTTTGCAGTACAGTCATGTTTTATGGAAACAAGTTGAAAAGTATTAGAGCTATGGAGACATTTGCATTTTGCATTATTCAGGATACTAAAATTACATAATTATTCAGTCATAGCTGGTTACATGCCAATGTACTCTTGTACATTTTATTGAAATATTAGTGGCTTAATTTGAATGAGACAAAAGAAAAGCTGCAGGTCACAACTGGTTTACAAAATTAAATTGCATTTATTTAGCAGATTCATCATTATGTCTAGCAAATTTGGAGCCCATGAGCAAATGTGAAGCACGTTAATTTACTTCATGGCTGTGATCTTGCAACATGGAATATGATTTGCAGGAACACTGGTTATTGTCGCAAACAGCGACATTTTGAAGGCACACTGTCCTGTGTCCAGCTTGAAAGTGACAGTAAAGTCTAAATCTATAATGGAAGCTGTTGAATTCTGTTTCCCAACCTGTAGGATTGGAAACTGGTTTTACAGAAATAATCAGAAGAGTGAAGGTAACCAGAAAAAGATCATAGTCTCAGAGGGAATAAATAGTGGAGTGCAAAAGGAGAGAGTTAAATGAATAATTTGTTCCTTGATTTAGAGGTAGGCTATTGGTATTCTTGTGGTTTGATCAAAGTAAGAATATATTGTTTAAATTTTCCAACCAGTGGACATCCAGATATTGTTCAACTAGTTAACAGCAATTTTAAACCCTAAAATTGACAGACTGGGCATGATAGTGCATTTGTGTATCGATTTTAGACCTTTGTAATATAAAGAAAGTTTAAGTTTGACCATCATTCTGCTCAAGAATGTGTGGATGCTGCAGTTTCCTGTCAATCCCAGTCAAATTTGGACAATATCACCTCAACTTTCTGGCTTTTACTGATCGAGTTCAAGCCTTTTATGTTGGCACAGGAGTATCACCACCACACAGAAGTACATGACTAAACAAACACTTAGTGCTGGTACAGAAACCAGTTGATGACAGCCAATTCAAGTTCATTTTAACATGCTGGCCAATTTGGACAGCTTGGATTCATTTTGTAGTGCTTAAAAATATCAACCGTCTGTTGGGAGTTTTGAGCATATGGCTCAATCTAACACAGAAGATGAGTAATCAGATTCCACAGACGTGATTAACCCTCCGAGGTTAGTCATACAATTTGTTGTGCTAGCTGTAAAGTTTCTCTCCAGTGGAGTGAGAGTTAAGCTGGCAAATCACTTGTAAATACCTGGAGAAAAAAATTGGCATGTTCTGCAGTGAGTTTTTCAATTTCTGTTTACTATTTGCACCATAGTTTGCCACAGTCAAACTGAATGTTTCCTTCTTTAATAATTTTCCACTTAGAATTTTTGGTTGTTATTTATATTTTAAGTTAACTTGGTGCTTTGTGTAACATGTTAAATTGCTCACCTTGTTTAATAAATAACTTCTGTATTTGACTGTAAAAAGTCAGCAGGTCATTTGAAATATAATTAGAACTTGGTGTTGGAGTCGTCAACAAAGTTCAGTATTGTTACAGAGTTGCCGCTTTCCTGAGCTTTGCTTGCGATATTTCACCATAATGTGATAATCACTATTTGATAGTTTTGTCAACATTGAGGTGAAAGTTGGTGACTGCAGCCGTTGAGCATTGAACATAGAAATTATAAGAAAAAAAATTCAATCTAACTTGCCCATGATGGTGTTTTATTGATTACTTCGATGCCATTGGTGCTTTGTAGTTAGTAAGGGATTACTTAAGGTGATATGTGAGTAGGAAAAAAGGTTGAGAACCACTGACAAGCAATATTTTTCATTAATTGAAGAAAATAGATTGTCCTTGTGAATTGTTTTTTAAAGCTTGAGATTCTAACATTTTTCAACAACCATCCAGGGCTTTGGCAAGACTGCAATTGGAGTCCTTATCGAAGGAAGCTTTCACAGTGTCAAACAGAATACGTAACTTATGAAACCCTGGATTCATGAAGAAGGCTATGTCTTGTTAATGAGTCATTGTGAAAGAAATTGAAGGAGGTTTGGTCGAGGCAAAAAAACCAACATGGATCCTCAAGGCACAATTGAAATGATTCTAATTGAAAATGTACCAAAAACTATAAATCTATGTCACCTTCAGTGTTAATATGAAAGCCACAGCAATTACACTTCAATTTGATTGGTATAAAATATTGCCTGGAAAAAAAATTAAATTAACTCATCATTAAGAAGAAAAATAGTTTCAGATGTGGGCCACATAGCTCCTCGGGTCTCATCCCAGTATCCAATAAAGATCTTGGTTGATCATGTATATCTATTTTCTCCCCAGAATACTTCTATCCCTGATTCTTTTGATATCCAAATGAACTTCCCCTAATAACCAGAGCATCCAGGATTTCATGTGGCAAATAATTTTTCATCCCTCTTGAGTAAACATGTTTCTCCCTCTCATTCCTTAGTTCTGTGTCTTGTAATTCTAACAACAGCTCTCATGGAAAAAAGACTCTTTGAATCATCAATTTCTTAATGAGATCCGTTGAAAATTTAAAAAAAGGATGCTAGAATCAAAACATTTTGTTTTTTTGTTGCATTTCTCATTCTAAACTCCATAGGTTGTTTATCCATAATCTCAAATCTGCACACGGTTGGAGAAATGGTTTTACTGAAACCCTGTATAATTTTTCAAGACTTTGTTACCTTTGTACTCCAAAATAGTGGGAACATACCCATTTGCTTCTAATTACTTTTTATATCCGCATATTTTTCCCCTCATGCTTACATTTATTTGTATTTTGCTATTAAATATTTGTGTTGAGCTGTGTTTTATCACAGTACACATTTGTGCAATAATTGCTATTTCACATTGAGTCTATCCCTTTCCTATATTGCTTTGTATCATTAGAAAGGTATCAACCAGTATTGATAAAATTTACATCCTACTAGTAACAGGCTGCCTATATGGAAAAGAGCTAGTTTGTTTTCATGGTTATAGATACAACACAATAATGGGTACTTTGACCTACCAAGTCTGCGCCAACCACCATGCATCCATTTGCGCTAATCCTATCCCTATTCACTTTATTCCCATACATTTGCATCAAATGCTTCCTAGAGTACACCGCTGATCAGTGGTAATTTACAGTCATCAATTAACCACATATTTTTGGAATGTGGGAGAAAACTGACTGTCAAAGGGAGAACGTGTAGACGACACACAGTACCTGAACCTGATTTGCTTGCTCCTGTAATCAATCCTATGTTAATACCAGTATAGTACGATAATTGGCAGATTCCTCTCAAAAAGTAGGTAGCACAATTAATGCAATGCTTTATCAGCGTCGTTGATCTGGGTTCGAATTTGGACCTGTCTGTGAGGAGTTTGTACGTTCTCCCTGTGTCTGCATGGGTTTCCTCCGAGTGCTCTGGTTTCCACCCACCCTCCGAAAGGTACGGGGTTTGTTAATTTGGGTGTAATTGGGCGGCATGGGTTTAAATGGCTGGAATCAGCTTCAATTGCGCTGTAAATAAATTTTGATAAATTCAAGTAGGCTGCAGTCACTGATTTCTCACCAATAGGAATGTGGTTACTACATGCAATCTGTTGGCAGTGTTCAAGAATCTAAAGAATTTGAAAGGTTATCCCAAATTCATCACTCTCTGCAAACATGTCTTTTCAGATCTAAAATGCAGGCTATTAGATCCAAAGAATTTGTCAACTTTTAATCCCTTTCAATTTCTCCCTTTAATTCACTATTGCTTCTGAATATCTGGATTCCATACTAAAAATAAACAATATATTTCTCCTGCCTCTGTTGCATGGGATCCATGATTATATTTTTACCATTTCTTTACTCGTATGAATGTTTAAACATATTTTCATATTTATTAGCTTGCTCTTTCATCTCCTTTGATCACAAATTGTTGGTTTTGAAAAACTCTCCCAATCATCAGACTGTTCCTCTTGGCGATGATATCAGCCACTTTCATGTTGCTTACCATACTTATGCATTTATTTGGTTTGAAGCATTGCATCAATTCCCCAGGATGCTTAAGAGTAAGAGCATCCAAGCATATATCAAAGGATATAATCTTATTTCACTACAGTGTTTTCCACAATTCAAACAGATAAAAAAAATCGATCGGGACCACTTACCACCCAATCAAAGTCCTGAATAGGGAGTGCGTGAGGATTCTCTTCAGAATCTGGGGTTTAACCATCTACTTGCCATCGTGCTGCTGTATGACTTATCAAATTGGCTTGCATAATATTCACTGGCGCAAGTATGCAATGAAGAGACAAGATGAAGACAAAAGGGTTGAAAAAGGAGAGACTCAGCAGATAGCAGTTAATTGGGCCATCGACAGACTCTCATTTTTATCCCGATGTGACAAATGTAAAATTTTTGAGGCCCCTCTGATTCATATGTTTTGGGAGTGTCCTGAACTACAGGAATATTGGGAACAATTCTTTAAAACTATCACAGGATTAAATTATTGCTTTGTTTGGTTATTTGCTAGAAGAGAGGATTTCCTTGAATTTAACTAAAAAAAAAGTAGCTTTTGCATCATTGATGGCCAGACAAGCAAGTTTGATAAGATGGAAAGACAGTGTAGCGCCAAGGCAGTGTAGCGCCAAGGCAGTGTAGCGCCAAGGCAGTGTAGCGCCAAGGCAGTGTAGCGCCAAGGCAGTGTAGCGCCAAGGCAGTGTAGCGCCAAGGCAGTGTAGCGCCAAGGCAGTGTAGCGCCAAGGCAGTGTAGCGCCAAGGCAGTGTAGCGCCAAGGCAGTGTAGCGCCAAGGCAGTGTAGCGCCAACTTGTATGTAATGGGTACAGGATGTTATTTCTTGCTTGAATTTGGAGAAAATTAGATCTAATGTTAAAGAGATCAAGGTTAAATTTGACAAGATATGATGGGGCCCATTCATTGGGCGACATTTGATTACTTAAGTAGGGATGCTCTGGGGGTTTTCTATCCAATGTCTGAGAGCCTATACTCAATTCTTTACAATTTATTTGCTGTTGATTGTGTTTAGAGGGAGGGGTTAGATTTGTATTTTTTTTCTTTTTTCTTTTGTTCTTATTTTTGTTTTTTTCTTCAACGAGAAGAGATTTATCTATTTAAATAATCAACATTGTATATCTCAGTATTAGAATATGAGGGGACAATGTATAATTTAGATATGACTTGTATTCGGTATTGCATTATCTAAAATCTATATGATTAATATCTAAGTAATACATACATGTAATATTTCTCTATCAAATTAAAAAATATTTTAAAAAGAAAGATTGGGCAATCGAGTTCAACGGTTGAAGACAAAGGGGGGAGCGGTCATCGTCGGAGTGGGCTGAGTCAGAGTGGTAAGGCTTTGGCTCAACAGGCTTCGGCGAAAACAGGTAAGAGGCGAGGAATAGTCAGAGTTGAAGTCCGAAAGGGCCACCCTATTTGAGGAAGAATAGGCACAAGTAAGGGCCGGTTTTTTAGCTATCATATATTTTGTCCAGCTAGTCATAGAGAGTGGGAATGGCAGTCAAGGCAGGGGAAGGTGGGTTGTAAGGGAAGTCAGCAGTATCCCTGACAAATTGTGAGAAATGCATCCAGCTGCAGCTCCTGACCAACCAAGTTAAGGAATTGGAACTAGATTTGGATGAACTCCGGATCATTCGGGAGGTAGAGGGGGTGATGGACAGGAGTTACAGGGACACTATCACACCTGGAGTCAGGAGGAGGGTAGGTGGCTGACAGGAGAGGGAAAAGGAACAGGCGGTGCAGGGCACCCCTGTGGCCATCCCCCACAATAACAAGTATACTATTTTGGATTCTGTTGAGGTGGGAGGGAACCAACCAGGGACAAGCCACAGAGGTCAGGTCCTGTGGCTAAGAAGGGAAGGGAGGAGAAGAGGCAAGCTGTTGTGACGGGGATTCTATAGTTAGGAGAACAGATAAGAGGCTCTGTGGAAGAGATTGAGTATCCTGGATACTTCCTAGTGCCAGGGTCTCAGATAGCTCAGATTGAGTTTGAGGCATTCTCAGGGGGGGAGGGGGGGGTGAGCAGCCAGGTGTCATGGCCCATGTAGGGACCGACTACATGGGTAGGAAGGGTGAGGAGATCCTGCAAAAGGAGTTCAGGGAGTTAGGTGCTAGGTTGAAGGTCAGGACCCCAGGGTAGTGATTTCACTATTGTTATCCAAGCTACATGTTAATGAGATTAGAAATAGGAGATAATACAGCTTAATACATGGCTAAAGACATGGTGTGGGGGTGGGAGGGGCTTCATGTTTCTAGATCATTGGGCTCTCAGGGAAGGTGGATCTGTTCCAATGGAATGGTTTGCATCTGAACTGGGAAGACTATTATTTTTATGGGAAGGTTTGCTAGTGCTGCTCTGGTGGGTTTAAACTAAATTTGTGGGGATGAGAACCAGAGTGCCAGAGCAGATAGAGAAGTGGAGATGGGAAAAGATGATGATAAAATTACATGGACTGATAGAAGTCAATGGTTGAAATGTGGAAATGTTCTATTTCAATGCAAGGAGTATTGTAGGAAAGGCAGATGATCTTAGAGAGTGGATTAGAAATGTGAGATTATGACATTGTGGCCATTATTAAAATTTGGTTGCAAGAGGGGCAGGACTGACAGCTCAATGTTCCAGGATTCTGTTGCTTTAGATGCAATAGAACTGGGAGAGGGTTGGTGAAAGGGAGAGGAGAGGCATTGCTCATCAGGGAAAATAGCATAGCATATGCACAGGCAGGACAGACCAGAGGGCTCGTCTACTGAGACTCTATGGGTGGAGCTGAGGAATGGGAAAGGTATGACCACATTTCATGAGTTGTATTATAGATCACCCAATAGTCAGCAAAAATTAGAGGAGCAAATTTTTAGAGATATAGCCGACAGCTTGCTGCAGGAAACAAGGTTGTGATAGTAGGAGATTTTAACATCCACCTAATGACTGGGACACCCATACTGGAAAAGGTCTGGATGGCTTGGAGTTTATCAAATGTGTTCAGGAAAGTTTTCTAAATCAATATATAGAGTTATCAACTAGAGAGAATGTAATACTGGATCTCCTATTAGGGAATGAGACAGGACAGGTGACAGAGTATGTGTAGGGAACATTTTGCTTCCAGTGATCATAATGCCATTAGTTTCAAGTTAATTATGGAAAAGAGTAGGTCTGGTCCTCAGGTTGAGATTCTAAATTGGAGAAAGGCCAATTTTGAGGAAATGAGAAAAGATCTAGAATGCGTGGATTGGGATAAATTGTTTTTGGGCAAGGATGTGCAAGTGGAGGACCTTCAAATGTGAAATTTTGAGAGTATAGGTAAACCCGGCTTTACGATTACTCGAATTTTGAAAATTTGCTCATACAAAGAAACCCGGATTCACTTTTATGAAGAATGGGTTTTTGCATTTATGAAAATTGCCTCCAATTACCTTCAGTTTATGGACAGTTTCGCAGGAACCCTCTACCTTCGTAAAGCAGGGTATACTTGTACAGAGTTTGTATATTCCTGTCAGAATCAAAAGCAAGTTTATAAAGCATAGGGAACCTTGGTTTTCGAGGATATTGGGTATCTGGTTCAGAAAAAGGGAGAGGTGTATAACAGGAGCAAATGAGGTACTTGAGGAGTATTTTTTTAAAAATGCAAGAAAACTCTCAAGAAAGAATCGGGAAAGCTAAAAGACATGAGGTTGCTTTGGCAGACAATGTGAAGGAAACTCCTAAGGGTTTAAACAGGTATGTTAAGAGCAAATTTGTCCCCTGGATCAGTGGGCAGCTTTGTATGGAGCCAAAAAGAGATGGGAGGTCTTAAATGTTTTTATTTTTCATAAGTATTCACTCAGGAAAAGGGCAGATTAATGGGAAGGGTGGAAAACAAGCAGTGAGATCATGGAACCTGTACAGATTAAAGAGGAGAAAGTGTTTACTGTCTTAAAGCAAATAAGGATGGATAAATCCCCAGGGCCTGACAAGATATTCCTTTGGACCTTGAGGGAGGCTAGTGTAGAAATTGCAGGGGCTCTGGCAGAAATATTTAAAATATCCTTAACTATAGGTGTGGTGCCAGAAGATTGGAGGGTAGCTTCCATTGATTAAAAAAGGCTCCTAAAGTAACCCTGGAAATTATAGGCCAGTGAGCCTGATGTCAGTAGTAGGTTAATTACTGGAAGATGTTCTAAGAGATCAGATATACAATTATTTGGATAACCATGGACTAATTAGGGATAGTCAACATAGTGCGTGGTAGGTCATGTTTAACCAATTTTAGAGTTTTTCAAGGAGGCTACCTAGAAAGTTGACGAAAGGCTGTGGATGCTGTCTACATGGACTTTAGTAAGGCCTTTGACAAGGTCCCACATGGGAGGTTAGTCAGGAAGGTTCAGACACTAGGTATTCATGATAGTACTGAACTGGATTTTACGATGGCTGGATGGGAGTAGTGGTGGATGATGCTTCTCAGACTGGAGGCCTGTGACTAGTGGTGTACCTCAGGAATCAGCGCTCGGACCATTGTTTGCAGATGACCCTTAGACTGGAGATGTTGTGGACAGTGAAGGTTTTCAAAGCTTGCAGAGGGATCGAGACCAGCTGGAAAAATGGGCTGAAAAATGGCATTTAATAGGCTGAAACATGGAAGTTGATGCAGATAGATTTTGGAAGGACAAACCAAGAAAGAATATACACAGTAAATGGTAGGACACTGAGGAGTGGGGTTCAACAAAGGGGATCTGGGAATACAGTTACATAATTCCCTGAAAGTAGTGTCACAGGTGGGGATAGGGTTGAAAAGAGAGCTTTTGCCATATTGGCATTCATAAATCAAAGTATTTAGTCCAAGAGTTGGGATGTTATTTTAAAGTTGCATAGGACATTGGTGAGGCCAAATTTGGAGTATTATGTGCAGTTTGGTCACCTAACTACAGGAAAGATATCCATAAGATAGAAAGAATGCAGAGAAGATTTGATAGGATGTTACCCGGACCTCAGGAACTGAGTTACAGGGAAAGGTTAAACAGGTTTGGACTTTATTCCCTGGAGCGTAGAAGAATGAGGGGAAATTTGATCGAGGTATTTAAAATTATGAAGGGGATAGATAGAGTAAATGTAGATGGGCTTTTTCCACTGAGGATTTGATACAAACCAGAGGACACGGGGGAAAAAAATTTAGTGGCAACATGAGGGGGAACTTTATCACACAGAGAATGAGCTTCCAGCTGAAGTGGTGAATGCAGGCTCAATTTTAACATTTAAGAGGAATTTGGACAGGAATATGGATGGGAGAGGTATGGAGGGTGCAGGTCAGTGGGACTAGACCAAAAAAATGGTTAGGCACATACTAGAAGGATCAAAGAGGCCTGTTTCTGTGCTGTAATTCTTTCCCTTATCCTTGTGATTAAAGTTTATCATTTAAACCACACAAGAAGTTATTTGTATTCAATGATCTGAGCTGAATTAATTTACTTCATAGGATTCTATCATTAGTTTTCATATCTCTAGTTGGGGCAAAGAATAGAAGTAATATCAACTATTGCATTTCTTAAAGCTTTCCCCTATCACTGCAGGATGTTGGATTTGCATATTTTGCAATGGGAAAATTGGCTGTGCTTTAATGTTGTCCGTGATGAAATGGCTCAAGCATAATTATTGGAGTGATGGTGAACTCTGGTGCCCCTGTACAGTTAGCAAAAATCTGTCTTGAGGATAGGGGATGCAAAAAGACTAAGTATCCATATCTTAGTTTTTCCTAATTGTGTTTTGGTAATTAGACCTACAAAAATTAGATTTAAGGATCTTAACTACCAAAATGACTTTAAATGTAATTTTTGCTTTCAGTGGTGATAATTGATCCAGATGATGATGAAGAAATGGCCACTCTCGAGCTGGATTTGCCATCTGGGCTTAGTTCTGGAGAAACTGAATTGCAAGAGAAAAATGGATTTATGGAAACGCTGGACAGTAATTCGCATCCCAAACAGTCGCTTTCCAAAATTGCCTTGGTCTCCCAAGGGGAGGAATCACTACAGTCGAACAAATGTGAGTTTATAGCAGCTCTCGTGATCAGTGAAGAGGTGACAAAAATAGTCTGAGTTAAACTCACTGGTATCTGGGTAAGAACAGTGTTAATTTTACAGCTCAAATTTTTGCATCATGTGCTATTTAAAAGGAAACATGACATTTTAGTTTAAATTTAGGATATAATTCTCAAAACCTGGTAATTTCTTGAATAAGTAATGAAATAAGATATATAGTCAAACCCCTAATCAGAATTCAAGCAACCTGCAAACACAAGCAACTGACTAAAAGAAAAACGAGGAAAATAGATTAAAATATGAGAATGGATAAGAATAAATAAAACTTGAAATAAAAGTTTAAAATTGTAAAAGTAAATGTTCTGTGAAGTAACACAAACCTTTGGTGAAGATGGGAGCAAATATTCAGCCAGCAGAGGGCCTTGGTCATGCTTTATTTGCAGCAGCTGTTTGAATAAAGTTGTGTGAAACAACAATGGCATCGCCCAGGATGAAGAGCTGGTTGATGCCGCTCACCGTTGGGCTGACTCTCCTGCTTAGTAAGAGTCTTTATCAGTATATTAATAAGGCTTTATCTGTAAACTTGGGGGAGTTGGGTTAATTGTGATGTTATTGTTCATCTTTCGAGCGGTTCCGTTGAGGAGGGGGAACTTGCAGATACAGTGATGGTTAAATTTTTTCCAAGAATGTGACTTAAAATAAAGTCAAATGTTTTAAGGTTTATATGTTCATGCAAGTGAAGTTTGTTCAGGATAAGTACAGTGTGGTATTTTTGTTCTTTAAACTATTTATTCTTAATGCAGGTGTATTAGCTAGAGTGACATTGAAGTGTACATAATTTCCAGAAAAGGCAAAGATGAAAAAAAAAGAACTGTTAAGATTATAGGAAATGCCTCACCTGAGGTAATATGCGGAGGTTGAAGATCATTTACTGTAACATCAGTGTCACTTTTTTTCTCTGCAAAAAAAAAATGGAGTTTGAATTTGGATAAGCTATACTTTGCCTTGTCTCAGGTATGTGTGTTCTGAAAGGGAATCAAGGTTCTAAATATGGGCAAAAAATTAAGACAATGTTCAAAATGTAGTCTGTGATGGTACAAAAAGAAAATAGGTGTACATTATTTGAAATAAATGTTGGAGAAGTTCATTAGGTTAATAAACATGATTTTTGGCATCTTTTATTTCTTTACAATACAGTGTGTAATCTTAAGAAATAAGTTGCTCATCAATTTATACCATACAGTAGCACAGTGTAGGCCCTTCAGCCCACAATGTTATGCCAACCTGTGTAAACGTACTCAACAATCAAAGCTTTCCCTACCTCACACCCATAGCAGTTTTTAACTGAAGACTAATAGAGTAAGAAAGCTCGTGAAAATAATAGCCAGCCAAGAAATATGTGGACAAAGAGGGTGTTTGATCACCTTGATGAGGTATTGAGAGGGACTGTTCAGGTTTATCTTCAGAAATAATGTTTTTCATTCCTTTTATTAAGTAGATGGCAGTTTGGAGAGGAAAAAAATAATTCATGATTCTCCTACATAGGTATCACATGTGCTGTCTCTATTTTTGAGTGGATGTGTTGCAAGGGCTTTCAGCTGACTTCTGTTTGAAATCTTTGGCACAAGATAGATGAAGATACAGTAAAACCCTGCTATCTGGTACCTATGGGGATTAGGAGATCCCATAAGTGAATTTTCCAGATGTTTGAGATTGCGTAGTGCACGATTAGCAAACTAACAGAGAGGTGCACCAATTTTAACCCTGTATTTTTTACCCTGTTTATTTCTGCTGGTTGCTTGAGGCTGTCAGTTGCTTGAATTCCAGGAATCTTGTAAATAGTTGTACAAAGAAGGAAGCTCTTTATCTTTTTTTATTCCACTGACATAATCTATAGCGCGATGAACACCTAATTTATAAACAATATGTTCGATGCCCTCTCATGGACTGACTACTATTCACACGTCAGAGAAGGCAACACAATTGTTCTATTTTAGGATCATGGCTCAACAAGCAGAGTATTTTGACTGCTAAGAATAATCTTTCTACTGTTTTGCATTGACTTTATTTGTTTTGTTTTACTTTAGTGCTGAATTCCTGCCAGTTATGTGGCACCTGCTTTGAAACTCGTAAAGGATTGTCAAGTCACGCACGCTTCCATTTGAGGCAGTTTGGAGTCCCGGATTCGGAAAGCAGTGGGGCCCCCATCGGTACATTGTATGAACTGATGAAAAGAAAAGGAATACCTAATGTTTTACCCTCAGCTTTGTCTAATGATAAACCACAAAGCTACGCACCAAAGGACCTGTCCAGTTTAACACAAGAGGCGCTTGGCAAACCACTTGGGGAGGAGTGTCAAGGTGAAGCAGCACAAACCGCTAAATCGCCAAAGTTGGGCATGAACAGTCCAACTAAGGGTCAGTCTCAGACATCAACACTCAAGAAAGTGCACCCCATTTTACCAAAGCCAGTGTCCAGTAAATCTCCAGAGCCAGGCAAAACAGGTAGATCATTGATGAACACTCCTCAGACATCAGGAGAACTACTGTCAAAGAAACTGTTTTGGTCTCCTCAAGATGACAATACACCCTTAAACCTCAGTAAGTTATGGTCACCATTAGGTTTTAAGATGATTTGATTTTCAAAATCCCAATGATAGATTACAAAAATGGCTGAATTGAATTATTTATGGAATGATCAGACAAATTAGTTACCAGCCATTTCAGAGTTTAGTGGCTGCAGATGTTCAATTAATTCAATGTAATCTCATGTATTATGAATGAGTAAAGATGCAAACAAGAATTTTCATTTGTCACTCTTACAATCTGGATTCATTACACAACCCTGGTTCTTTTCCACAAAGTCAAAACTTCATTGTTGTTGGCCTCTGAAATTGAAAATCTAAACCTTTCTTTAGTCCCTCCGAAGTCCACATCTTCCTCTATTGTTGCACTTCGCTGATATTTTACACTTTGGGATCTGTTCACAAAGCTGAATCTTTCAAAAACAAATCATGTGGCATGTTTAATTTCTTTCATTTTGTTTTTTGGAAAGGCTTTATGTCTCTCCTGCCAAGGCTTGACTCAGATAGAGTTCAGGAGTATATCTTGCATTGTTGTAAATGAAGATTAGTTCATGTATCTGTTTAAAAGGACATTAGGTTGAAGGGCCTTTGCATAAAAGCCAGAGCACTGCAAATTTCTGACTACTCTTCGAAATTACGATTGGAAGCTGAATTAAACCTTGATTTGTAGCATGTTGCAATGGCAGCTTCTAGACATACTCTTGCTTTTACATTTCTTCATTGAGGTGGAGAGGCAGCTGATGTTTTTTTCCTTTCAGCCTTGGTTGTAAATTAGGTTGCTACTTTTGCTTTCCTGCTGTTTGTGCTTCAGCAATGCTTCACTATCATTTCCATTTGAATTGAGGTTGACAACTTAGTAAAGGTGGAAGAAGAGAGTGACTGAGAATTTTTTTAAATAGTTCGTGTTCAGGCAGAGGTTAATTTTTCATATTTGGGTGCAAAAGTAGCTTCTGATCTCAAATCTACACAGATTTCAAGAAGGTATTTAATAAAAATCATGTCTTCATGACTGCTTGTTAAAGTTCAAGCCTGAGGAATAGAAAGCAGGTAGTGAACTGGCTGACACATTGGCAAAGAGGGATAATGAACTGAACTAATGCGTGTCTTTATATGCAAATAACTCGGAATACAAGCATGCCACTTCTCAAATTGGAAGGATGTGACCATTGATATTCTATAATGATTTATACTCGTACCACTATTTTCTTTATTAATTAGATCAGCCATTCTCAACCGGAGCCCTGAGGGCCTCAAGTAAAAGCGTTGATTTCTTTTCAACTGTTTGTAACATAAATTATTTTTGTTTCTTTATGTAGTTGGTAGGAGAGAAGTACGGAAGAAACCAAAATTTGACTGCTTCATAGAGGGAAGGTCCCATAAACTTTGAGCAAAGTCCTGGGGGTATGGAGTGGGTGGGTGGGGCATAGCCTAAAAAAGGTTGAGAATGGCTGATTTACTATGGATAAAAAGATCACATCGCTAAAGGTATGCAATATGATAAGTAGTGTGCCTGAAATCAATGGGTTAGATATTAATAAATGAAGCAAAAAATGGAACTGTGGCAAATATGAAGTTATTAACTTAGAACCTATGAAGTATTAATTTCTGTGTGAAAATCTAGAAGCTGCAGAAATCCAAACCAAGACTCGAGGAAGAAACTAGACAAGAGCTAAACAAATACATGCACATTCATCAGTTATATAAGTTTTGGTGAGCCTGTCGTTGAGTTACTGTGAAAAGTTCTAAAAACCATATTTTCTATAATGTTGGTGAGTGCAGTGTAGATATACCAGAGGTATATTTGGACAATGGGTTAAGTTATAATAACAACACAAATAAAGATGTTTTCTCTGACTTGTGGAAGGCTTTGGAATGATGTTTTCAGGGTATTAGAGAACCTGTAGATAAATTGAGGAACTCATTGAATGGCAAAATAGGCACAAGGGTCTAAATAGCTTACTGCAATGATTTGATCACCATTAAGACAAGTGTAAATTACTCATCTCACTTTCTCCAAATTAAAGAAGTAGCCATGGGTACCTGCATGCATCCCAGCTATACCTGCCTGTTTGTAGGGTTTATGGAGCAATCCATGCTACAAACCCACACAACTCTTTCTCTAATTTATCGATGATGTCATCGGAGCTGCCTCATGCATCCGCAATGAGCTTGTCATCTTCATCCACTTCGTGTCTAACTTCCACCCTGATCTCAAACTCACCTGGTCCATCTCCAATAACGCTCTCCCCTTCCTGGATCTCTCTATCTCCAACTCGGGAGACAAGCTTTCCACCGGCATATACTACAAACCCTCTAACTTCCACAGCTACCTTGACTACACTTCCTCACACCCTGTCCCTTGCAATGATTCCATCCTTTTCTCTCAATTTATCCATCTTCACCGCATCTGTTCCCAAGCTGAGGTCTTCCAGACCACATCTTCCGAAATATTTGCCTTCTTCCACAAATGTGGCTTCCCCTCCACCACCATCAATTCAGTCCTCACCCGCATCTCCATTTCCCACTCATCTGCCCTGGCCCCCTCTGCACTGAGACACTCAAACATAGAATCCCCCTCATCTTCACCTACCACTCCACTATCCTCCACATCCAACACATTATCTGCTGGAATTTCCGGCACTTACTACAAGATCCCAACACCAGACACATTTTTCCTTCTCCTCCACTCTCGGCCTCCCTCCGTGATTCTCTCATGCAATCATCCCTCCCCACCCTTCCCCAGGGCCTTCCTCTGTGGCTACAGGAGGTGCAATACTTGCGCCCACACCTTTTCCCTCACTGCGGTATTAGGCCCCAAACAGACCTTTCAAGTGAAGCAATGCTTCACTTCTGCATTCGCAGGATTGATTTGCTACATCCGGTGCTCCATTTGTGACCTTCTCTACATCGGAGAGACCAATCGCGGATTGGGAGATTGCTTCGCTCAGCACCTCTTACCTCTACTCTGTCCACCACAACAGAGACTTCCCAGTAGCCAACCATTTCAATTCTGAGTTGCACACCTATACTTGCATGTCTGTCCATGGCCTTGTGTACTATCCTACCCTGACCACCAGCAGATTGGAGGAACAACATCTTATTTTCCGTTGGGCACTCTCCAGCCAGATGGCATTAACATCGACTTCTCTGTTTTCTGCTAAACTTGTTTGCCTTTTCTTTCCCCTTCCCCTTTCCAGTTCTCCCCTCCCTTCCCCCTCTACCCACTCAGCCATCCCTCCTCCCTTGATCGCTGCTATCCCCTCCTTCCCTTCTTCACCTATCATCTCCTGCCTGTGTGCTGTTCAGTTTTGCCGATATCTCATCATTGTTTTGTAAGAAATACATCTGTTGTAATACTCAACCAAGTGGTTCTCAACCTTTTTTTCCCCACTCACATACACATTAAGCAATCCCTTACCAACCACATAGGCATAGGTTCTCTGTGGTTAGTAAGGGATTACTTAAGGTGGTGTGTGAGTGTTGAGAACCACTGGATTAACCTGAGTGTTTGCCATGGAAAGTTTTCAGTAACCAAAGAAATACCTAACTTAATCTTCACACACCTTCAATTTTAAAAGCATTCATTCATAGGTAATTACATCACAAACCAAGCATTAATGTCAACAGAAAAATGTTTAATCAGAAATGTAAAAACCCAGGTTGGATTCAAAATTACCACAGTGGCAGATAGCAAAAGCAGTGGATCTGGAAGGTTTGGTGACTGAAAGATTGTATGCAGTGAGTTTCACAGGGCTTGGTGCAAGGTTCCTTGCATCTTCCAATCAGGTTTATTTAATAATTCCTGCTTAAGTTGAGTGCCCATGATTAAGAAGCTTGGGAACTTGGGTCAGTGGTGAAGAAGAATATTATTACCTCCAGAAAGTTATGTGAGTCTGGAGAAATGTGAGGTATATATGGGGAGGGATAAAAGCAAATGAAATGCACTATAAATGGTAGTTCAGTAAAAATAATTACACCACTTCTTTAGTGAGATCTATAGAGTAACAGATGGATCTTGATGGACAAATTTGCATTGAATTACATTGGGGTTTGGTGAGACCACCTAGGGTACCATATAGAGTATTTAAGGAGGGATAAGCTTGTATTTTGGTGAAAGTTTTTTGGGTTTATTCCTGAAATTGTCTTATAAAGAAAAGTTGACTGTGTTCCATGGAGTTGAGAAGAATGAGAACTAATCTTATTTTAACAAATGTTTTCTGGGGACTTGACAAATTAGATATTTTTCGTATTGGGAATTGAGGAATCAAAAGCCAAAGGGCATTGCTTCAGAATAAAGGAGTGCACATTTAACATGGCATTGGGGAGCAATTTCCTGTAATTATTATAAATTTTAGACATTCTGTACCTAGAGAGTCGTAGAAGTTGCATCACAAATCTGTGGTCTTTGAGAGTTGAGTGTTGTGGAACACATAGGAAGGTTCTAGATAAAGATTTGTCCTTATCTTATCAAATCACCAATTTTAATTGGCACCAAGTTTCTTTGACTTATCTTTAAAATAATTTTTGAGATTTTGATTATTGAGTATCTTTATTAAAAAGTTACCTCATAGTTGTTACCTTTTCACCCTGTTTGTGCAAACAGTCATGTATTTGCATTGTTTCATATTTTGCTTTGTGGCACTTACCATTACTATCTCTGAGATTTAAAGATCTTTGTCACAAATCTGTAGCAATACCCTAATTGCAATCAGGCATTTGCACTGCAGTTATAGCGTGGCTGAACAAGAGATAGTGCAAGTGTTCTTTTCATTTTAATTGCGATCTGAAGGTAATTTAATATGTTAATATATGTGTCTTTATTTTGTATATGTAACTGTTGCATAGCTGTTTTGGTATCTTTAATCATATTCATCTTCATTTCACTTTTGTGTTGTACTTCGATCATTTGCCAGTAATTTTCCTCATTCTCGATCTTAACTATCGCTTTTTATCTTTTCGTAGCGAGTTGCCTAAAGCTGCAGCCCTTCCCAGATTAATTAAGTTTGGAGCTGAATATTGTTGGAGTAGTGATACAAAACCCACCTGTTTTTGTTTATATTGAGCTTTGATGACAGTAGATTATTCTATCAGTGAAGAAATATACACTTCAGTCTAAAAGTGGTTGTGGTGAAGAACAGTTATGGCTAATAAACCTGGAGAGCATTGTGACAGTTTTCATTGGGGTTTGGTGTCTATTTTGCAATCTAAGGGCATAACAAGTACTGTCGCATTAGAGATGGATTGTTCTTTAATCAGAAGAGCAATTGTTTTACTAAAAGAAAAAAATGCAACATGTTCCCATTGTGAAATAGATACTACAGTTTTGTCATCTGTGATTTGTGGGAGGAAAAAAATTGATCAGTAAGCTATGCTACATGTGTTGTTGTTTCGTGCTGTGTTGTTTTATCATTTGTTTTACTCGTATTTCTGGAAGAAGTAGAAATTGTTTTAGGTGGGGAAACAATCAACTCATCTGATCCCATCTTTTAAATCCTTACTGGCTACCTTTCAGTATAACAGAGGAATTATATTTTTTTTTCTTTTCTGTCAGAAGTCATGAGTTTGGTGAGCATAGCATCTGATTAAGGGTACTGGAACTAATTTGAGAAATGAGTCGGGGAATTTTGAGGATCACGTGAATTCCCAATAAATAATAGTCACATTTTTACTACAACATGTTCCTGTGCATACACTTAAATTCAATGAACTCCTACACTTACAGTAAGTCTACAGTTATTAAATCTTGTGTTTAGTGATTTCAAATTATTTTAGATAAGCATCGAACTTTAGTTTTTTTTAGATTTTATCAGTATTGTGAAGGTGCTCCAAAAATTGCTGTAGATTTCCAACTTAACTTTTTATGACTCTACCTATCTCTTGAGTATTGCAGAAAGAAACCTTGGCCCTCTTCACTACTTACATTACTCTTCCAGTTGAGACTGCAGGATTTGTGGGGTGGGGGGGGGGGGGTGGTGAGAAGAGTTTGCATCCTGCTAAGATTAGTAATAAAACTTAACTTTCTTGGTTGAATGTCCACAGTCTAAATGACATAGCTGCCACCATGAAGCGGTCTTCTTTAGAATTTCTTCACTTTACTTTTTGATTAGTTCTGTTGCAGTTATTTAAAGTTTACTCTCGTGTTATATTTCAACAGTTTCATGTCTTTGTTTCTTTTGGGCTAGTTGCATGATCATGGGAATTTAAAAAATATATTTAATATTGGCTGAAATCAGCTTCAAGCTTTGTGTGAGATGCATATTAAATTGGCTGGGTACTTGCTTTGTGTATTTGCTCACTTCATATCCTGATCAATGTAACTTTTCATTTTGAAAATATTTGTGTGATTAATGCACAAACCTGCCATTGGCACCAACTTACTTTTTCATACTGCACTTTATACATGGCACTGCTTTCACAAATTAAGGCTGTTAACATTTGCCTGGCCATGTTCAGTTTGTTTTTGTGACTTTATGCTTGGTTGTGCTTTGGAACCTTTTGTCTATGGTGCTTTGTTTCTATGTACTTCTGTGACCTTTGTTTTAGTGGAGGTTGTGTGTTTCTGTTGAGATTTTTGTTTAATTGCTTCATCATCTGCTATCTTAATTTTTGACAGGGGTACTGCAAGTGAAAGGCAAGGGGTTGTTTTGCATTTGCCAGTATGCTCTTTATGCTACTGATATAATTGCCTTATAATTGTTGCCCATCCAATTGAAATAGCATCAAGTAAGGCTCATATCCATTTCTTTTCTAGTTCCCCTTCCCAAAAGAGTAAATGGAATTGCTGATCCCAAAATATGATGAAAAGGCTGCTGTTGGCAAAATTGCTTTTCAGCTTTGAACTTGTTAAATATTCCTTAGTTTTATTACTTTCATTTTTTTCTTTTCTTCACTGTTGCATGGCAAACCTTCATCCTGAGGAGATGCCCATTGTCTTCTCAGTTGCTGCCTCGCAGGTGATATTTGTCTCTCTACCTATAGCAATACTATAAAGAGATGCTAAAGTTCTGAGAGAGATTATGCTTATCTTGTGGATTGACCAGAAAGCAGTGGGAGCATTTGTGGTTTCCTGGCAGAGGTTTGATTCATGCTGGTAGCCCTCCAGCTGTCTGACAAGTTGGCAGCCATGGAACTACAAGGATGAATCAGCTGAGCCTCGTAATCTCACCCAAGAGTTTGTGCACAAGCTTCTTCCAGTTTGTTCCTGTTGACTGACCAGGAATTAAATTTCAAGCTGATCTCAATACATTTCCTATCCACAGCTAGCAATCTTACCCAGTTTTAGATCCAACTGTGGTTCCAGTTCAGTTGAGATAAAAGGCCAAGTCTGTCAGATCTATATTTTCAGCCCTAAATTTCTACCATCAATTAAACCCATAAAATCTAAATTTTGTAAAATGTGGTGACTGAGTTGCTTCTTGGAGCTGCATAATGCTTCGTAGATTACTTTGGAAAAAGCAAGGTTGATGTGTATGAGAGGTTAATGATCACAGATGCCGTTCTAACGGTGTTAAATACGACTTCTCTCTTTCATTCACAGCAGTAAACAGTGAACACATAAGCTGTCGGTTGTGTGGTGCCTGCTTTGAAACCCGGAAGGGGCTGTCGAGCCATTCCCGAGCTCATTTGAGGCACTTTGGAGCGGTGGATATGGATTCCAAAGGATCTCCGATTGAAGCTCTGAATGAATTCATTAAGAAAAAAGGGATACAGAGTGCTTTATCATCCATGTTGCCGATGAAGAAAGCTCACAGCTACCATAAGGTGTCTTCCCTCAAAGCGGAAAGGAGCAATTTCAAATTAGGGGCACCAGTCAACAAGAAAACATCTGTCACATCCCCTTCAATGTCAACACAGAAGAAGCTGAAGCACGTTACCATGGGAGTGCATATGGAATCTGGGATTTCTCAGGCCTCAAGACCTAATAATGGGCTGACTTCAGAAACCTATTGGCCAACATCACCCATAAATCTGTGTAAGGTCTTAATTAGTGATAGGTGGGCAAGATACTGTATTTTGTTATGCAAGGATTTGTGGTCCTCTGTTAGAATGACCCAAGGGGGAAAGTTGATGGCATCTGTACTAATATCCATGCGCCATGCCATTCTGCTTTCCCTGCAGTGGAGAAGGTTAAGTCGAAGGTAAAGAGAAAGCAAGAATCTGAGAATAAAGCAGTGAACATCCACTACCTCAGAGTGCAGTACGAATTTGTTGCTTAGTAACAGGAAGGATTTATTCACAAGTAATTTCACAGCTTTACAGGTGCAGAATTCAAATCTGAAAGATGAATCTTTTTTCAGGATTTTGTCATTTTCAGTAAGGTTATGTTGTGTTTGGCATCCTTTCTACATCTTTAAATGCTTTCTGAACAATTCCATGTTTTGAGTCTAGTCACTTTCGTGAGTTGCTTAGCAAGATTTTACATCTAGCATTGATATAAATGTAAGTTAATCTACTTGGTGCTGGTTGACAAATGTCAGTGATTTAGGATATTGGGTGATTTCCCAGCACTTCTTGCAATAAGATCTTTCATGTTTACCTAGAACTATAGGTGGCATTTAATCTAGGAGTATCGTCTTCAAGATGACAATGTTTCACAGTCTTGTGTGTTTGGGTTAATTTGCATGCTGGGGCTTAAATCTCCACTTGTCTGATTCAGAGCAGTGAGTGTTATCACTGAGTAAAGCTGACACTTAACAATCAAATGTGCCTTGCACTAATGAGGGATCAGAAGCAACTGTTTATTCTGTCAAGTGATGTATTTCTTTATGTTCATGAAGCATTCATCATAATAGTACTATCCACTAGAAAAAGCTAGTTTGCAATTTATTGTATTCACCTAGTTTTTTTAAAAACAAAATACCACTAGGTGTTTTGTCATAACTATTTCTGTCAAGGCTTACCTTTTTTAGAAATGCAGTGTCTGAGAGTTCAGAAAGTTGAAAAACAATGATGTGAATTGATTAGAAGAGAAGCATTTTTAAATAACCTGATGTGTTGAAGTGCTCAATGTATAGTGTTCTGAAGTTTCAGCGCGCAAAGCAAGTTTCCAGTTTCCTCATAATTTTGTGTGGGGTGGTGATTCAATGTGTGCTTCAGAAGTGTGAAGTTGCAAAACAAATCAAATCCAGATTTTGTTGAAGACCTTGCTGCTTTTGTTCATCACAGGGTAGTCTTTGGAATTTCTTGTCCTGTCTGTGAGGTGCATGGGAAAATTCTTATCAACCCTTTGTGTTGACTCACTGTTTAACAGGTGAAAGTACTGTCTAGTGAGGTGATTCCTACACAACCAATGGACCTCAATTCCATCCCAAATCTGCTGGATTATTTGACCTTAGATGTCAATGGAGGGTGATTTTTGCTTTCAGATCATTGCCTCTCATTTTAATTGGGTGTAAGTGGATTTTAATATGATGCTTCAATAGATGTCTGTTGTTTTGTGGCTTGCATTCCAGAACAGTGAGCATTTATTTTTCCTGCCAGAAAGTTGCTGGAGTCTATGGGACAGGTTGCAAAGAGTGCCTTGATCATTATTTAGGAGGGGAAACTAGGGTACATGAGGATTGAGGGGGAGGAGTTTGAAGAGTGGGAGTGATGGTGGCCATGTTACACTGCACTATATGGTAGGGAGGTGTGAACCTGTTTCCTTTGATTTGATTCTCCCATTCATTCCTCATGCCAAATTCTGGGCATGGCATGTTAAAACCAAGAATGCATGAAAGCCTCTCAAGCCACTTTCTTCCTGTGCTTAATGTGCACAGCATTGTCCTGTAACCTGCTTGCTCTTCAGTCAAGGAATGGCTTGTGGCACAAGGAGACTAAAGTGGGACGATCAAATTCACTTTCGTTTAAGGGGAAATCATTTTTTAAAAAATGTTCATTGCAATTTCCCCTTTCTTTTATTTACAGCGATTGATTCAGCGCCTAGCAAAGAGACGCGTTGTGAATTTTGCGGTGATTACTTTGAAAACCGCAAAGGGCTGTCGAGTCACGCAAGGTCACACCTGAGGCAGTTTGGGGTGACCGAATGGACAGTTAATGGTTCGCCAATAGACACATTGAAGGAGCTCATGAAAAGGAAAATGCATCCTCTTGAATCATCTGTTACACCTGGGCTCAAAGAGCCACCAAAGCCAGCGGCGACTAGTATGAAATCACCAACTGAGAACATGCAGGGTGAACCTTTCTCACCCTCCGCGGGTAGATCAACTAAGTTCAGTCTGACCATTCCATCCATCCGGCAGGTTCCGTCAGGATCACTCATACCCAAAAAGGTTCAGGGCCAATTTCTCTCCTTGTCACCATTGAAAAAGATGAAACCGAACCCGCTGAAAAAAGTGAAACAAGAACATTTCAAAATAGAATATAACTCTGAAGAGCCAGCAACTTCGCTGAAGAGCGACAGTTATTTACCAGAACAAATGTGGCCACCCAGAGGAGATACTTCACCTCTCCATTTAAGTAGGTTTTTACTTCCCTGTTGCTGAGAGAGCTTTGTGTACTTTTATCTTAGTCCAGAAAATTGAATTATTATGCTCTTGGAATTAAGTGGAAGGTAATGTTCACTTAGAAATGAGTTAGAAGTTTTACATATGTGTACATGGGGAAAAAAGAACCATAGAACACTACAGCACAGAAATAGGCTCTTTGGGTCTTCTATTCTGTGCCAAACTACTGTTCTGCTTGGTCCCAATGACCAGCACCCAGTCCATATCCTCACCATCCATGTACCTGTTCAAATTTTTCTTAAATATAAAAATTGAACCCATATTCACCACTTCAGCTGGCAGTTTACTACCTCACCATGACTACCAAGCAACTGAACCTTCCTGACTAATCTCCCAAGTGGGATCTTGTCAAAGGTGTTTCTAATGTCCATGTGGACAATACCCACATCTTTTTCTTCATTAACTTTCATGGTAACCTCAAAAATAACTCTTAAGATTTATTAAACACAACTTACTTTGCATAAATCCATGTTGCCTAATCAAATACGTGTACATCCAATCTCTAAGAACACCTTCCAACTACTGTCATCAGGCTTACCAGCCTATAATTTCCTGGGTTATTTTTGGAGTCTTTATAAACAAAGGAACAACGGTTACCCGCCAAACCCGTGGCTCAGGACATTTTAAATATCTGCCAAGGCCCCTACAATTTCTACACTAGCCTTTCTCAAGGACTAAAGGAATACCACTTTGATCTTTGAGGGGACCAGTTTTGTCCTTTACTATCCTTTTGTTCTTAATATACCTTTAGAAGCCCTTGGAATTTTCCTTTACATTGTCTGCCAAAGCAACCTCATGTCTTCTTTTACCCCTCCTGATTTTCTTCTAAAGTTGTTTTTTTTTCATTTTTTATACTACTCAAGTACCTCATTTGCTCCTTATTGCCAATGCCTGCTATACAACTCTCTTCTTGACCATATTCCCAATATCCCTTGAAAACCAAAGTTCCTTGTTTGCATTTAATCCTGATGGAAACATACACGCTCTGTACTTTCAAAATTTCACCTTTAAATGCCTTCCACATACAACCACATCCTTGCCAGAAAACAACTTATCCTTTATCATTTTCTCAAATTTGACCTTTCCCAATTTATAATCTCAAGCCGGGGACCAGACTTAGCCTTCTCCATAATTATCTTGAAACTAATTGCATCATGATCATTTGACCCAAAGTGTTCCCCTACACATACATTTGTCACCTGTCCTGTCTCATGCCCCGATAGGAGATCCAGTATTGCACTTTCTCCACTTGGTACTTCGATGTATTGATTTAGAACACTTTCCTGAACACATTTGACAGTATCAGACAATATGCAGAAAGTTTAAAATCACCTTCTGTCACAGCTTTGTTTCCTGCAGCTAACTCACTGCAGATTTGCTCCTCCAGTTCTTGTTGACTATAATACAACCCCCATTAATGTGGGGGTTGTATTATAGTCACCTATCCTCAGCTCTACTTGTATAGTCTCAGTAGATGAGCCCTCTCACCTGTCCTTTCTGAGCATAGCTGTGATATTTTCCCTACCAAGCGATGCCACACCTCCCCCTTACATCCCTCCCCCTCTACATGACTGAAATAACAGAACCCTGGAACATTGAGCTGCCCCTCCTGTAACCAAGTTTCACTAATGGCCTCAATGCCATAATTCTATGTGCCAATCCACGCTATAAGCTCGACTGGCTTTCCGACAATACTCCTTCCATTGAAATAGATTCACCTGAGAACATTATTTGTGCCATGCACAACCTTTTGATTTCTGTCTTTCTTTGCGTCTTAACATAATCTTTTTCCTCCTCTACTCTTATCTGTTCTGGCACTCTGGTTTCCATTTCCCTTCAAATCTTCTTTAAACTCCTCCCCTGCCCCGCCCCCCCAAAACAAAGCAGCACAAGCAAACTTTCCCACAAGGATGTTAGTCCCTTTCCAGTTGAGATGCACACTGGCCCACTGATAAGTCTCGCCTTCTAATGATCCAGAAATCTGAAGCCCTCCCTCTTGTATCAACTCTTTCGCCACGCATTAAGCTGTATTATCCTCCTATTTCTCACCTCACTGGCACTTGGCACAGGAAGCAATCCTGAGATCACAACCCTCGAGGTCCTGTCCGTCAACTTCGTACCTAGCTCCCTGTACTCTCTGCAGGACTTTTCTACGTGAATCACGACAGCATAAATTATGCAAATTGTAGCATTTTGTGAGTTATACAGATTTTTAGGTTTTGGATTACGCTTACAAATCTTTCAATTAAATGAATCGCTCTGCCCTTTAAATTTTTTTTCTCTTTAACTTGCTGTCCTATTCTGAGTATGTTGCAATAATCTTTCTGTAGGCTATGATGCTTGTGGTCGTGTACACCATCCGATGGATAAAAATTGGTACAGTAAACTAGAAATGCCAGTGCAGTGATGAAAAAACAATTGCCACACGTAATGAGAATCCCAAAATTGGACTTGCAGATTTTTCTATTTTATTCCATACTTGAAAATCTGCATGTCTGAAGAGTATATTTCTGTTTCAGAATGATTTGAAGTCTCTTGAAAAATCACACATTTGTTCTTGCTTCAAGTTTTCTTGAATTGACTGCTTTGTGGAGCCATAAACCATCCTTGTTGCCTTGTGAAATTTATCGTGCTGTGCTGATTAGAAAGTCTTAGGTCTCTCAATAAGAAATGCCATCAGCATTTGGAATTTTCAGCTGCACTGCTTTCCATTAATGTTGTGCCTTTAATATCTTGAGGCTTTGCAGGAGTGATATCAGGAAAATAAATGACAAGCAACCAAACCATACAAATCATTGCTGATCTAATCATAATTTGAACTCCACATTCCTCTTAACACCAGAAATCTTTCACTCCTTTGTCTATCAAAAGCCTGTTTACTTCCTTAAAAACGTTCGAAGTCTCTACTTCCACTGGCCTTCGAGAGAAGAGAATTGCAAAAACCCCCTGGTAAAGGAAATTTCACCTCTTCTCTCTTGATTGGATCCTGCCTTGTATTTAAACTGTGATCCTTGTTCTACGCTCACCCATAAGAGAACGCATCCTTTCCATGTCCACCCTGTGAAGATTTCTATTTATCTAGTGTTTCAGTGAGATTACCCAAACTCCAGCAAATACAAGCCAAAGCAGTTAAATCTTTCATCATAAACAACACAGCAATTTAGGCTACTAGTTAGTCTAAGCTACCTCTGAACTGCTTCCAATACATTTATATCCTTTTAATAAGGAGATCGATATTATACTCATTATTCCAGGTGTCATCCCACCATTACACTATTTAATAGGATGTAAGGTCTTTCTCTGCTTTTGTATTGCGATCCCTTCCCAGATAATAAAATTCTCTTTCCTAATTACTAACTACATACAGAATGGTCATTTGTGAAACATGCACGAAGGTGCCCAAGTTCCTCAACATTTTCCTAAAGGGAAACAAAAATAGGTAAAAGTTTATTCATGAAGGAATTCATACACTAAGATGCTGGTAGCTGATTAAACAGCCCCCTCTAACTGAGCGAAGGCAACAAAATGTGCTGAAGGTAGAATTAGAAATGCAAATGTTTGGAGTAGATGAAGGGATGGAAGAGGTTACATTTAAAGAGCGGTAATGCTAGAAGGGTTTCTGAATGAAGATGGAAATTTAAGAGTCAGGCTTTGCTTGACTCAGATGCAGTACCATTTAGGACCGTGCCAATATTGTTTTGTCTGATGCTAAATTTAAGAATTCGAATAAGCTCACAGCCGACAGGATGCCACAGAATAGTAGAATGTTACAGCACAGAAACAGGCCTCTTCGGCCCTTCTAGTCTGTGCTGATCCTTTTTTTTGCCTAGTTCCACTGAAGGGACTGATGCTTTCAGTAATGTTTTATAGAAGTCATTGACATGCCAAATTTCCTCTGCTTCTAAGGAAATTGGGGTACTGGTGTACTTTCTTTCCATTTGCATCAATGTGGGTGTTGATGTTGCTAGAGTTGTAGGTTTGTCTGCTATCTCCACCTTGTTACCATTGATGGGGACCATGGAGTCCCTCTTCTAGGAGACTATAATCAGCTCCTTGGTCTTGCTGACATTGAAGGAGAGGTTGTTATGGCACTGTCTCTATTGTCTTTCCTGACACTTTACGTTGGCGATCCAGCCGATGATGATGTCATCAGGGAATTTATGTAGTTGGAGTGGCGTTTGGCAATGCAGTTGTGGGTGTATAGGGACTGTAGTAAGAGGTTAGGTACACAACCTTGTCGGGCCTCAGTGTGGAGGATGAAGGTGTTGATTGCAGGTTAGGAAGTTGTGAATCCAGTTGCACAGGGAGGTACTGAGGTCAAGTTTGGAGATGAGTTGATTTGGAATTATTGTGTTTAAGGTGGAGCTATAGTCGGTAAATAGTAGTCTGACATTGGTGTCCTTGTTGTTTAGGTATTCCTAGGGCCAGGGGGATGGCATCTGCTGTGGACCTGTTACACCCGTTTGCAAATTGGAGTGGGTCAAGGATGGCTGATGGGCAGGAATTCATGTGAGCAATGACCGCCCTCTAAAGCACTTCATCATGGTGAACATCAGAGCCACCGGCTGGTAATAATTCAGACCTGTTGTTACATTCTTCTTTGGCAACGGGATAATAGCAACTGCCTTGATAGTGGATGTCTTGATGATGTCAACGGAATGGTAGCAGCCAATAGAATGTCAACGGAATGGTAGCCGCCAATAGGATGTCAACGGAATGGTATCAGCCAATAGGATGTCAACGGGATGGTAGCAGCCAATAGGATGTCAACGGGATGGTAGCAGCCAATAGGATGTCAACGGGATGGTAGCAGCCCATAGGATGTCAACGGGATGGTAGCAGCCCATAGAATGTCAACGGGATGGTAGCAGCCAATAGGATGTCAACGGGATGGTAACAGCCAATAGGATGTCAACGGGATGGTAGCAGCCAATAGGATGTCAACGGGATGGTAGCAGCCAATAGGATGTCAACGGGATGGTAGCAGCCAATAGGATGTCAACGGGATGGTAGCAGCCAATAGGATGTCAATGGGATGATAGCAGCCAATAGGAAGTCAACGGGATGATAGCGGCCAATAGGGTGATAATGGGATGTCAACGAGATGATCATGGCCTTCTTGATAGCAAGTACTTCACCCTGTAAAAGAGGTTGAAGATGTTCATGAATTCTCCTGCCAGTTGGTCTGTGAAAGCATGAAGGACACATCCGGGGATTCCTGTCTGGACCATTCGTTTTCTGTCGGTTCATTCCCTGGAAAGCCAATCCGACATTTTGGGCAGTGACTGTGAGTGCACTCAGTTGGCATGATGGCCTGCTGCTCATAGTGACCATCGAATGCATTGTGGTCATCCAGGAGGGATATGCTGTCAATTGCTACTCTAACTTGCTTTACTTTATAGCCTGTGATGACATGCATAAACTGTCACACGTGCTTAGTGTCAGTGAGATTCATCTGGGACTTGAATCTGATTCAGCACTATCCATTGGTATTCCAAATGGCCTTGCACTGATCATACCGGGATTTCTTGTGGGGCTGTGTTGCCTGACTTGTTCCTGTCCTTCTGTAGGGACTTGACCTCGTCATAGTTTCCGGTTGAAAAATACACATATTGTTCTTTTTGGCACACAGTCTTTTACACACTTGCCAATGAAGTCATTGATGTTGTTCATTAAGGTTGGTTGGTGAGTCCTTGAATAGGGACCTATCTTTTGACTTAAAGCAGTTGCATAGAATAAAGAGAGATGCTAATTGATGCAAATTGGAAGTTTTAAATATTTTGTAAAGAGAAACATATATTGTCAGTTAGCCAAAGTATGAGATAGTAAGGGTCAAAGGTGAAAGGTCATGGTGTAGACTGCCTATTCTCTGGCCATGACTGGATAGTGAAGAATGAAAGTGGGCAAATGCAGTCCCATCCAACTGGACTGTGGGAGAACTGAAGATGGTTTTGTAGAAGGCTGATGATAGGTTTCAGGCCAATTATTGAACTTAATTTATTGTTCATTCATTGTAGAAAATACACTTCCAGTCTACATCTGCTTGGTGGGTTTCCTCCAGCCATAGCTTCACAGGAATAGTTTTGCTTGATTTCCAACTGGTGCTTTGACTGGATAGAAATTATTTATATGTGCCCTTGTTAGATTGGGCAATCAACATAATCACTTCATGGCCCAAGTATATACTATACATCTGATATTTATAATAAACTTTTGGTATTGTTGAAATTGTTCAAAAGGGAAATTGTGACTGAGGTTTTTTGGTATGTGCCTAATTTGTAAGAAACCTGTTGAGTAGTGACAAGAATGTTCTAGCACTGGCCAGTAGTGACTCGATTACCTTATCTTAATAATTGATCAAAGTACCCGTGTTGATAGTAGCTCTGTTTTTAGGAATATGAATGTTAAAAGATTGAGATTAAATTACTGAAGTAAAAACTGAGTTCTAAATTAACTTGTGAACTTGTTTTCAGCTTTAAAGATAATTTGAAATAAAATGCTGGTATCATTCATGGTGACCATGAAATGACTGAATTGCCCAAAAAAAATCCTTTTATTTCACAGTTGTCCTTTGGAGAAGAACATTTGACACCAAGTTCAAAACAACATGGTGACACTTTAAATAGTCCAATATGTCACTTGGATGAAACTGCTCCATCAAAGCAATGTAAAGATAAAACGCACGTTGATTATGAATAGTAGGAATGGTCATGACAAAGGCATTTGATTGAATGTGACATCAAGAAAACATAATAAAATTGAAATTGAAGGAAATCAAGGGGATTTGAAATCATACAAAGGAAGGTGCTAGTATTGTTAAAGGCCATTCATCTCTCCCTCAGAACGTCACTGCAAGAGTTCCATGGTATTATTCAAAACCATCTTGAGATGCTCCAGCATTTCCTATTTTAACTGTTATTTTTAACTTGCTACCTTTGAATTTTGCACTATTTTTATTTATTTTGTATAAAATGGTTTATATAAACGTTTGTACCGTGATTCTGCCGCAAAACAACAAATTTTGTGACATCTACATGACAATAAAATTCCAGTTCTGATTATCCTTTTCTTCAAGCTCAGAAGAATTTATTAATTGATCAGAATTTATTGTCACAAACGTGTCACAAAATTTGTTGTTTTGCAGTAAAACACTACAGTACAAATATTGCTATAAATTATATTTCAAAATAGTGCAAGAAAATAGGAGAAAGCAAAGTAGGGTCTGTGGTTCATTGTCTATTCAGAAAATTGATGACAGAGGGAAAGAAGCAGTTTTTGTGCTGATGGATGCTCGTCTTCAGACTCTTGTACCTCCTTCCTGATGGTAGCAGAGTGAAAAGGGTGGCGGGGGTCCTTGAGGATGAAAGCTGCTTTCTTAATATACCGTCCAATGACCAGTCCGTTCTCTACTCCTCAGAATATCAGGCTGAACCCAAAAGCACCGATATTTGGATACCTTTCAGAGAGTGCAGGTAACAAGTGCCAAGCAATGATCACCAAGAGGGACATTGGCATTGTCAGATTTTGTAATGGAAGGCTCCATATTCTGAAAGTTTAACCAGTGTTATCACAAATGTATCTAGCTGTAAGAATAAGTGAGATGTGGCTATCTAACATAGAGTGACCTGCATCCTAACTTCTATGCCCTTCCATTGCCTGCAAAGCAGAAGTCGGTTGAATCAATGAAATACCTTTCACATAGCATAGCAAGAGGTCAGGCGGTCAGAATTTGGTATACCTTGCAAACAACCACAATCCTGCCAGGTTCCTTTGTGAAATAATATTGCATATCTTACTCTTCTAAAACTTTTGATTTTAATAGCAACAAATATAAATATTAGAAAATATTTTCATTCATACAGTTGGGTTTGGGTAAATCTCAAGTCTGAAGACTTGCTGAAACAATATTATTACAATTTTATCATTTCTTGGGCTTTGAGTTTGGAATGTCCATTTTCCTCCTTCCTGTCATCCAGGTCCCAAATTGACTGTTTATTACTGTCTTTAACTCTACGTGATGTGTTTTATATTTTAGCCTGATGTGCCAATTACTATCATCTATGGACTATGCCCCTGCGCTACCACTCCCGCTCTCCGAATGGGTAAAATACCCAAGGCTTCATGAATCTTCAATTACATAATTTCTTTTGTGTGCCTCTTCCCACTGTCCTTCCCAGGGAAATATAAGAATATATTTGGAGTTTGAACACACCTGAATAGTGATAGTTCAAATTATTTTGTTTTTGTCGTTTTCTTCCCTGTCCCTAGCCCTTTTTACCTTCACCTCACAACGACCTTCCCTTCAAATTAAAGCTCAGATGAAATTTCTTTGTTTTGGTAGCAGTTGATCAACCCAGCAAAGATGTTCGCTGTGAATTCTGTGGTGAATACTTTGAGAATCGCAAGGGACTGTCGAGCCATGCCAGATCACATCTGAGACAGTTTGGGGTGACAGAATGGACAGTGAATGGTTCACCAATCGACACACTAAAGGAACTGATGAAAAGGAAGGAAAAGCCTGAACCGCTTGGCCATGATCCAGAGCAACAGGAGCCTCAAAGCTACCAGTATGAGGAGAAACACATTTCTAAGCCATTTGGACAGATGATCAAATCACCAGTTAAGGAGATGCATCAAAAACATCTGACGCCACCAGCTAGGAAAGTATTGACCTATACACCTAACAGCCAACATTCCACTTTGTCTCCTCTGGGAAAGAAAATACCCATGGGTTTTGTGTCTACTGCACCACTAAAGAAATCCATGCCAGATGAAAGAAGCATGCCACATGAATTAAAGGCCAGCTATAGTCCAGAATCGGGTTCTTATAAGCCGAAATCTGCTTGGTCCCCACATGAGAAGGTGACAACAACACCGGTAATTGGTAAGTTGGTCTACTTTGAAAACTGTTTGCTTTCATTATATTGCATGTTTGTCTCCAAATAGTGGGCCAATGGGTAAGTTGCTCTGTACTTCTGGCACTGCTTCTCAGCAGCTGGTTCTGAGAAAAATTTCCAGGGTTCCAATCCCCCCCCACCCCCTTCATGAATCTCCTCTTGCAATCTCGTGTAAATGCTTGGGATTCCTTCTCTGCACGCTCTAGGCCACATGGTTGAGGTGAGGGATCAGATTGTTTGAAAACTTCAGTCCCCTTTCAAACATTTTTTTTTAAAAAAAAGTATTTTAGTTGCTGCTGCATTCATTGCGAATGCAATACCCTATACTGTTACACTGTTCCTGACCATGTCAGAAATTCACAGATGTCATTTTCCATCTTGTATCTCTTCTGAGGCTATCAGTAATTTGAGAACATGTTGAACGCTAGGGGCTCTGAACCACCTCCACAGGTAATCGCATGCAACTGGTGTTATGCTAGATTACCGTAGCAAATATCAAGGGTTATCACTAAGAGTTGAGGAATGAGATCCAAGATAGGAATCCTTTCTCTGCATAGAAAGGATTTCCTTTTGAAATGAAAAGTATTATTTAAAAAAAATTGTTTATTTTCTGTTATAATTAGTTTTTGAGGTCAGTTCACTTAAGCAATATTTTTCTCCCATCCATTTCATGCTCTGTAGTTCATTCCCCCCCCCCCCCCAAAAAAAAATTTTTTTAAAAGTAATCTCATTGTCATGAGAGTGGACATGATTCCCTATGACTTCTGTACGCTGACCTGGCCATACATTCAAGCATACCTCAGGATTGCTGAAGAAAACGACAGTAGCTAAAGCTATTTTGAACAACTTTGCAGGAGAAAACATTTCACAGCTGAAAGGATACAGTCATGTCAAGAAGCTACCTGATAAAGGTGACATTTTTTTTTATTTGGACCTATCTTGGTAGCAAAAGAAGACCGATAAATGCACAGCTTTTGTGGTTGGCATTTTATAAGATTTGCATGTGATGAGCCTATTGCTGTATTCCAAGATTAATATACACTCACTTTATTGAAAAGTTTAGATCATTTGAGTTCCAAGCTGAATTAGTAATCTACTTCATTATCTTTAAATTGTAGAAGAAGCGTACAGTTTCATTTGAGTTTCTCCAGTATGGGTTTCACCTGTTCAGTTCCCCTTAATACTTAAGAGTAGGAGTATACCAGTGGTGAAATAACATTGCCAAGTATTCTCACATTTCATGGTATAGCTGCCCAAGGGTTGGATTTTAAACTGCAGGTTATTTTGCATGAATTATTTGCCATTCAACATTTTATAGTGAAACTTGAAGGATTCAAAGTGATTAGAAAATAAAACTGGCAACCTTTGTTTTCATTTATGTTTTTGTTTCTAGTTTCTCTTTGATTCCTTCAGGCATTGCTCTCTCTTGTTTACACGTCTAAGGTTGGGACTAACTCTTTCCATATGCTTTCTTCATGTTGGTGCACGATGCCTGATCTCGACCTTGTCCAAGGTCCTACTCGCGCATCATTGTTTCAGAGACCAGGAGTAGTTTTGCTTCTCGCCTCCTCCTCTCCCACAACAGGACCCTCATAGTCCTGATCATTTGTAGTTCTCTTTTTTTACCCCTGGTGGAGACCAGCAAACTTCATGGAAATCATGGCTGTCGGGTATTTCAGAGCCATTTTCTCAACCAAATGCAAATTCACACTAAAATCCATGATTCACCTTTGCAGATTCATTGTACCCAGGAGAACTTTTCCATTAAAATAGGGTGAGAGGAGATCAAGTAGCACAGTTTTAAAAAGAATTATCTTAAGAAATTTTATGTAAGAACAGCCCTCCCAGATAAAACGGGGAAACCAGAATTTCTTAATATTGCATTTTAAATAGAAGGTGTGTACATATTTGAAAGCATTCTTCTGTAAAGCTAGAAAGGTGCTTTTAGGCTGGATTCTGCATTTTTATTCTGGATTCAGCCAGAGGTGTTCAGTCATAATCCCTCAGATGGTCACTTCGCCAAGCACGTACACTGAATGTCAGAACCTGCAATTCCTCTCCTACTGATTGAAATTACTATTGTTATGAGGCATCATCAGTAGGGTAGAACTAACCTATCTCATGATGGTCTATCCCCAGTTCATGCTCTCTCTTCATGGATGAACAATCCACTGCTTGGTGAATTCTGCTTCACACTGATAAAAATATGACAGACAAGCACAGGACTGTGGTTTAAATGGTGGTGATCTGGCACAGACTCAATGGCTCAACCACCTCCTGTGCTATAAAATGTTTAACCCAGCATGCACAGAGCAAATCACAGTCCTTACAGTTGGGACTGTTGTCCATTAACTTAGCTTGAATGATAGCTGTATATTGAACCAGCTGGAGTCACATTAACACATTGCTTTGTGTCTTGGTCTCTTCCCTGCAGCCGCAGATACTTGCTGCGAATTATGTGGCCATTACTTTGAAAACCGGAAAGCTTTAGCCAGCCATGCCAGAGCCCATCTCCGACAGTTCGGGGTGACTGAATGGCACATCAACGGTTCACCAATAGACACCCTGAGGGAATGGATCCGCCAGAAGCCCAACATTAGCCCAGGCACCTCTTTGAACTGTGTGCAGGACCGCCCCCTTCCAAAACCCATCAGAAACAATATCAAATCTCTGGTTAAGGAGTTGCCAGGGGAGCTGTGCTCACTACCCGGGGGTAAGACGGTGAAGTTGGAGCCAATGCAGCCCAAAACAGTAGAGCTGGGCTTTCCGGCCTCGCCAGTGCAGAAGAATCCAGAGACAGAAAAAATGTCTCCGACTGAGTGCTACACTCCGACAGATCTGAGCCAAAGCAGCATAACTGAATGCACCCCGAGCTCCTCCATGCCATCTGAGGACGAGGAGCCACATCCAAAGAAAAAGAGAAGTAAGTTTGTATTCAGTATTTGACAAACATTTTACAGAATTTTAAAAGAAAAAGAAAAATTGGTCACGTTTCTGTGCAGCGTTCTCATCATAAAGGCGTAGGTTGGAACTGCAGATAAAGGCAGGCTAATTGTCAGATTTGACCTACCACTTTAAGAGCCAGTTCCTGGGAAGTCTTTTTAGTTCTAACACTTTTTTAAAAAAAAACACAAAGTAAGAATTTTACATTGTATGGATGTTTTTGTCCTTCTGCAACCTTGGTGCAGACAACTAATGAGGAGCTTGTGATGGCCCATAGTTAACCCTCACTAATGATCTGATGGACCTTGTAAGCCCATCTTCGCAACAGCTGACTGTTGAAAGCCTTTACTTCAGTTGTCTTAGCAGCTGAATGATGTATCATTGCTGAATGGGGGAGAGGTTGAAAGTCTACCCAAGATTTATAATGCCCCTTTAAAGTTGTACAAATATTTTCTTGGATAAAGACTGGACAAGCTAGTACACTGGCAATTGTGTAAAGAACTAATGGGCATGTTCTATTTGATCTTTGTTTTCATGTATATCTTCTTAAATGAGGCTCATTTGTTATAAATCAGTGGTTCTCAACCCTTTTCTTTCCACTCACATACCACCTTAAGTAATCCTTGGTGCTCTGTGGTTACTAAAGGATTACTTCGGCTTGTATGTAAGCAAGGGAAAAAGAAGTTGCAAAGGACTGTTATAAATCAATATCCCATAGTCTGTATGAATGGATTACATTTTATTTGGCAATATTTTTGTAACTATCACCATCAATCTCCAATGTTTTTCAGAAGTTCTCCATATGAGAACTGGCAAGGCAGGCATTTGCTGCCCATTTGATTTTTTGTTTTGTAATTGATGGGTATTCCTCCTCGGGAACCATTGCAACTGGTCTATTGAATATATATTGAGCTGTGCTTCCTACACTTGGTGTACCTCTATTGCTAGTAAACTATTGACATTATTTAACTAAGATTATAATCTTCCTAATTCTACCACGGTTTTTTCAACTTTCTTCATTAGCTTTATTTCCTTTTCCTTGAGACAGATTAACAAGGAAATTAGGTTTTCACCGCCTGCTCGAAAAATATCAGAAATGTTTGAACATAACAGGCCATTTGACTCATTTTGCTTTTGTTGTCAAAAACACCTTTAATTTTATCATGTTCCCTATTTTTTTAAAAATGTATAATGCATGTGCTTCTCCATTCTTGGAATTGGAACTGGGATTCAATTTTGTCCTGCTCTGGAATTTTGTGTGCCTGCAACAGCATTGTGCTGTGCACAGAGTGAGAGTCCCAGAACATTGAGCCCTCAGAAATGATGATTTGTTGAAACTGCTGTCAATTAATTTTCTTCCCTTCCAAATTCTCACGAGTCTTAACCGTAAGCATTCCTCCAATAATTTGTCAGCTTGTGCACTTGACTGTGAGAGATGTCACATTTGAGCTGATTCTGTGTGAAGTGAGAAGGATGATTCTGGGCTCAAACTTAACTTGCAGAACAGTGGTGATTGGAAATCACTCTTAATCCACTCTTAAGATCAGAAAAGATAGCTCAGGAGCAAAGTCATTTGCTCTAAGCTGTTAATTGATCTACATCTAGACATTGAGGACCATTGATTCTGTCGCACCTTGTCACCCTCTGAATTTTTTATGTTTGCTATCTAGCTGATGTCATTATGTGTGGTTGAAAACACAATGTCGGGGAAACTCAGAAGATCAAACAGGGGACTTTATATAGTAAAGATAAAGGTACATAACCAATGTTTTAGGCTTGAGCCCTTCATCAAGGTATGAGCAAAATGTAGGCAAGTGGGGGGGAGGAGGTATAGGTGGATAGGGGAGGGAGGGTATACCACCAAACAAAGGGGGGGGGGTGGCTCTGTGAATGGCGTGGAAAAGGGGTGGAGAGCTTGGAGGGAAGAAGACAGGAATGGTGAAGAGAAGGAGAGTGCAGAGTAGGCTTAGCAGAAACTGACGGTCGATGTTTATGCCAACTAGTTGTAGAGTGCCCAGATGGAATATTACGTGTGGCTCCTCCAGTTTACAGGTGGCCTTGGTTTGACAGTACACGAGGCCAGGGACAGACGTGTCTGCACTGGAGTGGGGTGCCGAATTGAAATGGCTGACCACTGGGAGATCCCCGTCACTGATGTGGAAGGTGCTCAACGAAGCGATCTCCCTGTCTGCATCGTTTCCGATGTAGAGAAGGCCACAATGTGGTTAATGACTCCCACGGATTCACAAGTGGACTGTTGCTTCACTTGGAAGGACTGTTTGGGGCCCAGAAAGGTGGTGAGAGAGGAGGTGTGATGTAGTTTGTGGTCTTTAATCCAAAAGTAAATACCAATGCACTGTAACTAACAACCTATCACCCTCTTTGGTCACCAACCCACTTCAAAACAAAAGTTACCCAAACAAGAAAATCTGCATACGCTGGGGTCAAGTGCAATTCACCGATGTGCTGGAGAAGTCTCTGCAGTACATTTGTATATTGTATCCAAGTTTGCTGGTTGGTAAAGAACGAGTGAATCTCTGCTCTGATGACTGATAGTTATTTTCAGTTTTATTTTTGGATTAAAAATCACAAAGTACCATATTTGAAGGCATATGACCCACTTTTTTTCCTCCAAGAAATGGCTCAAAAAATACCCTCCTCTCTCCCCCCCCCCGAGTCTTATATGTGGTTATTAGGGAGGGAGGGATCCCTCAATGACAACTCAGCATTGCCGCAATGGCCGCTGAACAGGTCTCTGGCTACTCGCCCAGCTTCAAGAACCCCGCGGATGTGCTCCGGCTGTCCAGGAAGTGGACCTGCAGCTTGGTGGGCCACCTTCCCTCGGGTGGCTCATGCTTTCCAGAGCTGCCACTCACTTCCCCTGGTCAGAAGGCCGACCACAGCAGCCCCCTGCCAGCAGCGCAAGAGGTGCAGGAGGAACCCATTCACCAACATTGCCAACACCCATGAGTTGCTGGTGGGTCCCCTGGTCCTGGGGCTGGGAGACCTGCCAAGGAGAAGCCGCACAGCAAAGGGCATTCTCGGGTACACCTCTGATTTAAATGTAAAGCAGAACATATGGCATGCCACGCAGATACATAAGGTAGATCAGCACAGTATAAATTTAATTATTGCAATATTGCCAAGCCAGAAAAAGAGATAATTTAAAAGGATGGATAAACAGTTTTCCCCGTTTATGTCTAAATGATAAAAGGTCCTCCAGAGCAACACTGAGAGAGAACTGAATTAAAAGCATTCTACCTATCCGTAAATACACTAAAAATATTCTTAATATTCCCTGCTGAAATGGGAAGGGGGTGTCTTTTATGCCCGTGGATCTTATATGCCATGAATATGGTATTTCTGAGAGATGATTGCCATTTTAAGTCTGAATACTGCAAAATAATTACCCACAGTCATAGTTTTGCAGTTAACTTTGCTCAGGATGGTGCACCTGTAAATGTTCTACAAGTGAACTGGATAATGGGCAAGTGGCAAAAAAATTTACTTGGGATTGAATGAGCTCTCACTTTTGTAAGGACCAAAGCCAGAAATTAGTGAGAGCTAGACTGCACGTGGGAATTACCATAAATCCACTTGAAAAACAAAATCTTATTTGATCACTTCCATGATCGAATATTCTGTTAAAGTGCACTTGCCATAATTTTGCCCATTCAATAAAATAGTCAACATTACTATATAATATTGTTCACACCACTTGCTATGCCCTGTGCCTGGCTAGTGACCTTGGGCACTTGGTTATCTTCGTCATTAATTCTCCAACATTTCCAAGTACTGAACTTTCTAAGAATATCACTCGTCACTTTTCCTTTAACTGCTTGTCCATTATCCCTGCACTTCAGATAACACCCAAAGCAAGTCGATTAGACACCTTCAATCGTGAGCTTTAATCAAAAGAGTTCTGAGGAATCTGATCACAAACTTGTAAAAGTCGGTAAAGAATAAATCCATAGACTTTTCCATGCCAATATTTATTAAAATCTTCAGAATTTTAATTTTTTGACGTGCTTTATCATTAACAGATCATTCTTAGCTTGGTGTCTTTAATTTTCCTAATATCCTGTAAGTGTTTTGCAATTCTGTGCTGAAATATATATTCTAATCACATGTTAAACTCAATAGTATAAATCCTGAATCCAGTGTTTCATCATTATATTAGTTGAGATAGGGCTGCAGATAGTTGCCTTGTTCGTGTTCCAAGTGATTATTTTCCATGTGTGACCCTTATGGTGGATATTAACAAGCTATTTGTCTTACTGAATGGTTGGGGCGATGCAGCAAAGACATTATAGATATTTTTTCCCTTCTGTTCCCATCCAGCAGAAACGTGTGTATACATGTACTCTTTTATTAGCGATTGTGGAACAATGCTCATGAGCAGAAGCTGCCCTTTCCTTATCTCACGAGACTCTGGTTTTACTGCCAGTCAGTGGCCCATACTTCCTGGTTCATTTCAGCAACTCAGATTCACTGAGAAATTTCTGGTGTGCGCAGTGTAGTTTGTTAGTGCCTTTTGCAAAGGTCTGGAATTCCAGAGAAAATTGCATTCTTATTTGTGCCCTGAAAAGACATAATACAGCTGCAGTGACATCTGTGAGTAGACAGGATATAATAGTCTGGCCAAACATTTTCCTGGATCCTTAGAATAGGATGGCTCTGTACTATATTTGAAAAGAATTGCCATTATTGTCTATTTTGTTAATATACTGTAATATGCTAATTTGAATAATAAAACTTGCATCACTGTTTGAACTCTCAAATCCTTCTAAAATGAGCAAAAATGTATATGAACTTCTAATTTACTACTTGTAATGTTCCAATAGAGTCGCTATGAAGTTCCCTAAGAAATTAAACACCAAATCGTATTTTTTGCTATGTAGCAGTTCATCGTTTGGAGCTATCACTTCTGATACTTTTATATTCATTGTTCATCTCAGCTTCCTTAAAGGTTAGAAGTTCTTTCAAAATTAGATGAATAGCTAAAGTAAACACACTGGACAAGAAAAGAACAATCATTGTCCAAAGGACCAAAGGAAGTTTCAATTGTAGCTTCAACCAGCTGTCCCACTTGAAACTTCTGTTGATTTCTGACTCTCCAGCATTTTATCTAATCAAGTCAAGTTCAAGTTTATTATCATCTAATTGTACAAATAGAACCTGATGGAACTGTGTTCTCCGGTCCTCAATGCACAAAATGCAGACACACAACCAGACATAACACACTGCAGACAAACAATATATAAGGACAAGTATTCATAAATACAAATAAATATGTTTCATGCATGAGAGAGTTCAGATGGTTAGTGTGAGCCGTTCCTTTGATCATTCAGCATTCTCACTGCCCGTGGGAAGAAGCTGTTCCTCAGACTGGTGGTGCTGGCTCTGATACTCCTGTATCTTTCCCAACAAGATCAGCTGAAAGATGCTGTGTGTGGGGTGGAAAGGGTCCTCAATGATTTTGTGTCCTCTTCAGACAACAATCCTTTTAGATCACACCCATTTATTGTGTGTTATTGTACAGTGATCCTCTCTGCTACCATTATGGTTCTGTGGATTGAGCTCTGATCCATTTCTCTGCAGCAACCGTACCCACACTGTGATGCTGCCGGCCAGGACGCTCTCAATAGAGCTCCTGTAGAATGCTGACATGATGGTGGCTGATAGCCCTGCCCACTTCAGTCTTCTCAGGAAGTGCAGTTGCTATTGCACCTTTCTGACAAGTGAGGAGATGCTGTGTGTTGATCTAACACAGGCTTTTGGAGCCGCACAAAAGTTTAAGAGAAGTTAATATTCAGGCAAATCTCCTTGGGGTTTAGAGTATTGCAGATTCTGAGCGTGTGCAGACATCACTGGGAATTTAGTGAACTTGTATAGGCTTTATTATTGCATTTGAGTGGAATGACATCTTAAAATAATGAGGAATCTGCCACATTCATTCATAGCAGCCAAAATGTGTCGCCATCTTATGATCCATTCATATTCAGAACTTCAATCAAAGATTGAGTTGTCGAATAAATTGAATAGATTAGTCATGCTGAATTAATTGGTATTACTCCCATTTCTACAGGGCTAAATTACTTTAAGAGCACAGGAAAAAAAAATCCTTTTTATTTTTGTCTTCAGTCGTATATGACAATTTGGAGATTATCGATCAACAAAAATTAGTAAAATTCCACAGCAAAATGACTAACCAAATCTGCTAAAAAATATAGTCCTATGTTTTGTCTATAGCTATGAAAGTAAGATGTGAACACAGGGAGAGAAGAATGGAAAATTACAAATTTAATCTGTAACGGTGTTTTTGAATCAAGTAGTCCAGCTGGTAAATGTGTTACTGCTTGAAAGGAGAAAATGGTCCCAAAAAATTAACATTGGAAGGAAATAAAAACCAAAAAAAAGTGTGCTTTGCTCTTAAATAAGAGAAGCAGTATGTACTTTAGTTTAAAAATGAGTCAGAAGGATAAAAGATTTTCTACAGAAAACTACTCCATGCATGATAGAACATTTGTTTAGTTTCAAATGCTGCTATCCAACATTCTCTCCCTCAGTCTATGCCAAAATGCATAAAAATATCCTTCCCCCCCCCCACCCAAAATCAGAAGATGCAGAGACTCCTCATTTTGATTGGATGCCCAATGTTGATGCTTTTGATTGTGCCTCTAAACTAGTAGCTACAAACGTTACACTTTCCATGAAGATTGGAGGACCACATTCTCTGTAGATGATAGAGCATTGTTCTTTGTTCCATGACTGACTGTTTTGAGCACACTGTGCTTAATGTTCTGGACTGACAGTTTAGGTTTCCATGTCTCTGACTTGGTATAGTGTGCTGCAAACAATCTAAAACCATAAATATGGGATGAGCCTCCTGCTGCATTGGCTTCATGAAAGAATTTGGGTTGATCTTCTCTGGTTCTGATGTTGCCTTGGGCCTTCATCTGCATAATCCTAAGTTATGATTTAATTTTTTTAAATTCAGACATATAGCATGGTAACAGGCCCTTCTGGCCCATGAGCCCATGGTGCACAATTACACCCAATTGGTACGTTTTGAATGGTGGAAGAAAACCGGAGCATCTGGAGGAAACCCACGCAGACACGGAGAGAAAGTACAAACTCCTTACAGTCAGCGCCATATTCAAACCTGGGTGTAACATCATTGCACTAACTACTACGCTGATCGTGCCACCCTCACTACATAAATCTACCTTTTAAAATGGCTCATAATATGGTACAGTAAAGACTTAATTTCTTTGAATATGAGGAACAAATCTTATTCTGTCTGGCCACCCACCAACCGGATGGCATTAACATTGTCCTATCCGGTTTCTGTTAGCTTTGTTTCCTTTCCTCCACCTCTGTCTCTTTCCTTTTCCCTCTCTCTTTCCTTCAGATCTGCATTCACAGAGCCACCCTGTTTCCCCCCCCATCCTCTCCTTTCCTATCCATGCCCAATTATCACCTTTTGCCTATTGGTCTGTGCTCCTCCCCAGCCTTTTAATTCAAGCACCTGCCTGCTTTTTCCTCATCCCTTGAAGAAGGGTTCAGGCTCAAAACGTTTTTGGTTATATATCTTTACGTCCTATAGATGCTGTGAGATCGGCTGAGTTCCTCCAGCATTTGTGCTTTCATTTAAATTCTGTCCTTGTTTATCAATCCTTCCACATCCTCATTTTGTTCTCTTACCACTGTTGCCTTTAATCATACAACTATCACCCCTGGAACAAATTCTATACAATCTACTTTCCACAATTGGCAACTTTCCTTCCAAATGACTCAGAACTCTTCTTTGGTCAGATATCTCTCATGTTTCCCCACACCTTGATGAAGGGCTCAAGCCCGAAACTTTGGTGTTGAATCTTAACTGTTTGACCTGCTGAGTTTCTCCAGCCTTTGTGTTTTTTCTCAGAACTCTCCTTGAATTATTCCTCTTCTACAACGTTCCTCCTGCACGTTGTTTTGAAAGCTACATTTGTCCAGATTTTTGGCCTTCAACCCTAAATATTAATGTGATTTTTGTCTCAGATTTTAAGTTGCAGCATTCCTTCTTTTGTTTTGCTCCTATAAAAGTACAGTAAATCCCCTGGTATCCGGTACCTAAAGGGAATGGTAGACATCAGATAAGCAAGTTTTCCAGTCCTTAAGACTCACTATTACAATGCCTAACAAGTAAACCTGCATTTAGAATAAACAGTTTAAAAAACAAAAATACTACATTGAGCAAACTTCACTTGCGTGAATCTATAAAACTTCAAATACTTTATTTTCAGTCACATTCTTTGGAATTGTTGACTACAGAACCATATAACATTACAGCACAGAAACAGACATCCTTGGCCCTTCTAATCTGTACTGAACCATTTTTTTTGCCTAGACGCACTGACCTGCACCCTTTTGGACCTGCAGTCCAAAACCCTCCATACCTCTCCCAACCATGTACCTGTTGAAATTCTTTTTAAATGTTAAAATTGAGTCTGTATTCACCACCACTGTCTGTGTGAAGAAGTTCTCTCTCATGTTCCCTCTAAACTTTTCCCATTGCCCTTTAACCCATGTCCTATCTACATTTACTCTGTCTGTCCCCTTCATAATTTTAAATACCTCTATCAAATGTCCCCTCATTCTTCTAAGTTCCAGGGAATAAAGTCCTAACCTTTCCCTGCAACTCACATCCTGAAGTGCAGGAACATCCTAGTAAATCTTCTTTATATCTTATTGATATCTTTCCTGTAGTTAGGTGACCAAAACTGCACTTAATACTCCAAATTTGGGCTCACTAATGTCTTGTTCAATTTTACTATAACATCTGTACTCAGTACTTTGATTTGTGAAGGCCAATATGCCAAAAGTTCTCTTTACAACCCTATCCTCCCGTGACGCCATTTTCAGGGAATTTTGTGTCTGTATTCCCAGATCCCTCTGTTCTACCACCCTTCTCAGTGCCTGACCATTTACCGTGTACATCCTTTCTTGGTTTGTCCTTCCAAAATGTACCAGCTCACACTTGACAGCATTAAATTCCATCTCCTATTTTTCAGCCCATTTTTCCAATAGGTCCAGATCTCTCTGAAAACCTTCACAATATAAATTTATTTGATCCCTCAGTCACTTTAATATGCTTAGTATTTTAGATCGTACATCCCAAAGTACATTTTGAGTAGCCATAATAATCCCTGAAGATAAAAATCAATGTGCTTTCTGTGCAGTTGAAATTTTCAGCCCCTGATTTTTGGACATAATCTGTGAGTAAGAACAGCATGAAACTTTTGTTCATTGAAGCCTTTACTCGTATCTCTTTAATGATTGCCATCAAATAGAGACTGGCTTGAGGCAGTGAATTAAAGCTCTTTTTGTCCCTGGCTTTGAAGGCTTTGCTTTGGAAAGCTACACCCTCAGTGTGAGTTGCTACTAAAATAGCATGTCAAACATTGATCTTGAGATCATTTTACCGCAGATTGAATGCACTGGTTCTGAGTCTTCATTGAACCACATCTCTGCACACTGTTCTGGTTTTAGTATCTATCCAGGAGCACAGCCCAACTACTATTATGTTGGAGGTTAGAATCTGGCTAGTTTCCAAACTGCAGTGTTAAATGTGCAGTGATATAGTGGACTAACTTCGGGAAGCAATGGCAAGGTGGGCGACACAGTTAGGGTAGCAATGAGCACACTCCTGTTACAGCACCAGCATCCTGGGCTTTAATCCAGCGCTGTCTGTAAGGAGTTTGTACACTCTCCCCGTGTCTGCATAGATTTTCCCTGGGTGCTCTGGTTTCTTCCCACCCTTCAAAATGTACCAGGATTGTAGGTCAATAGGGTGTGAGCGCAGAGGCTTGTAGGCCAAAAGGGCATGTAACCATGCTGTATGTCTACATTTAATTTAAAATTTAAAGTATTGGAAATTTTGAAAAGGAGATGGACTCTTAATATAAAAACAAATACAGGTGAACAGCAGGTCTGCAGTCAAGGCAGTCTAATACAGCCAGAGCAAAATAATGACTTCCCTTCCCATACTGCCTCTAATATCCTCCAAATCTTTTGGTATCTCTCCCTTTCTCATCTGTGCACAGCCCCCTTTGCAGCAGTTTCTGAACTGTCAGAGTTTGTCAGAATGCACTGCTGAGTAGGACAGAACTTGCCTTCAGAGAAATATCGGGAAGATTAAAACCTGCTGAGTTTCCTGCAGCATTTCTGTGCTTTCACATGGTTAAAGCCATGGACCAGTGAATTTGCTGTTGACTCCATCCCACTCCCTGCCAACCATTCAAAACTGAACCAGTAAAAACCCACCAAAATGCTGGAGGAACTCCACCAGTCTCGCAGTATCCACGGAAGGTAAAGATGTATTACTGTCGTTTCGGGCCTGAGCCCTTGTTCAAGATATAAGCAGGAAGGTGTCTGAATAAAGACTGAAGAATGGAGGGGGAGGAGTTCAAACCAACAACAAAAGATGTAAATTGGAAATTTCAGGAGGAGAGGTGAGAATTGATTTTGGCTCTGTGAAAGGAGACAGGGAAAAGGAAAGAGAGAGCTGGGGGAAAGACCACAAGAGAAAGAAGGGGTGAGGGGGGGGTAGTTTAATTGAAATTTGTCCATGTTAAGGCCATCCAGTTGGCATCCTAGACGAAAGAGAGTGAGGCGTTCTCCAGTTTTCAGGTGGATTTGGTCTGATGGTGCATGAGTGCTGTTGGACTGGACACCTCCCCCTGCCATTCTCCAGTCTTTATTCTGTCGCTTTCCTGTTTTTTTTTCATCTACCTTGAAGAAGGGCTCAGACCTGAAACATCAATAATATATCTTTACCTCCTATGGATGCTGCGAGATTGGCTGGGTTCCTCCAGCATTTCTGTATGTTTTTACTACAATCACAGCGTCTGCAAATTTTTGTGTTCCACTCCAAAACTGAAATCTCAATGTCTGATTTGACCCAGTTTCAAATCTTGTATGCCCTTGCACTGCCACTTGATTCAACCTAGGTAATGTTGCTGAGTATTGATGATCTGCTTCTGAAATTGGTACGACATTGTTACCTCTAGACTCAACTATTCCAATGCATTCCACTTTCCACTCTACTTGAACTTTAGGTGTAAATAATCTTCATATCATCCCATTAACTTTGCTAAACCAACTTGGCTCTCAGTTAAGAAAAATCTTAAATCATGAAACTCATCCTTGTCTTCAAGTCACTTCAAGTATGTTCCAGTTTCTATCTTTGTAACAGCCCATTAAGCAATACACAAACATGCTGGAGAAATTCAGCAGGTCACACAGCGTCCATAGGAAGTAATGGGTAACCTACATTTGTGGTCTTGGCCCTTTGTCAGGTATTCCCTCAACCCTCTGCACTGCCCTCTAGTTCTCGGTTACTCAAATCTGGAATTTTCTTCATCCCCAAAAATGATTGCTGCAGTACTGAATTCCCTTGCTGACATCTCTGTCTACGGTTGTGGTTCTCAACCTTTTAAGTAATCCCTATGTGCTCTGTGATTAGCAAGGGATTGCACAAGGTGGTGTGTGGGAAGAAAGAAAAAGTTTGAAAACCACTGTTTTAATTGTCCCTCATGGACTTGTTATGTGCACGGTTTCAGAACTCCAAAGGAAATGGGCCGATGACAATTTTTCTCCAGCAAAATATTTCCGGAACAATCGGGTCTAGAGCAGTGATTCTCAACCTTCCCTTCCCACTCAGCTACCACCTTAAGCAATCCCTGACTAATCACAGAGCGCTGATGGCATGGGGCTTACTTAAAGTGGTATGTGAGTGGAAAGAAAAAGGTTGAGAATCACTGGTCTATGGTCTCATGCACTGCTGGACTGAGGCTGCATACAAATTGGAGGATCAACACCTTGTATTCCATCTGGGCACCCGCCAAACAAATTGATACAGGTGCCTAACCTTTTATCCGGGATCATTGGGACTGGCCACCTGCCATTGTTTGGAATTTTCTGGATTTTGGAATCATTTTAAAATGGCAGCCCCTTTAAGGAAATGCGATGTTTCAAGATCACACAAAACGGGGGCACAGGGTGTTAAATTAATTTAGATAAATAAAGGCCATAAAAGACCATAATATCACTAGAATTTTTTTTTATTTTAAAGTAAAGCTTCAAAATTAAACTGCCGTTTGGCCTCTGTCCCCTTCCCCACCCTCTCTTACCTTCGGTGCAAAGGTGACTCTTGGCCCCAAGCCCCGAGTTCCTGCATTGAGCCAGTCGCTGCCGCCACAAATGAACTTTGGGCTTGGCAGGACTGCAGCCCTGCTGTTGTGTCGGGAGTTAGATTTCGGGGGAGATGGGGGGCTGGCTAGGTGACCACGACCGACGATGACAGTGTGGGGGTTGGGACCAACGGATGGCCAGGGGTGGTGGCAGACTAATAGACAGCTGGGGGCAGTGTCTAGGAGCGAATCAGTCAAGTGTTTTCATTACCAAAAAAAAAACTGTGCCGGTTTTTGGAGGTTGCTGGTGTTCAGAATCCCAGATAAAAGTTTGGACACCTGTATAGGCATTGCCTTCTCTGGTTTCCGTTAGCCTCCATTCCCCCATCCCCCCCATCTCTCTCTCTCTCTCTCTCTCTCTCTCTCTTTCCCTATCCTTATGTCTCCTTCTGCTCAGCGTTCACAGAACGACCCCCCCACCCTTCTCAATTCTCGCCTTTCCTCTTTTTATCCATGTCCAATTATTGCCTGTTGCCCTATCTATGCTCCTCTCCCAACATTTATTATTCAGGCACCTGTCTGCTTTTTGTTCATACCTTGATGAAGAGCTCAACCTGAAATGTTGGTTATGTATGGATGCTGCCATACATGGAGTTCCTCCAGCATTTTTGTGTTTTTGCTCCTGCTTTGCTTGCTGCTTTTTCCTACATCAAAAGCAGTCCTTGGGTCTGGTCACTTTGGCCGATGTGTGGAAGCTCTCTTTTATTTACTTGGCATCACTTTTTTTTGTATATAGATACCCCTCCAGAGATGACTTTGCATTGTTAGAAGTACTATGATGTGGAGGTTTTCCTGTCATAGAAATTCTCAGGGAGAAATGGTGTTGTAAAATGCTTTTCTGATTGGGGCGAGGGAAAGTCCCTATGTTGACGGGGTAGGAGGCCACCTGTTCTGTCTGGATTAATGGGTAGCCCGGAAGATGCGCACAAGGGATCATTCAAGGAGGATGAATGGATTTGTACGGTGGTAAAAGAGCAACACTTATCAACAGATGTAGACCTGTTTATTAATCTGGTGTTAAATGTCCATGCCTTGTGCCTGATAAAATTTCGGATCAGTGTTTAATTCCTTGCTCGTTACATGGTCTTCAACCCTTTTAGAATACAACATTTCTAATGGTTTGAAAATATTTTATATATGGGAATATATTAAAGTCTCAAACAATAACACAAAGTCTCAACTAAAATATTTTAAATTATAATCTTGAGTCCCGATTTCATCTTGCAGCATTTGGAAGGAAAGTGCAACTGAAAGACGGAAAAGTTGGAAGGAACTGATTGTACAATAGTAAACACTAATCTTGGAGTGGTTGAATGGGCTCCGGGGCTTCCTTTACTTTGCATCTTTTTTTCCCCCATTTCAAATACCTGGCATGAGGCATGGATGAGGGATGAATGCACGAGTCTGTGTGAGATGTGAGTGAAAGTGGAGCATTTTTCTGCTTTGCAGTCGAGTGTCCTCTAGTCAGATAGGGTTTCACCCACGATACAGAGCTCTCACCCTAGCTCTCTATCGTTGCCTGTATCCCCCAGGTGCCTGCCATCAACCTCCTAAGAGCATCCCCTAGTGGTACATCTACTTCCATTTCACACACCATCGCTAAAGAAATCTGCAGACAATCATCGCTAAATTAATGAGCCTTGAAAGTGCTGTGGGCTCCTGTCCACTTAGGAACTAGGCTGAGACCTGCCAGAACCTCAATTTAAGTTAGGAATTAAACTGTGGAAGGCAGGGTGGTAACTGAATCTTAATTTCATTTTGGACAACAGAGCACCCAGTCAAGTTAGGAACCTGTGAGTATTGTGGAGTGACACTAACCACGGGTGTAGGCCTCTCCAATCACATGCGTGGCCATCTGAAATCTGGATTGAAAAGGAAGTTACCGAGTCTGTCTCAGTTTGAGGAACTCCACGAAAAGGCTGAACCTGCACTCACCGACACATGTGAGACCCTTTGGCTTTGTATAACTTAACCAAAAACAAACTAAATGTAAAAGTTGGCAGTGCTGAAGAGAAAGCTTGTTAAATTGCAATGCACTGTAAAAGGAAACTGTGTGATTATACATATGCTGTGATTCTGACACCAAGTTGATCCCCACTAATCAAGTTGAGCATCTATTCCATGACCTGCTTGAGAATGCAAAGCCTAACCCTAGAAGTGCAGGGACTAGTTGCAGCTTTTGCTTGCTTATGTATGTAAGTTTTTGTTTTAATTTGCACGTGAGTGGATTGTATTTATTGTGCCTTTGTTCTTGCACTCTTTTCTGTATAGAAACGGAGCCAAGGTGCTTAATTCATTGTAATGTGTAAGTAAGTTAAACCGGTCAAAGATTGAAATCAAGCCCCGTTCGCATGTGGTTTGGTGACTCACCTTGCAAGTGCAAATTTCAGAGTTCCAACAAATTCAGGGAGAGGTTGGCTATAACGGTTTGGGGAAGTAGAAGGAATGGATTGTACCGATTCCCTCCTTCCTGTGTCAGGGTGTCACTACAGAATACATTTGGCACTAAATGTGTAAGTGTGTGGTGGGAATCCTACTCTGATAAGTGGAATTTCTGCTTGATTCATGGCACATGTGGAGTAATTGTCCTGTCCCGTAGGTGCAGTTAAACCCTCTAAATTACCACTTGCATGAATGTTCTGTCTTGAAAATGCAATTGTTTCGAAAAGGTAACTTTTTTCCCTCCCAAACCCAGTAATGGACACAGCAATTCAGTAAACAAAAATTCTAAAAAGTCGAGAACTGCATATGTGTTCCTGAACTACTAGATGGAATCTAGTTTGCATTTGAATTGTAATACTGCTCGAGTTAAACGATTTCCACCTTTAATGAAAGTGCCCAATGCCGTTTGGTTTTGTGTGTATTAATTTGGCCAAGAGTACAGCATCTGGCATTTGTTACTGTACTGTTTTTAATTAGAAATCTTTTCAAAGTGGCTCACTGCCTCTGTACAGGCAATTATTTTTCTCTGCAGACCAGGGCAGTGTGTATCCATGGGAGTAATCTGGAACTTTGAGTTGCCATTGAGCAGTGGGAGCTTTGGAGGGTTTAAGTGTACAGGCAGGTTTTCAGTCCAATGTTACTGCATCTGATGTCACTTTTGAAACTGCCTTCCCAATAAAGGTTGAACAGATAGACAACCATGTATTAAATGAGATGATCAGCTGACGGTTTCTCTTTCATGTTCAGACAATGAGCGTAAGCAGCAAAAGCCAGCGGTATGCACAGAGAACTTATCACCAAAACACGAGGAAGGGAAGGAGCCAAAGACATTCAGGTCAAAGTCAGAGGAACCAAAACCTCTCCGAGTGAGACCTGTGATCTTTCCAGTATTGAAACCCGAGCCTCTCTCACTGGTGAAGTTTATAGGAAACATCTATACTCTGAAATGCAGGTAAGTGCGCCAGTATTGTAATGAAATGTATTTAACCATCATTCCATGAAATCTGGCTATTTTTATTCAGAAAGGTGTTCTTGGAATGCGGATGACCTGGTTGCCATTCGTCTTGTTGGTGAGAGAGGTCAGAAGCACTGACTGAATGACTTACTGTGGTCGAAACTATCAGTGGCTTTGAAAGCTGCTGATGTCAGCAACTTAGCTTTGAAAGGACATTCCTCTCTCTCTCAGCCAAGAGTTTATTTCTCACAGTTGGGTCTACCTGCGAGCAGACCTGGAGTGCTCGTGTTTCTGCACATAATAACAAGTTAACAATTCAGGACAGAGTCTGTCAATCTCTCTTCGTTCCCTAGGTGTAGAATATTGAGAGTGTCAATGAGGTGCATTGCCTTCTCAGCTAGTTTTGAGATGTTGTGGTTTGAAGACTGTCCTTGATATGGGACAGGGGGATTGCTTAATTTGTGTCACAATTATTCCCTAATGGAAGTAGAGGTGGTGTTAATAGTAAGGGTTATGTGTGCTTCAGTTAAATACTATAGAATTAGGTCCTAATGTGTTTTTTTTTCCTTTGGTTCATTTATAAGGATTATTTTGCCATTAAATGCAGTGCAGTATAACTTGTCAAAATGGATGAAAACCATCCCCCCCCCCCTCAAAATCTCCAATTCTGACCTTCACCTTAATAAACCAGACAGATTGAGATGTGCTCCTTTCTAGGATTTGCTATTTTGTTCGATCTCTGCAACTCCTTGCTGTACACTTTGACAGAGAACATCAGTGCCCAGAGCCCTTCCCTTGTTCTACTCCAAATATAATTATTTTTAAATATTTACTTGATATTGACCAAGTTTCAGGAACTGAGTTACGGGGAAAGGTTAAACAGGCTAGGACTTTATTCCCTGGACTGTGGAAGAATGAGGGGAGATTTGATTGACGGGTGGAATGGTTGGCGTAGCGGTTAGTACAGCACCAGCAATCAGGACGGGTTGGAATCCTGTGCTGTCTGTAAGGAGTTGTACACTCTCCCTGGTCTACATGGGTTTTCCCCGGAGCTCCAGGTCAATCACAGTCTTCGAAACATACTGGGGTTGTCGGTTAATTGGTGGACTGAAATGGCCTATTACCGAACTAAATTAAAAAATAATTGAGAGGTCTAGATAGGTGAGTTTCTTCCACTGAGGGTAGGAGAGCTATAAACCAGGGGACATGGGTTACAACTGAAAAGGGAAAGGTTTCAGGGGAATATTAAGGGGAACTTTTTCACATACACAGTGGTGGGAGTGTGAAAGGAGCTGCCAGCTGAAATGGTAAATGTGGGCTAATTTTTAACATTTAAGAATTTGGACAGTCAAGTCAAGAGGTATGCAGAGCTATGGTTGTGGTGCAGTTTGGTGGGTCATGGTAGAATAATAGTTTGGGATGGACTTGAAGGGCCTGTTTCTGTGCTGTAATGTCCTGTGGTTCTAATATCTGGAGCTTTGAACAAGGCACTGTCTTTATTCACAAACGATGCTGCACCAAACAACTTTGCTTTGGCAGAAGTTTGACTCAAATATGGCAACTCTGCCAACTTGACTTGTCACCAAACGCGGGAATCAAAAGCAATGCAAACATTATAAACCTGTGATAAAAAGAAAGGATTCTGAATGTTCTTAGGAGAGAAAAACAAGTCAAATTTACAAGGAAACAAAATAATTTGAAATCCCATTTGTTTTAAGGATGCTAAGAGAGGATGGGTAGAGAGAGACTGGTCCATGTGTGAATGGCTGGAGACAACAGGAGAATGAATGCATAATACCATGTAAAAGAAGATGGAAAAGGCTTGTTAAGCACAGATGTTGTGCATGGAGGAAAGGTGAATGAAAATGGGAACCACATAGAAGAATGAGAGGAGACTTGAGAGGTCTACAAGATTATGACAGGCATAGATAAGGTGGAAGCCAGCACCTGTTTCCTAGAGCAGGATCAGCAAACACCAGTGGACATCTGTACAAAGTTAAGGGAGAGAAGTTTAGGGGAGACATCAGTGTTTCTTTTTACATAGAGTTGTGGGTACCCTGAATGCCTTACAGGGGATGTTGATGGAAGCTGAAATATTGGGGGCATTTAAGAGACTTTTAGACACGTGGATGAAAGAAAAATAGAGGGCTGTGGGGTAGGGAAGGTTTAGTACATTTTTAGGAAGGGATATATGGGTTGGCACAACATTGAGGACCGAAGGGCTTGTACTGGTCTCTATTGTTCTATGTTAACGTGGAAATACAAGGGTTAAAAATTAATTGTGTTGAAAGAAGGTATTTTCGACTGAAGAAGCAGAACTTTGCAGGTGTTGAAATAAACAATGCTGGAAAGACTCAAGATTGGGCAGTGTCTTTGGAGAAGGGAAGGGTTAATGTTGCAGGGAACCATAGAGTATTACAGCACAGAAAACAGGACCCTTGGCTCTTCTAGTCTGCGCTGAACCATTATTCTGCCCCGTCCCTCTGACCTGCATCTAGTCCATAGCCCTTCATAACCCCCCCCCCACCCCACCCACAATCCATGTACCTGTCCAAATTTTTTTTAAATGTAAAAATTGAGCCTGCATTCACCACTTCAGTTGGCAGCTCGTTCCACACTCCCACCACTCCCCTTTCATCCTTAACCCATGTCCTCTGTTTTGTATCTCTTCTAACCTCGGTGGAAAAAGCCAAGTTGCATTTACTCTATCTATACCCTTCATAATTGAGTATACCTCGATCAAATCACCGCACATTATTCTATACTCCAGGGAATAAAATGCTAACCTGTTTAATCTTTCCCTGTAACTCAATTCCTGAAGTCTCAGCAACATCCCAGAAAATCTTCTCTCCAATCTTTCAGTCTTTTTGATATCTTTCCTGTAGTGAGGTGACCAAAATTGCACACAATACTCCATATTTGGCCTCACCAAAATCTTGTACAACTCTACCATGACATCCCAACTCCTTTTTTCAATACTTCAGTTTTATGAAGGTAAATATGCCAAAAGCTCTCTTTACCTATGACTCCACTTTCAGGGTGATGACCTTTCATCAGAACTGGACTGGTTTTCTGACTTCATTGTCGTGTCTTCAGTCTTGCACTTTTTGCTTATGTAATAGATTCAAGATTCCTTTATTTTCCTGTAATGAAAACACAGAATTTGCTTTCGACTGCCGTGAGGCAGATAGATTCGTATTCAGCAGAAATCGCCAGAAGCGTCTCTTACAGTCAGAGAGAGAGAGAGAGAGAGAGAGAGAGAGAGAGAGAGAGAGAAACAATAGAGAGTTCCTGCAAGAGTCGCCAAATGTCTGTGGATTCACCAGCTGCAATGTCTTCAGCTCCGCAGCCACTCAGAATCCAGTCCCAACCATTGGCAGCCCGAGCTCCAGATCCAAACCTCTGACATGATCAGGGATCCTTCAGCTTGGCATTCTGGTTCCATTACCATTCTGGTATTCTGCTTGGTGTGAATCCCTCGACTGTAGTCTTCAGCACCCTGCAACTAGCACAGGTTCCTTCGCTTGAGTCGCCAACAGCATGCTGCCCGTGTGTTCTTCAGCCACAGAGTTGCTCACCCATGACCACCATCTCATGGGCCATCTCTGCTTCTCTTTCTCAAATGAGAGGTTCACCCCATTTTCTGAGGCCACGTACCAGTCCTCCATTTTCCGTTTTTGTAACCCAGTGACCGCTTCCGATCATAGGTGCTGCCATCTTGGGCGCAGACCTGATGGTTGCAGAATTTTTAAATAAAACCACCGTTGGCTCCTTTAAAGCCTGTATAGCGCCAGTGGCAGTCAGACTGGGGGGATTAGACCTCGTGGAAGCTCTGTGTCTCCACTTCCTGTGGGCCTGTACCAGTGGCAGTGCTACCTTTATTCCGCTCCGGCACCACCACCATTTTTATATGGCGGAATGAACATTTTTGGGTTTGGATGGGTTGAGATGCAGTTGGCGGACCGGTTGGTGCAATAACATTTCAGGCAAATGCTAACGGTTGGGTCACGAGTTTCATCTTCTTTCCCCACAGATTTTGTGATGTGGAGTTCCACGGACCCCTCTCAATTCAGGAAGAATGGGTGAGACACCTACAGCGACACATCCTGGACGTAAACTTCCCAAAGGTGGAGGCCGCTCGTGAAGAGATCTCCACATCTGCTGAGCCAGAGAAATAGGTTGAATAAGCTGCCTATGCAGAAAGCTGGGTAGAAGTGGTCAGGTTGACTATCGTAGTCTCTCTCCAAGGCACATGCCATTATTTTTTATGTTTTAGTTTAGTGAATTTTCGAAAGGTTCTTCTTTGCCTTTGAACATTTAAGTCCCTGTGTAGTAATGGAAGTATCTGCCTTGTGTGGGTTTCCTCAGAGTAATTCTACATTCACCTCACACAATTAGAATCTGGCCAGAACAACTTAGCCCTGGTTAATTTTGTATATTCTAGAAGCAGTCATGTAGCACAATCCAGGTCAGGGGAGCCACGGGAAAATGTGCCCCGATTTCAGCTGGTGGCAAAAGCCCAGCTAGTTTGAGGCCTATTTGGGTGCCTGCCCTCAAATTCCCAATCATTAATCCCTGCCTTGGGAAAGATGAATGGAGAGGTAATAAGCAGCAGGTAGACATCAACAGCTTCTTGGTCCTTTTTTCTTCCATAATGCACCACTTTTCAAGCTGATGTGAGCTGAAGTTGCCTGTGCAGCAGGAAAAGGCAGCCAAGGAGTCTGCAGCTTAGCTCCAGGTCATTGTGTTGAGGCAAATTCAAGCAGCCAGCGGTTGCTGCAGGATATGAAGTGGGATTTTATGGGTCTGGTTATTGGCCATGCTTCATCCACTCCTGCATGAGGTGAGGATCTGACCAACGAAGCTGCTGTCCAAGGCTGAGAGACCCACTGGAGTTTCTGATCTTGCATGCTGCCAACCTGTTGCAGGGGAGTGGGTGATAGGAAATGCAGCTCCATCAGGATGTGTTAGAATAGACGCTTCAGATTGATGCACTTGGTTGGCAGTGACGACCAGCTTTTTGTATCACTCTACTCGAGGTGAGCTTGGGGCATTTCAGTCTTACCGTCTGCCGGCTAGTATCTTGGCCCACAGGAAACCTTTCTGATTTGATCAAGCAGGCAGGTTTTCACAAAGTGAGACCGTGCCATTGCTGTGCTGCTTTTTGGCCACGCTCCTGCCACGATCAAGCCCACGAGGGTGAATGGAGTGGGTGGGCAGGATGTCTGTGAGGGCTAACATAAACCTACAAGGGGAAGAGTATTCCTCAGAGTCCAAACCACTAATTCAGCATTTTGGTCATAGATGTCTCAAAGTTTAGTTGCTTTTTTAATATTTAGTGAAGGGGCTCTTTGCTTTTAATGTGTTTAGGTCACCAAGTGGCAGTGCATTTGCGCAGAAAGATGTAGGTATACTTGATAGTTGTACTGTACAGATGCCTTATTTTTCCTTTTGTCGTCTTGTATGTGCTGGATGATGGTTGAGTTTAGAAAAGTGTAAAGCAGGTCCTTGCATCTCTTGTACTTCTTTTCACACCCAAGGACCCCATGGCACATTGTGTCTGACCAGCTGCCAGTGGAAGCAAGTGGTGCAAGGTGCAGAGTCTGGGTAGGTGGCTCCTGCAAGAAGCCACCTTGTCATTGTTCCCTGTGCAACTGCCATCAGACTGATGTGCTCCATTGGTTTTTGCATCTAAGTGATCTCCCTACGACTGGGAGGATCCACCAACTAACTGCTGGTTCTTTTGCAAGTGTCGCTGTGGGGAGGAAGGGAAAGGAGTCCTGTAGAGGCTACTCTTTAGAAAGGTGTTCGTCAGATTTAAATTTCTCTTTCCCCTCTTTCCACCAAAACAAGAATCTGTCTCGGAACCACCACTTTGGATTTGAAAGTGGGGCATAAGTGACTGATTTTTATTGACTGTTTGGATTAAAACTTATTGTTTGTGGTCACTATCTATTTTCAGTGTTGTGATGTGGGTCGATGCATCTAATGCAGTTGGACTCTGTGACCAAAAAAAAATAACCTTGTTACCTGTTTGTTCCTGTGACTGTGTATTGTAACTTGAAGTGTACTGAAATATACCTTCATAACCAAAGGTGCTATGAAATTGGTTGTTGGGTATCACAGAGTAAGATTTTGATTTTCAGAGTGGACTGTGTGTCAACACATTTACAGAACCCTTCATTGAACCAGTGGATACTTATGTATTTAAATCCAGTGGCACTGGGTAGATTTAATGTTGTAGACTTTTTTTAAGTGTATCGGTGACAAAATATATTTCAGGAATATTTCAGTTGATTATTGTTTGGAATCACCATAATTCCTCACCATCACTTCCAACTCCGTCACAACCATTGCTGCTGCTTCACCTCGGGTTTGCTCAAATTTTTGCATTTCGGGAAGTTGGGGGGGGGGGGGGGGGCGAGACCCTTCCCTTCACTGCACCACTGGGAGCTTGTCACACTTCCCATGGTCATGATCTGCAAAGGTTTCTGTGTCCACAGCGATTGTAAATCCTGAGATTTTAGTTGCTCCCATTCAGGAAGGCACCGCGCTCTTTCCCACAACTCCAGCCCACTCCCGGAACAAACCAGGGGATGAATCGTATTTTTCTGTGCTGTTAGTATTCTTTTGACCTTGGTTTCTGATGTGTATTTTAAAATGACCAGGTCGTGGTCACATTTCAAATTATTACAAATTCAGATCAAGAGGAGTCTTTCTGACATCATTCAATCTTCTACCACTCAAGTCTTCCTGCCTGTGGAGACATGGAGGCAAGTAAATATTACCTTAGCACAGGATTGTTCCTTTGGCTTTTGAGATTTTCTGGAGGCCTCGATTCGTGTTGATGGACTGATATTTTCAGTAGCACCATGAAGTATGTTTAAGTGCTTCAACTTCAAAAACTCCTCCATCAAATCCTAAGTCACATGGTTTTTAAGAATAGGAGGCCCTTTCATCTGTCCTGTGTCTTCAGTTATTCCTATCTCACTGCCCCTTCTTGTTTACCATCGGAGTACTTGCTCTTTTCAATGTTAGTCCCACTGATCATTCTCTGAAATCCAATGGGATTTTTTTTTTTAAATCCTTTACTTCTGGGTAGTTGGGATAAGAATATTAGAAATAGCAGGAGTTGGCATCCGGTCCGTCGAGCCTGCTCCGCCATTCAATGAGATTGTGGCTGATCTGATGTAGACCTGCCTTTTCCCCCATATCCCCTAATTCCCCTACTATATACAAATCTATCCTAACCTTGTCAGGGTCTGTTGATCCAGGTTGTTGGAATTGAACTCTGTGACTAAGATGGTAATAATGAGGTGGAGGGAGAAACCAGCCATTGAATATAAAAAGAATTTTAAAGGAACGTTTTGGGAGTGCAGATGTTTACAGTTTCTTCGAGCTGCGATGTAGATGATTTCTCTGGTGGCAGTTGATGTATTGATATTTCACTGTTTGTTTTATTGATACAGTGTAATTTTACCAAAATGCTTTTTATTTTGTGCCCTACTTTGTGTGTGCTGTTAAATATAACTGATTATCAACACTGTATTTTAACCCATTTTTTTAGTATTTTGAATTTTGTGCAGCGATTAACATGGTGTTAATTAACCATCAGGTTTATGGTTTCACCCACCATTTGCTGAAACATACTGCATGCTGTGTCTTTGTCCTCCCGGGTTAGTGCTATCCCCGAAATTTTGTTCCATTTCATCCTTTGATCCCTCTCACCTCAGTTATAGTGAGTTACACTGAGAAATCAGGCGATGGCACAGAAGAATTATGACACTTACCAGAGTCCAGTGGGATACTCAGCCTTTGATTTTGCAGTAATTTTCCAACTTATAATAGGCAGTCCCATCATTTGGATTCTTTAAATTAAATTTTGTTGAAACCGGTTTCTGCAAAATGTATTTTATGAAATGATGCAGAATTTTAACATTAAAACTTTTAGTAATTCAGCAGCTATGTGCGAGTTATTTAAATCATGTGGATTTAGCCCAGAGGGTTTTTGGTGGTAAATTTTAGAGGTAATTTTTGGGAATGGTCTAAAGACGGAGAGGTGGTGTGTCTTCCAAATTCCAGACGTTAGATTGACAGACCAGATGGTGAAGCAATGTAGATTGGGTTTTGGACAAATGCAATTAATCTTGATTATTTGGTGTGACTTATGAGAATTTACTTAAAATCTGTGGTTCTACATAGCTGTTCCACTCTGAATGCACCAAAGTATATAGCCTCATGAAATATAATGTTCATCTTCACAGACTGCGTGAACAGCTTGTAATCTGGCAGTAGTTCTGATGGTTTCTCAGTCTGCATCCCAATTGTTTTAATAAGATGCGTTGTTATAAAATCAGTTTTCAGCTGCCCAAGTAGATAAATGATTGTGTGCTGATTGTTGGAAGGTACCTTCAAAGAGTGGAAAATCAATACTGAACTAGCTGATCTTGCTCAGAATGCATGCTGGATTTTCAGTTAGCTGATATAGTTTGGAAGTGAAGTAAATCTGGGCTCCTCATGATCTTGGTTGTGTGAGGATAGGATTGGTTTTGGTAATTGGAGGTCATTGCCTCTCCTATTTAATCTTTTGGGTTAGTTGTTAGATTTGAACAATGACTGCTCAGATCATTGGACCTGTAAATGTTTATTATTTCCATTGATTAACTAGGAGGAAATATTCTTGTTTCATGGGATGTCAAAATCATGGAACACCAATCCCTATGGAGATTTTGAAATGTCAATTTGAGCAGTACAGTTACTATGCAAACCTCAAGTCCCTTCTCCCAGTTTCCTGGCTGCTTTTGTACTTTCAGATTCTTAGGTTTTTTAAAAAACTGCTAATGGCTCCCTTAGGTCTCAAAGGACCGCTTCAATTCCATGGATATGTTCAGGCCTTTAGTTTGGAGATCTTTCCGGGGAAAAAAAATGCAACTCGGGTTTTATTTTCCCGACCTTTAGTATATTTTACTGCACTCAGGAAAGGTGCAGTCACAGCCACATGGCTGGTCAGGTCATCAGTTCCTACTTGTTTAGAGTATGTTCATTTCTGATAACTGCAGGTTGTGAGAATATTGACCAACTGCTCTTATTCTGAAATTACAGTAACAGATTCGGACTTTGTGGGTTCTAATTGGGCTGTTTTTTATAAGCAAAAAATGTTGCATGCTGAATAATATTGTCTAAACAATTTCCAATCAACTTATGCTTGAACAAAAATTTTCACCGGTGGTTGGGATCACTGAGAAAAGGTAAACTGTAGTTGTCATATGAGCCAGCTAGTTCTGAGTAAGATCTAACCTGGCTTGACAATATCAACAAAGTATCCTGGGGTCAGAGAAACACTTGTGGGGCTAGGGCACTGTGACTTGGGCTCCCTTTCTGCATTTCCTTTCATTCGAGGAAGAAATCTTTTGAAACAGAAATGAATCCTGGTGCACAATGAAAGGTCCTGCCCAACCAGTGTACCTCCATTATATTTCTACTCTTGATCTCAATATCAACCTAATGTACACTGTGGATAATTTAAGTATTTATTTCTTTGCTGATTAGCAATTCTGGATTTGAAGCTTTCCTGAAAGTGTGGTGATACTCAGTCCATTCCTGATTGATTTTTTTTCCTCACCCCTTTGCCCCCCCCCCCCACCCCCGCAGTATTGTTAAAATGTTGTCATTCTGCTTTTGTAAAATGTATTTTGTAGGTTTAAAAAGTCACTTTTACACTTGGAATTTTAATTCGTGGTCTTAAGTGTTTCACTGATGCCAGCTACAGTATGATAAAGAATAGGATGCTTTATTATAAGGCTCGGATTCACTACAGAAACATTTAAAAATAGGTGTCATGTGTTCGCCTGATTTTTATGTTGATATATATTATGTGTGTTTTTTAAAAAAAATCCATTGCATGGTGTAAAAGATTTTCATTTCCTGGCGTCAGGTGCAGTGCTTGATATAGTTTGTACCAAGATGTGGTGAATAGTAATGGTTTAGTTAAGCTTGATAGAAGGATTTATGGGGGATAATCCTGCAGTAAATGGAGCAGTTAGATAGAAGACATGCTCCATGGAATGTTCACAATGCTTCCTGTCCTACTGTCTGGTTGGATGATGATGTTTTTGCCTCAATCAATCAGTACTGGCTTGGATCATTTTCCTTCTAGTGTAGGTAGTGTTAACATTCCTATCAGATGCTTTTCCATCTTTAGGTCAAATTTATTTCAAAGGGAAGCGATCAAACTTTAGCCACTTTCAAGTGCAGAAGTTTCCATTCTTTAGCAAGTGAAATATACAGGACTTGCAGTAATGTTCAAGGCTGAGTTTTTAATTCAGTATTACCCTGCGTGTTAAGATGCAAGATTTCTATAGGTATTTGATAGCCACTGTTTAACTGGACAATGGATTAAACCAAAAACGAAGTGTATAAATATTCTTACAGGGCACAATCTAAACTGGCCTTTCTTCTTGTCACAAGGATCAGTAGAGATTAATTCATTGTAAGAATAATAAATCCTGTTCATGGTTTTAAAACACTATCCAAAGCCACAGTTTGATAGCTATGGTAACATTTCTTGTACTCAGGCCTGATATAATTTTGTTTTTAAATGCAACTTTTAGTCTCTACTGCTACTTATTCCTATCCTACACCAGTTGGGTTCTGTTGCTGGGGTCAGTGGAACACATTTGTAATTAGGTAGACACTGCATTTTATATTTTTTTTTAATATGTAAACTTGATTGCGCACACAGCTGTATAGGGCTGTATTTACTGATTTGTAATTGAGTCATTTATACATTTAGTACAAGGTAAAGCTTCCAAGCAAGATGTGTTCAACACATTTTAATTCAACTTTCCACACTAACTAACCTCTGTTCTTAAACTGTTGATGAGTTAACCAAACCAAACTGGAAGCTGATTCCTCAGAGCTATAAACTTACTGCTGTACGTTACTGAAGGTTGTGTATCATTTACTCCAAATAAACAAAACCTATGAAAATTAAAATCTGTTTAGACTAGTAAATTTAGTACAGTAAGCTACTTAATTGAAAATTTATGGATGTATTGCAAATCTACTATTTTAAATTTGTACTATACAGATTAATTTTAGTTCAAATGGAACCACTGCTGCCAGGTGATGTTGCCGTCTCCATCCCCCCCCCCCCCGAAGTATTAACAATGATTTCCTAATGCCACTATAAACTGAATTCTACTTTTGGGACCCAGTCTTTTATGTTTGGAGATTGGTAAGTTTTTATTGAAGACGCTAGATCATGTCTGTGGCAGTTCAAATTTCATACACAAATGATGTACTGTACTTCCAAAGTCCTTTAATGGCTGTGAAAGGCCTTGTTATCCTGAAAGGAGCTAGTATTATAACTTTCCTTGCATACAGATGCAAAGCAAATCATCTCATTTTCCCTTCCATTATAAGGGCTAGATTCAGCTGCTGCCTCTTAGAACTTCCACTGCACTCTTACATGGTTACGAACACTCTTCACAAAACAATGAACCAAGTTTCTGTCAAAGTATTCCTCCATTATTATTAATATCACAATTAATCAAGACAAATCTGAAAATAGCAAGTTTAGGAACAAGTTAAATAGGCTCCACTTAATTAGTCTGCTGACGTTGATATTTAAGAACCAATGAGACAATGAGGATGCATTGGAAGTTTTAATTGACAGTGCTACAAACTGATTCACAGTTGTGTATAAAATTGGAAAACAAAGTTCAAATACATTTAAATTATCTACCGGTAAATAAAGCTGTAGCATAGAAAAGCAAGGGCTGAGTAAGTTTAAACATGGGAGAGGGAGGGAAAGAGCTATTTTCTGCAGATTATGCAATGCTAAACTACACATTCCCATTGAGCGAAGTCACATTTGGCTTCAGTTTAAAGTTCAATACTTTAAGTGTTCTTGAATCACCTCATGCTACACTCCATAAGTAAGTGAATCTGCATTTGGTTTGAAACAGAGGTGCAAATGCAATAAAGTCAAGTAAGGCTTATCAGACTCACCAGGAAAGTTTACTGTTTTCAATACTGAAGATAATTTGAACCCTTAAGAGGAAGTCCACACTGCAGAAATGCAGTATTAGAATCTTAAATCAATCCAGTTGTATTTCACAATAGTCTTGTTTGCATTTACAGTTCTAAAACACAGCCACATGCTCAAAAGTACCATTTGCCACTCTTCATGCAAAAGCTAATACAACAAAATAATCCAGTCACCCAAATTCTGCTGCATATTTACAACTCATCTGTACACAAACCAAATGAGAAAATTTTAAACCAGTCGCTATGCAACTGTTCTAATGGACCAAATGGAAATAATTCTTAGTTGCATAGCTTGGAATCAAAATAGCCAGATCTACAAATTACAGATCACTTAAGCTTCGATTACTGCAAACAAATTTCATGCCAGTCCTCAAAGAAAAGTTAAGGTCAATTGAATACCACATTAATCACATTACGGAAACAAAGTTTATTTTTAAAAAATTCACATCAGATGTGAGAAAACTGGACTTTGTTTCAGCCATATGGGATGAAACTGCAAGTGAACACAAATCTACTGGCAAGTTTAAAAACACTGACATTCTTAAACTAGTATAAATCTTGATAGCTGGTACGGGATAGAATTTTAACTGTGTTTCTGCAGAAATCTGCCAAAATTCACTCCAAATGCTCATCATCTCCCTTCAATATCTCATCTTCCTCTTCAGCTGTCAATTCCTCCTCTCTATCGTCTGCTGCAGATCCGCCTGCTTCCACCAGAGTTCCTTCTGCTGCCTGTGCCATCTCTCCCTCCTCCCCTTCCACTCCCTCAGCCTCTCCCCTTGTCCCCTCCATTTCCATCTCGCATCTGGCACTGTCCACTGCTGACCCACTCATCTCCTCGCTGTCAGCCCCTGTCGCTGGCTCATCTCCCTCTCCCAATGTCCATTCCAGTGTTCCTGCCCCTTCCACTCCCTCCCTAGATTCCTCTTCCAATGTCTCCCCATCATTTTCTTCTTCAGGATCTTCCGCTTCCTTTATTCTAGTTGTACCGTCTTCTGTTTCTTCATTCTCCCCTTCTTTAGCCTCAACATCCATAGAGGTGTCCTTCAAAGCTTCACCATCAGCAGTTTCATCAACAGCGTCTTCTTCATCTTTGTCTGGGTCATCAGTGAATGGGTTCTCCCCCTATAGAAGGGAGGCATTTAATTAGAATAGCTTTGCTATTCCACATTAATCCCCATAGAATCAAAATAGTCAGATATTCATGAAAACCTTTGGTGTCTCTGAAAGGACTCTTTTGTATCTCTTTCTCTTATTGGTTGGGAGAGCCAGGCTAGTTGTGCCTTTACAGCAAGCAAGAGTTGAAAATGTTTATTACAAGACAATAAAGGAATCTTAGATCAGAACAGTACAAGGCCTTTGGCTCTAAATGTTGAACCAACCCACATTCCTGAAGTACTAAACTCTCCCAACCTTGTAACCTTCCACTTTTCTTCCATCCATGCACCTAAGAGTCTTAAATGCCCCTAATACTTCAGCCTCCGCCACCATCCCTGACAAGGCATTCCAAGCACCCACAACTCTCTGCATTTAAAAAACTTACCCCTGATGTCTCCCTAAACTTCCCTCCCTCCACTTTGTATACATGTCCTCTGGTGTTTGCTATTCCTGAACTGGGAAACAGGTGCTATCTATGCCTCTAGAAGCTTGTACCTTCTACGCTCCAAAGAGAAAAGTCACAGTTCTAACTTTGCCTCATAAGACTGGTTTTCCAATCTAGGTAACATACTGGCAAATTTCCTCTGCACCCTCTCTATCCTACAATGAGGTGACCAGAACTGAACACAATACTCTCTAAGTGTGGTCTCACCAGATTTGTAGAGTTGCAACATGACCTCTCTACTCCTGAACTCAATTCCCCTATTAATGAAGCCCAGCATCCCATAGGTCGTTTTAACTATCTATCAACCTGTGCACCACCTTGAGAGATGCATCAATTTGAATCTAAAAGTCCCTGTTCATCCACACATCCAACTGAACATGGATGTTCAGTTCAGTTCAGAACCCTATACTCAGCCAGTTAGTTTGTCCTTCCAAAATGCATCACCTCACACTTATCTGGATTGAAATCCATCTGCCACCTTCCACCCATCTCTGCATCCTGTCTATATTCTCTTGCAACTTCAGCTCTATCCACAACTCCTCCAACCCGTGTGTCATCTGCAAACTTGCTGACCCATCCTTCCACCTCTTCTCCCAGGTCATTTATTTAAAAAAAATCACAAAGAGAAGGGGTCCCAGAACAGATCCTTGTGACATGCTACCAGTCACTTTCCTTCCACTAGTACTCTCTGCTTTCTTCCTGCAAGCCAATTTTTTATCCACACAGCCAAGGTTCCACTGATCCTGTGCCTCTGGATGAGTCTCTCGTTGGGCACCTTGTCAAATGTCATAGTAAAATCCATGTAGATCACATCTACCCTACCCTCATCAATTTATTTTGTAAACTCCTTAAAAAAAACTCATTTAGGCTCATGAGGCATGACCTTCCCTTCACAAAGCCCTGCTGACTATCCTTGAGTAGACTGGATGTCTCCAAATTCTCATTAACCCTATCCTTAAGAATCCTCTCCAATAGTTTGCAAACCACTGACATAAGACTCACTGGTCTATATTTCCCAAGATTCTCCCTATTACCTCGTTTTAAACATTTGACATTACTGGAGACTGTTCCATTGGGACGGGTTTCATCTGAATTGTCCTAATCCTGGCATCCATGTTCCTTCATCCATGTTCCTGTTAAAGAGTCTCTTAAATGCCCATAAACAAGTAAAAACACAGCAGACCAAACAATGTACTTGATGGAGCAAAGATGTTTCAACTTGAACCTTCTTTAATGTATGAAAAAATGTAGGCAGGCGAAAAAAAACAAAATGGTAAGGGGAGGAGCATGGACCCAAAGGCAGGAGGTACTAGGTGTATAGGGAGAGAGGGAGGGCACACCACCAAGCAAGGGGAGGAAAGATGGCGATGTGAATGGGGATAAATAGATGAATGGATCACATAAACAGGGCTGTAGTCTGAGGGACGAGGGCTCCAAGAACAGGATCTTCAATGCATCAAGAGGAACAGAGATCAGTGGCAAAGGTAGCGAGATGGAAATTGACAAAGCAAAGCAGAAGAGGCTGTAGCAACTTTCAAGAATGATCCCCAACTATCTCAACAGAAGTGAATTAAATGGGAAAATGTAGGGCATGTTTGAAGGGATCTGCAATTTTAATCTACATATTTCATTCTGCACCTTCTAGGCTGGGTCAAGGATGTCAGTGAGCAGTTGGAGAACATTCGTAAGGGGGAACAAACAGCCAGAGGCCATGTGTGATGAGGTTCTGCACAATGAGCTTAGGTACTTAGGCAACAGGTTGAGAAGCATGGCTTCATGGGTAGTAACCTCCAGCTACATGCCAGTGAGCTCAGAAATAAAGATAGGCCGAATTAATTAGTGGCTGAGGAACTAGTGCAGAGATTCAGGTTTTTGGATCTGGAGAATAGGCAACCTGCTCAAGAGGTACTATTTCCACTTGAACCAGAGCTGGACCAACATCCTGGCAGGCAGATTCACTGGTGCTGTATGAATGGGTTTAAACTAGATTGGCAGGGGGTCGGATCTTATGCAGATAGAAGCAGGTGAGAGTTGGTATTGAGAGTGACTATAGAAAGTATAGTGGGTAAGAGAAAGGCAACAGGAAACGAGGTTTAAGTTGCACCTATTTTAATGCTGGATGCTTGTCAGGTAAGGCAGATGAGCTTAGGGCATGGAAGAACACACGCAACTGAGGTATGGTAGCTGCTACGGACACTTGGTTAAGAGCAGCTGCCAGTCCTGCCCAACATTCCAGAGTACACGTGTTTCAGGAAAGACAGAGGATGGGGAAGTGGGACGTGACATTATTGATTGAGAATATTACAGCAATGGTCAGAAGTGACATTAAGGATCGGTCAGCAAGTGAGGCAATACAAGGTGGAGCCGAAGATTATCACATGGTTGGGAGTGTACTACAGGCCCCCAAATGGTCAACAGGAATTAAAATAAGCAAGGCGATTACAGATAACTATAGGTCAAATAAAGTTGTAATTGTAGGGGATTTTAACCTTCAAATATTGACTGAGTGCATGGTTAGAATAGCAGTTAGCGCTACGCTATTACAGTGCCAGCGACCCAGGTTTAAATCCATTGCCGTCTCTAAGGAGACTGTATGTTCTCCCAGTATCTGGGTGTTCCATGGGTGCTCCAGTTTCCTCCCTCCTTCCAAAACATACAGAGTTGCAGGTTAATTTGGGTGTAATTGTGCAGCACAGGTTTAAATGGTTGCAATTGGCTTCTGCAAGGCTATAAATAAAATTCTAACAAATTTTTTAATAGCTTAAAAATTACAGGGCAAAAGGTTTATAATGGGAAGAATTTGTCAAATGTATTCAGGAAAGTTTCCCTTGGCAATATTTAGAGGATCCCACAATGGACAAGTAGGTGAAGAGTTCATGGGTGAGCTTTTGGGGACCAGAGAGGATTATGCTCTGAGATTTAAGATAGTTATGGAGAGGCAGGGCAGGACCTGAACGGGGCAAGGCAGACTTTGAAGGAAGAAAATTTGCTACATGGAAGTAAGTAGAGGGTAATGGGGGAAGATTGTTTATCTAATTTATAGGCACTGTTCTTTCTAAGTGTGTGCAAGGGGGGGGGGGGGGGGGTGGTGTTTGTTTTCACACATTTTGTAACAAGCACAAAAAGAAAATTAATGTGCACACCAAAGGCTAGTTAAAATAAAACTGAACAAAGTATTTCAAAATATAGAATAAAATCTTAACCAACTACATTGAGCACATACTTGTGTCACAGGAAACAAATTTACACAACCTAAGCTTGTGACACTACTAAAAATTAGAGACAACATTGACTTAAAAGGTCTGTGACTAGCGGAGTGGGAAAGGGGATATTTGGCCTTTATCGCCGAGTTTACAGTTTAAGAATAGTTGTCAACATTGTATAGAACTTTGGCAATGACCCACCTGGAATACTGTTCTGGTATCCTTTCCAAAAAAGATTATGGTGGTATTAGAGGCATTGCAAAGGCTAATTTCTGGGATGTTTTCCATAGAGAGAAGAGACAGTTTGGGTTTGTATACCTTGGAGTTTAGAAGGGGTGCCAAAAAAATTCAAACATAGAATATCCCAAGGGGACTTGAGCAGGTCAAAGCCAATGTTTTCACAAGTGGGAAAAGCATAAACAAAGGGCTATAGTTGCAAGATAAACCTGAGGTTCGTAGAAATGCCTACCCTCACGGAGTAGTGAGTCTTTGGAATTCTGTGGAGGTGCAATCATTAGACACATTTAAGATGAATGTACATAAAAGAAAGATTGAGGGTTATGGGGACTTGTCAGAAAAGGAGCAGAGGCCAACATAGATCAGCCATGATCATATTGAATGGCAAGGCAGGTTACATGGGGACTGGTCTTATTTTCTTGTGTTCAAGTTTCAAAAAAAAGTACACACTTCCATATTTTTCTCAAGAGTTCTCACATCAACAGATCAATTTATTTTCATCCCAATGGTCTTCTCCTGAATAATAATCAATATCAGAAAAAAAAAGACACCTGGACAATGCCATACCTTTTTGTACTTTTCTAGCATTGCTGCAATGTTACGGTTATTTAGGATACTCCTCGCTACAACAAGGCTGCCCTTCTTGGCTTTCTCCAACATTATCTAGCAAGAAAACAAATAAAAGATGAGTCTAAAATAAAGTCAGCTGCTATTCTGTCTTCTGTATTTAACTTGTTTTGAATTTTGTAGTTTGTAGACACTAAATATTCCTTTTCTGCACATATCAATCACATTAGAAGCAAAGACTCTTCACAGAGGATTTTAAATTATGTTGGAATAAGATGTTTGTGAAACTGAGCCCTTCAGTTAAACTGGACTGGATCTTCTTCCAACCCACCAGTAGAAGAGATGTTTAACGTACTGGATTCTGTTTAAGAGAATGAAAAGTATATTGCATCCTTCAATTATATTTGGAAAATCTCTGACAGTAAAGACAGGCCTAATTTCAGAAACTCGGAGAACAAACTCAAGGCAATAGCTACATAATGTCACAAATTAAATTATAGTGGATTTTCTCTGGATAACAGATCAGAAGAAACCAGCTAAGAATAAAGGCAAAGAGCTGGCTGGCTCTTGCCAGTGCCCCGAGAGGGAAGTATGCTCCAGAAAAATCTTCGTGTAGCAAATCACAGACGGAGAAGGAAAAAAACTTCATTTGGACCAAGCTACATGGGATGATTTGTTTTCTACATTTATGGACTTCATCTGTACCTCAGATATCACTCCCAATAGAAAAATTATTTTCATTGAACAAATCCTTCAAACAGAATCGAAGATCAACTTCAGAAAACCAAGCTGCAATTTCTAATGATGACAATATAATTTACTGTTACGATATGAACCTACGAATTTTCTCAAAGAGCAGTGGGAACAGATTATGAATATTTTTAGGGCAGACGTAGACAGTTTCCTGAAGAGGACAAATTTACTGCAGACAGACAGGAATCCAAAATTGAGATCAAGTTTACAAATAGCTCAGCCACTATCTTAATGAATGAGAAAACAGACTTCATGGTTCAAGTGACCCTTTCCCGCTCCTTAGTCACTGTCTAAGCTCAGGTCTCAGTAGGCTAATATGTAATGTTCCATCAAGAAAGTAACAGACCTCTATTCTGTTTTCCCATAAATTAATTAGGACCCATTCAGAGATTTTTTAAAAATCAGTAGAATTAAGGGGGAAAAAAAGCAATACGAATACCAAAAGGCAGTTCCTCCTCATGACATAAATGGGCCTTTCTGATCTAAATGATTGCTGGATATGTCAACTTGTGCTCTCGGTTCCCGTCCTAAAGCCATCACATTAATCACTATTAAGAAAACAAATCACCGAAAGTCAAGATTTTTAAATGTCAGAACAAAGGACGCTTGATCATCTACCCTGGAATGGCTAACTCACCATAACACATGAGCAATTTTACTGAATGTCGGTATTGGAGGTGACAAAGAGAAAACTTACTGGTGATGGATGCCATTTACATTTCCTTCAATCAAAAAGAAACATTGTTTGTATTCCCAATGCCTTCTGATCCTCACAAGACACTAACCTTGCGGTTCCAACCATGATCAACAGTCTTCAGGTGACGTGTAAGGAGAGTGTTCTGCATTGGTATAAATAGGTCACAGGCCATGCAGTGAGCTGCTTCTATCTTCTTCATGAAATGGTCCAAGCCAACATCTAAAATACAATTATCGTCAGGATCAGAATTTATTGTCATAAAGATGGGACAAAATTCATTTTGCAGCACCATCACAAATATTTATAGCCACCACCGAACACCAATAAAATAGTGCAAGAAAAAGAAAAGCTCAAAGTCAGGCCGTCACTGGTCATTCAGGAGTCTGATGGCAGCGGGGAAGAAGCTGTCCTTGTGCTCGACTTCAGGATCCTGTACCTTCCCCCCCAATGGTAGCAGAATGAAGAGGGCAGGGCCTGGGTGGTGGAGGTGTTTCTCCATCTTGTAGATGTCCTCGATGGAGTGAAGACTGGTGACTGCGACATTGCAGGCCAAGTTTTTTCTTGGCCTGAGTGTTGGCATCTCCGTACCAGTGATGCAACCAGCTAAAATGCTCTCCACTGAACACCTGTGGAAGTTTTCATGAGTCTTCGGTGACGTACCAAATCTCCTCACCTCACAAATTATAGCCACTGGTGAGCCTTCCTTGTCATGCATCGATGTGGAAGTTCCAGAATAAACTTTCAGAGATGTTGACACGTAGGAATTTGAAGTTCTTGACTCTCTCCACTGCTGAGCCCTCGATGAGAACTGGTTTGTATTAGATGATAAAGCTAAACAGCTAGCAGTGATGCAGCAGGTGGTGGTGTTGCCTCACCGTTGATGCTACCGTTCCTGACCACCAGTAGTGAAGCCTGCACGTCCTCCCTATGATCCCATAGGTTTCCCAGGTGTCCTAGTTTCTTCCCTCATCCCAGAAATGTGCGGATTAATAGATTCATTGTTTAGTGTAAATAACCCTGGTGAAGGTGGATGGTGAGAGAAACAGGATGGAATTGATGAAAACAAGAAAGGAGAAATACTCAAATTTGATGGGCCAAATTTATAGGAAAAGCCAAATTAAACTGGAATTTTATTGTGAGGACAGGGCACAATGGAAAAAAAAGAGAAGATGGTCACTGGAGATCTCTAGCCTTCCGATCAACGACTTAACCAGACTCTTCTCTTTGCTATGCAAGCCTTTGCACTGCTTGGATGTCCAATCTTGACCTTTATGGAAGAAACACTTTTCTCACTTTTTTAATCCTTAATGCCAAAACAATTTGAGGAATCTCCAAAGTAGGAGTTACTTAATACGAACTTTCCCCCTCTTTACAAGCACTTTTAGCAAGGATGTTGTTGGTACTCATTTCTCACCAGTTCATCATTGTACAGCCAGTTTGTGGGAAGAGGCCTGAAGCCAAAGATAGACCGACTGCCTTGCTGTATGAAAATTCTATTGGACACATTGCAGTAATCCCCCAAAACCAACATGCATACCCATAGGACTTGCTGTCCATTTGCAGACACACATTAATGTTAGTTATAACACATTTTATATACAAAGTCCAATCTACCCTGAAGCAAATCTTGCTGCTGCATAATCTGTTTCTTCAGAATTGTTTTATCACCAATTTGCTCCCGACGCTTCTGTGTTTTTTGAATCTTGTTCAAGATATATTCCTGAAATAAATTCAAATTGTAAAAAAATTTAACATTTGCAAAATAATATGGCTAGTTCTTTTCTAAATATTGACCAATATTCAGTTACCACTTATTGATGAAAGATATACTTATTAATTTTAAATTTAGAATTACCAGTATATTTTTAAAAGTGGACCTACAGCATGGTAACAGCCCGTGACCCCCAATTACCCTACAACCCCGATATGTTTTGAACCAAGGGAGGAAACCGCAGCACCCAGAGGAAACCCACACAGACACGGGGAGAACGTACAGACTCCTGACAGACAGCGCCAGTCCTGGTCAATGGCATTGTACCAGCGGTGTGCTAAGTACACGGCCTGTGGTTAAATAAAATTGATTTGATTCTACCTGGGTAAAGGCAATGGAAAGCAAAAGGGAAACTGAACTAGAAGGATACATACATGCAAAAAGTCTGCAGTCTGCTTGTCCAGCTTGGATGCAATGAATTTGAAAGTTTCACTGTGGTATTTACTATCCATGTGGGAAGTGATGTCCTCATCTTCAAAGGTACGAAACTTACAAACGGAACAAGCATACATAATCCTGCAATGTAAAGATTGGCCTGTAAAGATTAAAAACTGCACAGACTCGACATCTTTAGAGGGATTTGTTTGTACATCACTGGCAATTACCTTTCTGCAAGACGGTCCCGATTTTTCTTTGGTTTGTTTGCCTTCTTCTTTTCTTGCATTGTGGGAACTTATGAAAACGAATCGCAAAAGTCGGTGAAAAAAAATCATCAGCCCAACTACAACAGTACAAGCAGTTTGATACCCGCATTCCAAAAAATGCACTTCAGTAACAGGGTTCAGTCAGTCCCCTTTCTCTTTCCGCCAATATAAGAACGTTAGAAATAGGGGCAGGAGTTGGCCATCGCCCACTGAGACTACTCTGCCATTCAATGAGATCGTGGCTGATCTGATGATAGGCTCTTTGCCACCTACCTACTTTCTCCCAATATTCTTTCATTCCCGTATTACGTAGAAATCTATCCAACCTCATCTCCTCTGCTTCAATGGGCAGCAAATTCCACAGATTCACTACCCTCTGGGAAAAGCAGTTCCATCTTATCTATATCCTAAATCTACTCCCCTGCACCTTGAGGCTCTGTCCCCTAGTTCTGGTCTCAGACATGTATTATGTCACATAATGTAAATAGTTATGACACAAGACTATCCAACTAAAAAACCATTACTGAATACAATAGAAGTGAATGACCAGAATGAGATATTAATATTTCAACCATGCCAGGGGGTTCATTGTTGTACTTTTAAAAAAAAAAAACTAGATTGCTTAATGTTAATAAGCTGATTATTCAGCAAAATCCCTCATGTCTTGAGATATTTTGAAACTTAATTTTTAAATTATTTTTCCTCCCACTTCTTAATTTTTAATTAACCTGATTTTTTTTTTGTTTCGGCCGTTCAAGTGTCACAGGAATTTTTATATCTTAAACAATGATAAAAACCATGTATTTCAGACTTCTTTTCATGCAATCAAATACTTCCAAGACACTACAACTTTTCATTTCACCACCACATATCAAACTCAAACTCTTAAAATAACACGTATTTTAATGACTTGCCAGTTATACAGCAAGTCTACAAAAAATAGAACAATTGACAGTGTTTATTGGAACTCAACTTGCAAAATCTACCAGCAGCTGGATGAGTAACAGTAGAAAAAAGACACGCAAATGCATCACGTATCACAAGTTCTCATTCTTGATCATTTGTTCAACAAATTCTCAAGTTGAGACCATGCACTATAATGAAAAAGCAACCCAAGTTATGCACCAATCTTCCCAGATGGAGCACTGACAAAAGGGCACAAGGAAGAAAACATCAGTGTGCTGTAGAGAGAATATCAGAAGCAGGGAATGTCAAGAAAAAAAAGTGATCTTACAGCGCTTTGGTTTCTTGTCGGCAGATTCTTTGCCATCGCCAGTCTGAAATTAAAACACAAGAATCATTTTTAACTCTCCTATGGTGGTTGCTCTGGTCGCAGGTTTTAAAGAACACAACTTTCAGGATTATTCACTAGACTTTTCCATAGAATCCTATTTCTTTTGACATAACTGGAGTAGGTTTGCAGCAATTTCCTCAGCTGGATTCACTGAAATTATAATGAAAGCTACTCTTTTACAGATCACAAGGCCATCATAATACAACCAAGTACTAGTTACCACTTTTTGATAATTAAAATCGTTTGAAATTTATTGCACAGATGGCTAATTGGCCCATCATGTCTGCGCCAGCTCAAAGGGGAAAAGAGCTCTCCTGGACTAATAGTGCAAACTCCACATGTTGGGAGTATTCAACACACACTGAATTATTGTTCAAATCTAATTATGATTTTTGCCCCCTCCAGTCTTTCAGGCTGAGTTTCACATCCCTCTTAATATTTAAGTGAATAAATGTCATCCTTTCATCAAGCACTAAATGAAGGTTCATACCTTAACAAAGTCCAGTAATTTTTTTCATTTCTTAAGTTAAACTAATTAAGCCAAAATTATTAACACTTTTTTTAAAATTAGCATTAAAGGTCACTGAAGCTTTTTATTAGTTGGCTGTCGTATTCAGCAAGATTTTTGATACAACTGGATATTTAATATGGGGATATTCAAAAGTTGCTTTTCACTCTTCCACCACAGGATGGCAGAGGAACAACAGGTTATAGTAGTACAGCACAGAAACAGGCCCACACACCCAGGTTATCCATGCCAAACAATTTGGCCCCAATTGTACAGGCCAAATTCCTCTGTATTGAACAGAGTGCAAATCAGCTCGAGGTTGCAAAGCCAACATACACAAAATAACTAAAATTGATAAAGAGGGTCTCCCTCCTTCCTTCGGATTTTGGATGTTGAGGGGGATGGAGAAGGTGTACAACCACCATCTGTTTCCCAGGATGGCAATGGCCAATACCAAAATCTGTTTAAGGTGAATGGAAGAAAGTTAGGGGAGATCTCAGAGGTCAGTTCTTTTTAAAAACACAGAGTGGTAGTGGTTGAGGATAAAAATGCATACAAGTTGGGGGTGAGGGAGGGGTTAGATTAACTGCGGAGTAGGTTTATATGGGTCGGTACAACACTGGGGGCCAAAGGCCCTGTATTGTGCTTGCTGTTCAATGCTCCACAAGTTCTGTTTTAGGAAGTACAAAATTACAATAGCATCTCAATATTACTTACGCCACCATCACCAGATTCACAACCTTCATCTTCTGCTGGAAATAAAACACAAGACACAATTGTATTGCAAAACCATTAACACATGGGCAGTCTTTTCAAATTGAACCAAAATTTTGAGGATCAAATATTTAAGCCACGTAATTTCTTAAACCCCATGCCTGTCACTTCTGAATCGGAGGGAGTTTAAGATAAAACAAAGTACTAACGTCAGGCAAATCAAATTCAGTAAGCTAAGAATATTATTTATTGACCACCATTCTGTAGGAAGAATCCCCAAGAGGGAATTTGGAAAAATAAGTGCTACATGCATTCAAACAGGTTGGTGGTGAAATAGAAAGGTCAATGATTTTAAGAATCTAGAGGCAATAGAAATGAATGACGGAGCAGGGATAAGTTGATGCTTATGCCACCTGGTTGAACAGTGCCCAGACGGAATATTGGTAAATTCTGAGAATGATTGAGGTGGGATACAAGCATACCTGCATCAGACCCATCTTCAGTTTTTGCCTGCTTGTTGTCTGGTTCATCTGTACTGCCCGTAGATGACTTCCTCTTCCTTCCAAAGCCTGCATCCCTTTTCTTCATCTGTTAAAAACCAAAGGCAGTTCAATACCAACAAATTAGGCACCTGTTATTTAAAAGTATTTAAATAACGCCAAAAAAGCTCTCCCTTCTTGCTTGTACATTGTATACAAGCTATCTTCCAACAGTTTTTAAATTCTGTGGCTTCCAAAGTGAATACAAACTTCCAACTCAACAAATTGGTACCCTCTTTGAATCAGTTTCTGGCCTAGAGGCCTGATCCCCAATAGCATGTTTTCAGAAGATGAAGTTGACAATAACTTGCTTTTCTAATACCCATAAAACAAATATTCCAAGGCCCAAGTTCAACAGCCACTGCTCCAAAGCAAGACCAAATTCTGTGGTTAAATAAGGGTCTACAGCACCACTGTTTTGGATGCTGCAGAGGATATTATATAACTCCTTATAAACTTAAGGCATCAATAAAGTTACCGTGAAGTATCTCTCTTATATCCATATATTATGCATCAGCCAGCCTACATTTGCGATGTCATACATTTTGAAAGATGCTATGAAAATTTTTTCTCCTAGTTTCACACATTACAGAACAAATCTGTTGAGCACCCACCCTTGGACAAGAAACATAGTAGGTTACACCATTATCCAGTTACAGCCTGCTAAGTTAGGGGACGCAAAATATGGAGGTAATCGACACAAGTTAAAAGATCAAATATCCACAATACGACTCTGTAGGACAAAATCTTGCAGCAAAAACTCTATTTTGTAAATGCTGGAATTAGGGAACAGGATATCAAAGTTAGAATAGAAGAAACATTCAATTTTCCTAAAAATCTAATGCATTTCAATTATATTGAAATAAGTGGGTTTACTTGATAAAGTGAGGTATCATACATTGAACTAGAGAATCAAACTATCTTTGTTGTGACCACCTGCTACATTTCAAGCCAAGAATGTAGAATCTCTAGTACTAGACAGAAATGCATGAATGAATAGGCTTATCACTTACTTTGAAAACTACCTATATTTAGACATGGGACAAAACATAATTTTTTACATTGAACTCTTCATAATGCACAATTTCTACAATTCAACACGGCTAATGACCAAGACTTTAATTCATACATATTAATTCAAAACAAGCATCAAACTGAAGTGGAAGCAATAAGTGGGATGACCACAGAATAACAGGAGTAAGACAAGAGACTGCAGAATAGATTGAGTATTCACTGATATTCCCCAAAGAAATGAGAAGAAATGACAAAATTGAATACGAACACAGATTGAAAAACTAAAGTCATGACACGTTTTAGACGCCATTTAAATTTGAGGCAGTTCTCAGTTTTTGCTTCGTGGTTTTGAAATAACTCTGTAAAACAACTGCAGAACATATGGATTTATTTCCCCAAAGTTCATAGTGGGTTGAAAAACATTTGACTGATACTAAATAAGAACCGTATGGACCTGTTCCGCTCCGGTTCATCTACAAATTCAACTTGAAGACAGACGTAGGAACGGATCTCATTTGTAACCTGGGGACTCCTTGTATCGTACTCGAAACTCTAAACAAAGCAAAAATCACGCACAGCAAAGCCCAGTGCCTTTGCCAAACTCACTTCCGGCAACAAACATTCCAAACCCTGCCACCTCTCATTGGCATACAAAATTGCCTACAGTTTTCTCACTGATTAGCAGATCAACGCCTCCCACTTCAGCACTCCATCCAGACTAGATTCAGATAAAATATTTGCCATAGTTCACTTGCTGGTTACAACTTGTATCAGCTACACTGACGTTCCCCCCAGTCTATTTTTTGCAAATCAGTCCTCAAGGACTATCAAAGCTGAAAGTTTCACACTATGATTTTGGGGGAAATGTTCATTTCCAACTTGCTGGAAAATTTACTTTATGGATCAAATACTCGCATGACCCAAAACCACTGTACAATGAAATGTACAGGAATCTGGGTACTCTAGTACATGAATTGAAAAAGCCTGATTTGTAGGTGCAGCTAATAATCCAGGTAATTGAATAAAAGTGGTGAGGTTATATAGGACATTTGGTTAAACATATCTGAAGTACTGTTTTCAGAATCAATGCTTTAATTTAAGGAAAAAGCAACTTCAGTGAAGCTTTATGAGACAGATAGTTGGAATTGGAGAGGGATCTGATCAAAACTTACTAGATGCTGAGTGCTTTGAAAGGGTGCATGTTGAGAGAATCATCTTTTGAGAAAACATGAAATTAGAGGTTAGTGTTTAAAAATACCATGTCATCAACTGAAGACATAAGGTGAAATTTATACCGTCAGAGAGTCCAATTTTTCGGACCCTTTGTCCGCAGCGAAGAATGTCTTTTAAGCCAGAAATTGACAGATTTCCTACAATAGGATGAAACTACTAGAGGTGGAAATGCAAATTTGAGATGACAATCTTAGTAAGTGGCAGAACAGGCTCAAGGTGGCATAAATCTGATGCCATTCATACGTATAGGAACCTAAAGGTTTGTCCTTGTATGTTATCACCATGAGACAGATAGAAATGTATTCATTTAGACTGACAAATGGTTTGTCTTCAGATCACCTTGGAGTCTGTCTGTTTTAGAAATAATAGTACTCAATTCAAGCTAGTTCCATCATTTAAACTCATCATGGATGAGAGGTACTGTACTTCATGTCTATACTTGAACAGGCAAACCCCACTTTACACGATTAATTTGTCCCAACTTTTACTCGCGCAAGTTGAATTCACGCTGTGATTAACCGAATCAATGGGAATAATTACAATGAATCCCTGTCCTTTCAGATCGTCCATCAAGACGTATAAAAATGTTTTTAAAATAACTTTTAGCTGCATACAATGCCAAAACTCTTAAATAAAAATAATTTATATTTTTCATTTATTTCATAATTATCATCATAACTAAATTGCTTCTTAGAAAAATATTAGTCCAAAGTTGACCACAGAGATTGATTTTTTTCCCCTCAATATGCAATTTCCTATAGCTAGCCATGCCTTTTTCTAAACTGCTGTGGAATTCCATGCTTCTTTCCATGTTAGGATCAACATTTAGATAAAAATCCCTGGCAGCTTCAACAAGTTCAAATCCTTTTTGAAAAATGTCTGGAAATTTTGCAGCATTTTTTAAAAATCAGCGCTAACAGCTTCCCCTGCAATTCTTACGTTGCGCAATCCTGTTTGATGCTTAAAGTGGTCAAACCGACCTAAATTTGCAGCAGAAGTTTCCATATCCCCTTGAAATTCATTTTCTTTAAGCATTGAAAAGATGTTTAAAGCTTTGATTTGAATGTTTTTCTACAAAGTGGTATTCGCTTTTGGTTACAATCTTCAAAGATGAAGTATTCGTTCATTTCAATCATTAACGGACTTCTGTTCTGAGTAATTTGTATGCTTAGAGAAACTGATGCAACTATCTTGTTCTTTAATATATTTGTGCTTCTTACTTAAAGTTGCGTGTACCATTGATTCATTGTAGCTCAGATCTTGTCCAATTTCCACCATGCTGGCACTGTCTTCATGTCGTTTAATAACTTCATGTTTTTCTTATAAATTAATTGTTTTCCTTTTATTAGGACTGTCAGATTATTTTCTACATTTTCTTTTATCCATATTTAAGAGGGTGCAAACAAGGAGTCTGACCGTCAATTGAGCATATTTTATTTAGGGCCATTCACATCATGTAACTTGGGTTTTCCACAAATTTTGAGAGAGATCTCACAGTAACTGAATAATTACACATGTAAAACAGAAAATGGTCGCAGTTTTCAGATCAGAGCCCAACCATATTAGGTTTGCGTATATTTTGTGATATAAAAGCTTGGCTCAACACTTTACCCAATTTTGGATGAATTGCTTTATCGCTGCCATACATCTTGCATTCTTTATCAATACCAATGCATGGGAAAACAGCAAGTCCTGATTCACTCCATTTTTGGTGCTTGGAATCTGGTCTGCATTCCCAGTAGTTGGATACGACTCATTTTCATTTTACTCCCAATCAAATTCCTGATTTGATTTGCATGACAAAGAAACTCAATCCCATAGAGTACCAAGATATTCTATACATGTTGGGATAATTTATAATGTTTTTTGGTCAATCAGGAACTATGTTACAGCCAGATTTAAATGATTCCAAACTTAAAACAGTTGATGACAATAAGAAAGATGTGAATTAACAAGAGATTTGATAGAAAGGAAATTAAAGAGGGTTAGAAACAATATAAAAATATGAGACATTGTTGCTTGAACCAAGATCCCTGGACTTCAGTGGACAAATGTAACTATAAATTGGAGTTTTCTAAACTTAAAATCACAAAACTAGCATGCACAGCCACACAGGAACAATTTCTAAACTTAAAAAGATAACAATCCAGTGTTAGACAAATAATACTCTAACTGGAGTTTTATGTTCAATTTTGATCTCCTATTTTTTGACAGTTGATGGAAATACAAAAACCAGTTACAATGCTGATCCCAAACCTCAAGGATTGGCATGAGAAAGAAGATGGTCATTCAAATCTCAATAAGTATTTAAAACCATGAAAGGCTGAGACAAATTTTATCCTGGTAATCTATTTCTGTTTGCGTACAAGATTAAACACTGAACAAATTAACATTTGAAAATGCAGGATTTATTTTAACAAATCACTAGCACGGATAGGAACTTATTTCTGCTATGGAAGTTGGATCAAAATAAACACTGGAATTGAAAAAATTGGATAAGGGCACATCAATAAATGAGATTGAGGGCATTGGACATGCATTGAGAGAAAACTGAAAGGTACAAGATGGATCAACAACACATCAAGCCTAACGAGATCTTTTCATAAGAAAGCAAATCACTATCAAATAGAAGAGTTTACCCTGATGCCATTGCTGTGCACCTCAAAAAGGAACTCGATCATTTATAAGATCATCACCAGGTTCATAAAGGAAGCTGATCACATTTCTAATCAATCTCAAACTTGAAACCTGACCAGAAAATATTCAGCCTCCTAAACCACTAACAGAATCATTGCAGTGCAATGGTTACAAACTCTCATTAATTTTGCAAATAACAATACATTTGTACAATTTCCTATTTCATAAGGAATGATGCCTTTACGGTTTCAACTGACATTACACATACTCCTGTTCACTCAGGGAATTACAGAACACTACACTAGGATAAAAAATACTTTCTACAGTCCTTTTCAAGGACACAAAATCAACTGTACTCTATTTAATTATTTGATATGACAATTGAATGTGCTTGCTGCCTCTATGCTACAAGTGAAAATTAAAAGATCAGAAACAGATTTTACAACACTATTTTATGTAACTATTCTGTGTAAACATTACAAGCAAAAATTTAAACTTTTCAGGGTGAAATAAACAATGTGATTCTGATATTTATATTCTGAATACACGAAGGAAATGCTCTTTGTTGCATTGAAGACAAAACTAGGAAATCTGTTTTGCAAATTGTCATTTAAGTTTAGAGTAACTTTGTGCTCTAAACCTGGTTTTAAACAAGAGACCTGCTGAATTCTTTTAAATTCAGGTTGTGTAAATTAGTATTGCTTATTGATTCTCCAAACATTCATAACTATGCAGTGATTTGTGTACTCTCAAGATTTCTGCCTTTCAACAAAGGAATTAAAGACAGCTAAAGTACCCTTAATGCTGCACTTATAGGTAAAGCATTTCACAATGGCTCACTTCAACATAAAAAAAAATCCTGCCCTAAACAAAAAAAAACACTTGCCTGCTATAAGAAAACAATTAGTTTCTTAACCCCTAATTTTCCTATTCATTACTGCTTAAAATAAAAGGTATTTAAAAAAAGGTACTTACGCCTCTGATTCGAATCCTGTCTCTCCTTCGTAGTCTGCCAGCTCCTAACGATCTTCCCGATCCCTGAACTCTGAATATGTCCATGGGGAGAATGTTTGGGGAGAAGAGCGAAGGGAGGTTCCTGGTGGAGGAGGCGGTGGCGGCGTTGTGGCCCCTGCCTCCCATCGACAGCTCATTCCAGCGTGCAGACATTCGCCCGGAACTTGCAGGTGACATGTAGGGGTCGTTCCGATTGGGTCTGTTATATGGAGGCCGGTCTCTAGACCAGTTCTGGCCCCACTGGTTAGTAGGGCCATATGGGTCACGTGCTCTGTTCTGGTACTGATCTTTGCGGGTCCCGTAGGAGCTGTCGTAGTGGTCATAGCGACCTCCATAGGAATCGTTATAATCAGGCCCATATTCACTGTAACCGTAGCCAGATCTGTACAGATCACGGTCATTCAGTGAAGACCCGGAGTCGTAGGACTCGTAAGGTGTAAACCTGAAAGAGTCGCACAGTAAGCAAGGAATCTGGTCAGTAGCGCGAAAGCATGACGGTACAAGTCTGCAAAGTTGTGACAGCAGACTAAAAACTAAACAACAGTTTCAGCTCGTCACAGAACAAATGTGATTTGCAATAATAAGCAGCGGCTGAAATGGCCAGCCTTTAACAAACACTTCTATTGCAATGACTAAACTAGAGCAAATGGGACTCTGAAAAGTTTAACTGAGAAATAAACTACAAAATTCCTGGTTTTGGTGCCAGTTCTAGTTTTGTTTTGGCAGTGCAGTCAGGTGTATATCCACTGCTATTTATTAGCACGTTGCAATACAGTTAACAGCAGAATGGAAAAATCCACCATTCTTTGGATTTCAGCCATTTTAAAGTTGTATGCCATAGGGAGGCAATGGCAAGGGAGATGGGGATGGTGAGGGGGATTATGAGGAAAAGAGGCATTACAGAAGCTATGAACTCAATGGCAACCTTAAAATGACAAAATAGAATTTTGGCTTCAATATTCTTACATCATTGGGCAATACCTTTCAAAACCAGATCTCGTCCTTGAAGTCAGCAGAAACGAAGGGGATTTTTCCACCATGCTACAAATACTATGCCACCACGTACAAATACTGTATTACTTCAGATGCCCTACCAAAGCCCCATTTACATTGCCAATCTGAAACAAATTCAAATCCAGCTTCAAAAGGGTGCTGAAAGTGCGATTAATTTCCTTACTTTAAATACAGCACCAGCTTCTAAATTGAATGCGATATAACGGATCCAAAACAATGGACGTAAATGGTGCTCAGAGAATAAGCAAGGCTAGATTTTGCAACAGTAACTGATCTGACAGGATGGGATTGAAACGATACAAAGTACAAAATCCACTATTATTGTAACCATTTAGATGCCTGCCAATGGCACAAGTTTCTCATTTCAAATTTCAGTCAAATTCACAATAAATAAGGAGCCAGATGTATACTAAAATCTAGGGAAACTATCACTTTATCTCTATTATCTATGGTATATAAAATATTGCGTTCAAGGGGTTGCATCTCCACAAATTGAGATTTGGCAACTCAGCAAGATAGTAGTTCTATAAGTTCTTAAACACACCATGAAACAAACCAGTTTTCCCATGGCAAAGGTCCAATTCCACCCCCCCCCAAAAAAAAATTAAATTGAAGCATTTGGCTGAGATGCATGAAAGATTACTGGCAAGAATACCAAAAATAAACACAGAAAGCTTTTCATATATGAACTGAAGCAGATTTTGCCCACTGGGATTTTCTATTAGATGTGACACATTTACCTCATAACTTAACCTAATTGCCTGGGTTTCTTTACTCTCAACATACTTGCCTAAGAAAACTATTGGTATTTAAAAACAAATTTTCTGATTTCTTTAACTTATTTCTCCAACTACCTTCTGAATTTTGAAACACAGACTTTACAGAGACTATGCGTCTTTCATTTCAGCTTATGATGCTTAGATATTACAAGTCTTTGCCTTGCATTTCAATAAATTCTAAACACAGTTGATGGTCAACCAATTATCAAGGTAAGTAGCAACTTTGGTCATGAAAATTTACGGGATATAAAATTCAAAAGCAATCTGGTTATTCATTTTGAAAATAAATTGAAATGAGTTACTAAATCAGGTAGTGAGTCACCAATTCTCACAGAACCGAAATCTGAGATACTAATCCATCGGTTAAAATTATTGATTTTAAATATCAAAATACCAGTAAAACTTTGATTCTACTGATTAAAAAAACCTTGCATACAAATATTCAAGGAATGATCACGCAAATAACACGGGACAACAAAGATTTTGCTTCCTGAACACTTTTGGTTGTACTTTATGGATTCTGGGCCTGCTGATCATGATGTACCGTTTTTAGATATAACCTATTTTTGTGATTTCCTGTCATTTTTAACACATTTCAAGCAGACAACACTATGAAGTGCAACATGTCATTGAAACTTCATTTTCTCCATTTTTCCTCTTGGACGTCTTCCCTCGGTGCAGTCAGTGATGAACATGGTGAAAAGTTTCATCAGGAATTGCGACCATGGAAAAGTGCTATCAGGGCAACTGGAATCCATCAGTGCTGGCCAATTATTGTTGGACCCTGACACGAGAGGTGATGAGTACAAATGAAAGTCAGCAGCCAAACATTTTTCGGTCGGTTGAACTAACGCAATGTGTCACCATCATTATGCAATTAAATATATTAAATTCAATAAAAGTTAATTTAATGTTTTTCCAACCTCCTACATGATACAGCAAATCTGAAATTATCTTATTATCCCATATTTTTTTTTTAGGATGCAAACTTTTTGAAAATATTTGTTGTCCAGTGTAATGAACTAAATCTTATTCAAGTCAAACACCATCATCCCAAAAATCAAATTGTAATCCTGTACTTTTTTTCTATCAATGAAACTTCCAAGTCTTCCACATCACATAACCCACGACATTGAAATTATATCTAGCATAGAAGAGGCAACGATAGACAAATATTGGATTTTAAACACAAATATTCTAGTCAGGAAAACATGTTATTTTTCCAGCATTTAAAAGTTTATCATTAAACATTTCAGTTTTCTTTAAGCCACTGTAACACTCCAAAAAACAAAAAAAAAGAAATGCGTTTGTATAAGTGCGATGCCTTTAAATGGAATTTATACATCACATTTCTCTTCCTGTTCACTCCGGCAAATACCTGTTGTCCTGGTAAGCGTCTTGCGCCTGATTTTCAGTCTCTAATTGAGAAAGCATATCCAGACGCTTGTTAATCTTAGCAATGATGGTGTCAGTAGCTGTATTTCTGGGATGTTCCCAAGACTTGTTGCCAGCATTGTAGCCATAATTTGTTGCAGTACTGGGTATAGTATCTTGGGTGTAACTGTAATCATAGCCATCATATTCTGAAATTGATAAAAACAATTTTAAGGTCAAATATACAATCTTTAGATTTAAAAATTCTCTCCAGTACACATGTTTGAACTTAAAGCACAACCATAATTTCCACAAAAAAATTAACCTATTATTCTATCACCTTGACTTTTACTAAATATCACAATATATTAATGGTTCATACACTAAACCTCTAATGGCACTTAAAGATCAAAATGGAAAATGCTTGATTGCTCTGAACATGACAAATTTAAAGCAATAACATGGTCAACACAAGAACATCAGCTCGCACCGACGCCTCGGCTCCACCCAAACACCCTGCCGGTACCGGCCGCTCCCGAGTGGGGCCCAAAAAAAAATAAAGAGAAGAAAAAAAAACAAAAACACAAGAACATCAGCAGGACTTTGCACCCACATCCTTTAAAGGATTATCATTTTCTGTGTTAAAAATGTTCAACAAATAAGCATTCACAACTCCAATTGGCACAGAATTCAGAATAAATTTCCAATTACAGGTATCTCCTGCTTTTCAAAAGTTCATTTTATGCCATTTCAATTTTGCAAAAGACTACATTAGTACCCTTTTTCACTAACCGAAAGAAATCCAAAGAGGATTTTCGTTTTTATGAAAAAAGGCAAAAAGCGAAAAGAGCGTTCAGCGGGTTGTTGGGAGAGCACAGGGCAGTGGAATCAATGTAAGGACTGATAGCAGGCTGTTGGAAGAGCGTGGGACAGTGGGTCTGGGAACGCTCAAAAAATTTTCCATTATAAATTAATGGTAATTACTTCTTCGCTTTACACCATTTCAGCTTACAAAAGGTTTCATTGGGAGCTTCTACTTTCTGATAGCAGGGCATACATGTAAAGGAATTCATTCCAACACCACAATCAAGGACATCATTCCCAAATCTATTCTGACATAGCTCAAAGTTTTATTCTTTTCAGTAAGGTCCGATAGAACAGAGAACACTACAGCATGATATATGCCATTTGGCCCTTGATGTTATGCTGACCTATATTTCTTTGGCTTTGGCTTGGCTTCGCGGACGAAGATTTATGGAGGGGGTAAAAAGTCCACGTCAGCTGCAGGCTCGTTTGTGGCTGACAAGTCCGATGCGGGACAGGCAGACACGATTGCAGCGGTTGCAGGGGAAAATTGGTGGGTTGGGGTTGGGTGTTGGGTTTTTCCTCCTTTGCCTTTTGTCAGTGAGGTAGGCTCTGCGGTCTTCTTCAAAGGAGGTTGCTGCCCGCCAAACTGTGAGGCGCCAAGATGCACGGTTTGAGGCGATATCAGCCCACTGGCGGTGGTCAATGTGGCAGGCACCAAGAGATTTCTTTAGGCAGTCCTTGTACCTTTTCTGCAGGAGTGTGGGTATGACAACGGCTCTGTATACGCTTATCTTTGTGAGGTTTTTCAGTTGGTTGTTTTTCCAGACTCTTTTGTGTAGTCTTCCAAAGGCGCTATTTGCCTTGGCGAGTCTGTTGTCTATCTCATTGTCGATCCTTGCATCTGATGAAATGGTGCAGCCGAGATAGGTAAACTGGTTGACCGTTTTGAGTTTTGTGTGCCCGATGGAGATGTGGGGGGGCTGGTAATCATGGTGGGGAGCTGGCTGATGGAGGACCTCAGTTTTCTTCAGGCTGACTTCCAGGCCAAACATTTTGGCAGTTTCCGCAAAGCAGGACGTCAAGCGCTGAAGAGCTGGCTCTGAATGGGCAACTAAAGCGGCATCGTCTGCAAAGAGTAGTTCACGGACAAGTTTCTCTTGTGTCTTGGTGTGAGCTTGCAGGCGCCTCAGATTGAAGAGACTGCCTACCAAAAAAGTACTAAATCGCTTTTACCTCATAACCCTCTATTTTTCTTTCATCCACGTGCCTAGCTGAAAGTCTTTTAAATGCCCCTAATGCTTTAACCTCCAACACTACTCTTCTCTTTTCAATTTTCCAAAACTCGTGAATACAAGCCCAGTTTATTAATTAGCCTCAATCAAACAACTGCCCCCAACATCTACCATTCTTTAAACCAATTTGGTTAACTTTCATTGTTCTCTCTTGCCCCTTTCACACTTTCAAGTGATCCTAGGAATTAATCACCAATCGGCCTTTCAAATGTCTAGTGTGAAAGCAAAGTCAGCTCAACGCCAGCATCAGATTATGTCATCTCACACCAGGGATTGATGGCCTCGACCCCTAGTATAATCCCCGGCGTCTGCAGCTGCTGGCGTTTGAAACGGGTAATTGCATTGAGGGATTGAAATAACCCAGGTTTTTGTGTGAGTGCAGGAATGTGAGGGAAGATTAAAATGAAGGTATAAACTTTCCCATGGGAAAGTCATAGTGGGGGAGAGAGAGGGGAAATAAAGAGCAATAATTTTTAAACAGCGTGGGAAAGTTGGTAGCACTAAAGTGCACAATTGATAAAGATCATGGGAAAAAGCAATGGAGGACCTGATTTCCCAGAATACTGTGTGGTAGAGAAACCCCTCCATGAATGCTCTGTGCATGCAGCCAGCATACAGCTCTTTCTCTGCCGCAAGGCATTCTGGGAGGGCAAATCCGCCATCACCTTTCCTCCCCCACAGTATTTATAAATTGTGTGCTATAGCGCTACCAACTTTCACACACTGCAGGTTAGGGATATTGCTATTTATTGCTAGCACTTTTCCACGGTCCCCTATAAAGGTTTATATAGGTTGACAGAACAACAACAGGGGCTGAAGAGCTCATAATGTACTGTACATAAAGCTTAATTATGTTATAATTAGGCATCAATAATTTTGTTCAAATATAAGATTATAATACATTAATCAGGATTTACGGCAGGTCCATCATTATTCCATGTGTGATTAAGTCACTGGTAGAAAGTAGAACAGTGGGGATGGCTCCTTGCAAGTGTGAATGCATTCAGTGTACCAGTTAGGAGTGGTCAAGTGTGAAAAGCCAAACCCCCATTCCTATCCCGGGACATTTAGTGGCATGCAAGTGTGGAAGGGGTTTCTCATTCACCAAAACCTTATATTTCTTTACTATGATTAAATTCCCGTGAAAGAAAGGACACCTGTATCTTCCTAACTTTTTGTTGCAACTTTATATCACTATCATTCAAATACATGTCCTGCAGGAGACCATAATTTCTTACTATTTTACAGTATTTCAGTTTAAACAAAAATCCAATTCTCATGATACTCCATCTGCTCACTTCTTGCCTATTCACTTAAGTGCTGCATCAAATACAAATTTGGTTACAATAAACTCAAGATTAATATATTCAATACATTTTGACCCTATTCCTTGGTCTATCCAGTAAAATTGCTGTGAACAACAGAAGCAAAGTGAGATTTCTTCAGCACCTTTTATACTCCAAAGCCACTGTATTTTTGTAGACTTGACCCATCTTAGGAAGTTAGCTTGCATGTTCACACAGAACCAAAAAAGCCAGCTCTGTGTCAAATACGTGCTACCGCTGAGACTGCCTACCTCGGAGGATCGAAGACAGGTAAGACTAGACCCCCCCACCAATCCACCTTGCGATTCTTTCGCACAGTGTTCGAAAGGCGGGTAAAAGCTGGTTTTGAAGCTCTGTAAAAGGGGCTTTAAACTCTCGTACTCTTCTCAACAATAATTGCGTTGTTCATACATTAAATCACAATCATCTATGCTATTTTGGAATGACTCCCCATGTGCAAAACATCAAACAAGGAGATGAGGTATTTACATGGTTAAGAATCAACAACTTGAGTTACAACACAACCTATATCCAGGAGTCAAATGGAAGTAAAAAATTATCCATGTTTTTTCGTAACAGTAAGAGTGCATGACCACTGATTTTAAGACCTTGAACTAAGAAATACCAATCTTACCTTGTGAATTGGTGGCTCCAGTGTTCCAAGAATCACCAGTTCCATAGCCTACAATAAAAGATAAAGCAAGAACATTTAAATGACAAGTCAATATTAGTACATGAGAACTTTGGATAATTTACGATGTCTGAAAATTCATAAAAAGTCAATTCAGAATAGATCTCGACTTCCATCACTGACAATTACTCTGTCAATTACTGCCATATCCTAAGATACTAGACCTAAAGGAACCCAAGGCTCAAGGAATGTTTAAGGACAATTGTTTTTTTTCCCATACCATTTGCCTGGGCCTCAAAAAAAAACTAGACAAAAAGAGGTTCCAGAATTTGCAGCCTCAACAAAAATAAGCATAGTTTAGGATGAGCACCAAAACTGAGACATCACATTTATTCTCAGACATTCAAATTGCTTTTCTTCAGATATTTTAAATGATGATTTTATAGTACTTTTTGCTCAGTTTCAATTTTACCATTCCATCTGATATCCCTTGTCCACAGGCACATGGCTGGTGGGTGGAATTAAAGTTTCTTGTTAGTGTGTCTACACAGTCATGGTGGGCGAAATAGTCTTCTGAGTAAAAGCTATTCAAAGATAACTTTGCATACCAACATTCATGAATTTAACACCATTCTAAAGAGCTAATTTTTCTATTGGAAGAGAACAATCGCACATTTTCCTGCTTGATAGTCCCCCTGCCATATTCTCGCACCAACTCACACAATCTGCTTATATCCCTTTGCAGACACATCCTCTTTAAAGCCTACTTTCCAAGCTGGCTTTGTAACAGCAAGGTGACACAATGTCCAGCCACCTTTATTTATCACACAGTAAAGACAAGATAGCGTCTTCTCCAGGACCAAGTGCATATTTACATTAATATAAGTTAAACATATTAAAGTAAAAAAATATTAGGACTTGTATCCTTCAGAGTAGGAAGAGAGCCCCCAATGATCTTTTCCGCTGAGTTCACTATCACCTGCAGGATCTAGTGGTCCGAGGAGGCACAGCTTCCATTTGCACAGGATGCTCTCAATACATCCTCTGTAGAATGTAGTGAGAATAGATGATGGGAACTGAACTTTCCTCAGCCTTCGCAGGAAGAAGAGGTGCTGCTGGGCTTTCTTGGCTGTGGAACTAGTGTTAAGGACCAGGTGAGATTCTCTGCCAAGTGCACTCCAAGGAACTTGATCCTCTTAACGACCTCAACGGTGGAGCTGTCAATAGTTAGCAGAGTGAAGTGTGGTCTCCCTGCCCCCCCCCCCCCCCACCCCACCACCCTTCCTGATATCAACAAACATTTCTTTTGTATTTTTAATGTTCAGATGCAGGTTATTGGGCAGTTGCGCAAGTTGATCTGCTGAGTTTCTCCAGCCCATCTGTGTGTCACACTTGACCCCAGCATCAGCAGACTTTCTTGTTTAACTCCAGTATATAGTTATATTTGGTTACATTTAAGGAAAGACTGGATCGTTACATGGATAGGAGGGGACTAGAGGGGTATGAGCCGGGTGCTGGTCAGTGGGACTAGGAGGGTGGGGATTTGCTACGGCATGGACTAGTAGGGCCAAACTGGCCTGTTCTGTGCTGTAAGTGGTTATATGGTTATATTGGCTGTGCACCAGTCCTTTAGCAACTGAACCTCATCTCTGTACACTGACTCATCATTCTTATTGATCAGGCCCACCATGGTCCCGTCATCAGTGAATGATGATGTGGTTCAAGGTGTGTTTAGCTGCAAGTCATGTGTCAGCAGAGTGAACAGCAGTGGTCTAAGCACGCAGCCCTGGGGCTCCCCCATGCTCAGTGTGAAGATTTTGGAGGTGCTGTTACTGATCTGGACTGCCTGACATCCTCCCAGATAGGAAATTGAGAATCCAATTGCAGTGGAAGGTGTTTAGACCCAGCATGGTCAACTTCCTTATCAGGTTAAACAGCATTCAAACATGTATGCTCATCTCACGTGATGGAGTAGTGGCCAGTAGGGTAAAACCAGCCGTCTCCAGAAAAGAAGAAAAAAAGTCAAGAAAAGACAAAGTTCAATAAATATAAAATATAAGAAATAAAAGATGTAAAGAGAAAGAAGATGGCACCTAAAAAGTGAAAACAACGGGAAAAAAAGAAAAGAAAGGAGAAGGCCTTACCTGCACGAAGGAACAGGGAGTCTTAGTGGCGAAGACTGCCCATTCTCCAAGGTTGGTGTCGGCCCTGTGGAGTCGCAACCCCCCCACCCCCCCCCCCGATCAGTGGACTGCAAAATGGCTTGCTGAGCCAAACAAAAGTGCGCAACTGCCCATGCGCGAGGAGTCGCGCATGAGCAGTGCACAATCGAAGGGAAAGGAAAACACCGACGGGAGGGGGGCTCAGCTGAGGAGCAGGCAACCACGGCGCGACCAGCTGAGGGACGCCCGACACCAGGGCCCTCAGCTGGAAGATGAGGAAAGCGGAAGGATAGGGAGTGAGGTACTAGGCGAGAAAGAAAGTCGACGGGGTGAACAGCAAGAGGAGCAGCAGCAGGAGGCTCGACAGATGAGCAGCTCAGAAGGAGAGGACCAACAGCGAGAGGCCAAGCAAGAAGAGACCTGACAAAATGAGACAAGCAACTCATCAGGAAAATCAGAGATACAGATACAAAGAAGAGAAGAAGACACAAACACAGATACAGACACAGAAGAAGAGGAAGAAGAAGACCAAGATCTTCACAGAGAAATAGAAGGTAAAACAGGTGGACAGAATATAGATAAAGCTTTTTTTGAAGAACAAATGAGAGCATTAAAAGAATCTAAGAATTTAGTGCAATTAAAAGAAAAATGAAAAGAACAGAAGAAAAAATGTAAAGATTAGAACTAGTCATGACAGAAATAGGGAAAAGAGTAGAAAATGTGGAAAAATGTGAAACAGGTGTAGAAATGGAAGTAAACGACTTAAGAGGAAAATTGGAAGAAAGTGACAAAAAAATTAAAGAGACACAAGAGTTGTTATCTCAGAAAATTGATATGTTGGAAAATTATAATAGGCAAAACAACAAAAATAGTGGGCCTGAAAGAGGGTGAAGATGGCACAGATATGAAGGAATTTAATAGATCCCAAAGGTCCTGGGAACGACAGAAATGCAGGAAGGAATGGAAATAGAAAGGGCTCACAGAACACTAGCTCCAAAACCACAGACACATCAAAAACCAAGATCCATCTTAGCAAAATTTTTGAGATATACGACAAGAAGAAATTATACTGGAGCGGACAAGGAATAAAATTAGAGAAGACAATAAACCATTGGAATACAAGGGTCAAAAAATATTTTTTTACCCAGTCAAAAGTTTTGAACTCTTAAAAAAGAGGAAGGAGTTTAATACAGCGAAATCGATCCTATGGAAAAAAGGTTATAAATTCATGTTAAGACATCCACCTGTACTTAAAATATTTTTCCCAAGGACCAAAACAGACTGTTCTCGGATCCAGAGGAAGCACAAGAATTTGCAGATCGCTTGCAGGACAGAAGGAGAGATGAAAAGATGTAATAAGAACGGCGATAAAGTATATATAAAATGATGTAAAAACAATGTATATGTAAAGAACTAAAGGGAAAGAGAAGGGAAAGAAGGAAGTAAGGGGAAAAAAAAGGAAGAACTTTGTTATATATGAAAAAGTGTTTTCTGAGGGGGTTGTGGGGGGGGAGAAAATAACTGTCACTGTGAAGTCAGCTGACGCTTGCGAGCAGGATCGCAATCCAAATGGAAAGGGGAGTTGTGTTTGGCTTGCAAGGGATAAGGGGCAACTCAAAGAGGGGGGGTGTATTTGGGGTTAAGGTAATATTGGATGAGGGGTTGTTGGGAGTGTTTTATGTTTTAAATGTGTTGTCATACATTGAGTTTAAAAAGGGAAAACTGAGAGATGAAAATGGGGAAAAGGGGAATGGTGGTGTTGAAGAAGCGGAAATGAGGTGTAAACAGGATATGAGATGGCCACGTTGAAATATATGACTATAAACATTAATGGAATACATAACCAAATTAAAAGGAAGAGGCTATTAAATTTACTGAAAAAAGAAAAAAATAGATACAGCATTTGTGCAGGAAATGCATCTAACTGAAGTGGAACATAACAAATTAAAGAGAGACTGGGTAGGACATGTAGCGGCAGCATCATATAATTCAAAAGCTAGAGGGGTAGATATATTAATTAATAAAAACGTACCAATCAAAATAGAGGAGGAAATAATAGATCTAGCAGGGAGGTATGTAATGATAAAGTGTCAGATATATTCAGAATTTTGGAATTTGCTCAATATATATGCACCTAATGAGGAGGATCAAGTTTATGCAGGATATTTTTTTGAAGATTGTAGATACACAAGGAAATGTATTGATAGGAGGGGATTTTAACCTTAATTTGGATCCAATGTTGGATTAAACTGGACAAAAGACAAGTAAAAAGAATAAAGTGGCCAAATTTATGATTAAATCAATGCAGGAATTGAAACTTATGGATATATGGAGGAGGCAGCACCCAAGAGAGAGGGAATACTCATATTATTCAAGTAGGCATAAAACATACACAAGGATTGATAGGTTTTTGTTGTCGGCCCATATTCAAGGGAGAGTTAGGAAAACTGAATATAAAGCTAGAATAACATCTGATCATTCACCCCTGTTATTAGAAATAGAACTGGAGGACATCCCACGAAGAACATATAGATTGAGGTTAAACTCCATCCTACTTAAAAGGCAGGAATTTAGAAAGTTTATTGAACGCCAAATTAAAACTTATTTTGAAATAAATATGGAATCAGAGAAAGACTAATTTATATTATGGGATGCAATGAAAGCCTTCATTAGAGGGCAGATAATAAGTTATGCAACTAAGATGAAAAAGGACTACAATCGGGAAGTAGAGCAGTTGGAAAGGGAGACAGTAAGTATAGAAAAGGAACTAGTAAAAAGGGATGATATAACGAAAAGGAGAGAATTGGCAGACAAAAAAAATAAAATACGAAACATTACAAACATACAAGGTGGAGAAGAACATAATGAAAATAAAGCAAAAGTATTACGAACTGGGAGAAAAAAAAATACACAAAATATTAGCCTGGCAACTTGAAACAGAACAAGCTAAAAGAACTGTATTGGCATCAAGGAAAAAGGACAAACAAATTACATATAACGCAATAGAGATTAATGAGAACTTTAAGGAATTTTATGAACAATTATACCAAATTGAGAACGAGATGAAAGATGATAAAATAGAAGAGTTTTTGACTAAAATTGAATTGCTGAAATTGCAAGAAGAGAAACAAAACAAACTGATAAAACCATTTGAAATAGAGGAAGTACAGGATATATTAAAAAAACTGCCAAACAATAAAACGCCTGGAGAGGATGGATTCCCAATAGAATTCTATTAAACATTTAGAGTTATTAATTCCTCCTCTCCTGGAAGTAATGAACCAGACAGAAGAGACACAAATCTTGCCAGATTCATGTAAGACAGCAATAATGATAGTAATACCAAAGACGGGGAAGGATCCATTAACACCAGCATCATATTGACCAATATCTCTACCCAATTCAGATTATAAGACAATACCAAAATTATTAGCATACAGATTGGCCGATTGTGTACCAAAAATAGTGAAACAAGATCAAACTGGATTTATTAAGAAAAGACGAACAGCAGATAATGTCTGCAAACTGACTAATCTAATTCATGCAGTTCAAGGAAATAAGAAGTCAACAGTGGCTGTTGCTTTAGACGCAGAAAAAGCCTTTGACTGAGTAGAATGGAATTATTTATTTAAAGTATTACAGAGATTCAATCTACCAGAAAAATATATTAGTTGGATTAAAGCATTATATAATGGACCATTGGCAAAGGTAACAGTAAATGGATATGTATCGAGCCAATTTAAATTAAGTTGTTCAACTAGACAAGGATGTCCATTATCTCCCTCATTGTTCGCTTTAGCAATAGAACCATTGGCAGAACTGATAAGAACAGAAAATAAAATAAAAGGGATAACAGAACCAGAAATATCAATAAAAGAATTACACAAGAAATTGAAGGAGTATGGAGAAATATTGGGGTACAAGATCAACACAAATAAAAGTGAAGTGATGCCAATGAGTAACGCGGATTATATAGAATTTTAAAAAGAATTACCATTTAAATGGCAAACACAAGCAATCCAATACCTAGGTATTAGGTATTAGGTTAAGCCACCTATACAAACTAAATTATGAGCCAATAAAGAAATTTCAGGAAGACTTAGAACATTGGAAAGAATTACTGCTAATGTCGATAGGGAGGGTAAATTGCATTAAAATGAATGTCTTCCCAAGGATACAATACTTATTTCAATCGTTGCCAATTCCCTTAACAGAGAAATTCTTTAATGAACTAAAGAGAATAATAAGGAGATTCTTGTGGAAGGGGGGGAAAATTAACAGAATGGTCCAACCAAGGTGGTTTGCAGTTACCAAACTTTAAAAATTATTAGAGCAGCACAATTAAGGTATTTATCAGATTTTTACCAGACAAGGGAAAAACCATACTGGACTAAGATAGAACTAGATAAAACAGGGGAGAAGGTACCGGAACATATATTTTATAATTGGGATGAAAAGCTGGTGCAATATAAAAACTCACCAGTATTGCATTATTTACTTAATATATGGGAAGAAGACCAGGAAGAAGATCAACTTAGAAAGGAAAAAACGAATTACCAAATACCAAAATTGTTATTGACACAAAACCCACTTATTCCTTTTACAATAGATAACCTTTCCTTTAGAGAATGGGAAAATCAAAAGAATAGAAAATTGTTTTTTTGGGAAATAATTTATTAACATTTGAACAGTTGAAGTACAAATATGGAATAACTCATGGTACAATGTTTGCATATCATCAACTGAAAGCTTATTTAAAGGATAAATTGGGAAACAGACTGAGATTACCTGAAGGAAGCAGCTTTGAATATGTGATTACAGACACAATAATTAAAAGATTTATAACGAACATGTACATTAAGCTGCAAGATAAGGAAAATGATGAAATAAGCTATAAACCTAAACAAAGGAGGGAAAAGGATTTAAACATAAAGATAAAAAATGAAACATGGAAAAGTTATGTTCTGGAACTATGAAGAATATAATAAACACAAGGTTACACATGATACAGTATAATTGGTTACACAGGTTATATATCACCCCTCAAAAGTTAAAAGAATGGGATCCAACATTATCAGATAGATGTTTTCGCTGTAAGAAGGAAATGGGAACAACAGTACATACAATTTGGGGATGTACGAAAGTGAAAATGTTTTGGGAAGATCTAAATCAGATATTAAATAAAATCACAAAAAATAACATACCAAAAAATCCAGAGATCTTTCTTCTAAGAAACATAAGAAGTAAGGAATTAGGCCTCAAATTGGATAAGGTGCAAAAAGATTCATTATGATAGCCTTTGCTGAGGCAAAAAAATGTATAATGCCAACTTGGAAAATGGAAGACAGCCTGAGAATACAGCAATGGTACATGGAAATGAATAAATGTATTCCATTGGAAAAAATAACATACAATTTAAAAAATAAAGTCACATCATTTGAACAAATTTGGGAACCATACATGGAACATAACAGAGAGGGCTTGCCTTGGACCTGCACCCCCTAAAATGACAAAATGACTTGATCCAGCGTGTAAAAGTAGATGACACATTTTTCTTATTTATTTTTCATTGTGTGATGACATTGTGTAATATTTTCATTGTCTTGTATATGTTGAATATGTATTGATTTTGGAGGGGGAGGGAAGGGGGAGGGTGGGTAGGGGGGGATAAAAGGGAGAAAATGCCACTGTGTATATTTAATGAGAAACATTTGTACATATTTTGGTTGATATGGTTCAGTGCGAAAAATAAAAAATATTTTTAAAAAATGTATGCTCATCCAAATCGTTAATGAAAATTTCATGCAGCTGAAAGTCCGAGACTAATACACAGATCTGCTAGTAACAGTAAACAACATTTTTTTTCCACTATCTTTTGATCAGTCCTCTATCCATGTGATGCTAACTTCAACCCCATAACAACATATCAAATACTTTCTGAAGCATCTGATTATCTAAAACCAAAATGCTTAATCATATTATGATTTATCAAATATTCTTTACTACATCAGTTTCTAAAATGATTTGTGTGCACCTTGCAGAAATATAAAATTAGAATAGTGCAATGAGTTTTCCCCTGCAGAATTGTTTACTAAAAGAACATTAATTAACCATATTTCCCAGTTACTTTTATGACATTTAATTTAAAAAAAATCCTAAATGCATCCATATTTACTTCCTCCAAACTTCTTTTGCCAATTTTACACATTTGCCAACATTGAAGTCTCTCCTGGTTAAAATACCTATTTCTTTTTTAGTTACTTGTTTAATTTTCTCCCAAATGTGTTAACGTTGAAAATGGAAATAAATCCAACTGCTGTGTTGTTACTTATCATACACATCTGCTTCAAATACAAGAAGATTGGCATCAAGCAGCTCCCCAAGTTAGGCTGCAAAAAGCAGAGCTCATCTCCATGAATGTAACGTAATTCCCACTACATTCTTTTTATCATCTTAACTGAACAACTGTACCACTGTGCCATGGTCGCATTCCCCACCCTTCCTGGATTTTCTAGACAGCATCGGATTCGAACCGTTATTGGCGCTGTAATTATGTTGCACTAACTGCTAGGCTAACCATGCCACCGTATAGGTAGCAAGTACCATTGATCAGAGTTCACATGCATATCAACATACAAGGTCCCAATAACTGTTTAATCAACCCAGCCCATTCCTAACCTATGGGTTATGACTGCACCCGGATTCAAATAGTCCAATGAACTCTTTCAGCTTTATGATTTTCCTCAGTACAGCACAGTCTCAAAAATGACTGAAGTACCTTGAAATTGAACAGAATTACTGTTAATATTTTTCAACATCTCTTTGCTGACTACATATTACTACATGTTCAACACATTACCTGACTGCCATTTCAATCAACTATTTGGAATAAATAGGTAAACTTGCTACCAACAGGTGTCTACTTTTTAAATTGGTTTATCCACCAAAAGTTAGGAATGTTTACATATGAGTGTGAGTAGACACAATCATGGAAATGAAATGCTGCACACAATTTTGATGCATTGCCTCCACCTTTCATAAACCACAAATCGAGGAAATGCAATACTTTTCCTCCCTCCCCACCACATATCTCTGGTCAAAACTAAATGCACAACTGAGGTAATAATCCGCAAGATACTACCTTCTGGATAGAAGCACAAAAGTCTGTAGATGCTATGATTGTAGTAAAAATGCACAGAAATGCTGGAGGAACCCAGCCAGTCTTGCAGTGTCCACAGAAGGTAAAGATATCCAGTTGACCTTCAAGCTGAAGGAGATTGCTGTGAATCTTGCATCAAGCAAGCAATCTGCCTTTAAGATGCCCAGTCTTGGCTGCAGGAAACAGCACTTACTCCTCCGATTTTATAGTACTTCCTCACAGCTGAACATAACCATTAAAATCTCTCTCTCATTTTTACTATAAATGCAAAGGGAGAGTAGTATCAGTTCTACATCGCTTTTCGAGGCACTGGCCTAATAATGAAAGATTTGAGCACAACTGCTATAGTTTGTACAACGCAGTGCCAAACAAATTGTACTGTGAGAGCTGAGATATTAAAACTTAAGACTTATCTACTCCATTAACGAGTTAGGAAACATTCCAGGTTGTCATCTTAAAGAATAGCAGTCCTCACTGGCAGTAACACATTTTAGGATCATTAATACATTGATGTGAGCAGATAGCTGCAATATTTCCCACAATATTCCACTGATGACACTTCAATGTGCTATTACTTTAAAAATGCAATAAGGGCAAAAACCAAGAGAACAATTTAAAAAATGGCAAATAATACAATGCAAGAGAATACAATCCAATTTTGTCATCCCCAGGTAACAAATGGATTCTGTGTTTACAGACATCCACTTTGACCATGCCGGAAAATATACAAAATAAAATTACCCTACCTCTACATGAATTTGTAATGAATGGCATGAAAACTGCACACAACTAGTAAAAATAATTGCGAAAAGTGGACCGAAAAAACTAGTTCTACTACATGTAGGAAGTACTTAGGTCAGACTTTTGAATAATATCATGGGAGCTTGTTCACATTATAGTAAAGATGTACAAGACATCAGGGAGACCAAATTTAGAGTATGTGTGCAGTTTTGGTCACCTAACTACAGGAAAGATATCAATAAGATAGAAAGAGTGCAGAGGTGATTTATTTGGTTGTTGTCTGAACTTCAGAAACTGAGTTGCAGAGAAAGGTTAAACAGGTTAGGACTTTATTCCCTGGAGTGTAGAAGAATGAGCGGAGATTTGATAGAGCTACTTAAAATTATGAGGGGGATAGACAGAGTAAATATAGATAGGCTCTTTCCATTGAGGGTAGGTGAGATACAAACCAGAGAACAGGGGTTAAGGGTGAAAGGGGAAAAGTTTAGGGGAACTTCTTAGAGTGGTGGGAGTGAGGAACAACCTGACAGCTGAAGTAGTGAATGTGGGTTCAATTTTAACATTTAAGAAGAATTTGGACAGGTACGTGGATAAGATAGGAATAGAGGGCTATGGATTAGGTGCAGGTGAGTGGAGCAAGGCAGAAAAATGGTTCGGCACAGACTAGGAGAGCTGAAGTGTCCTGTTTCGGTGTTGTAATGTTTGATGGTTCTATGTACAGGTGTGCACAAAAAGGGCACTTGTATGCTGGAATGGCCAGTTCTGTTTAAAGAGGACACCACAGAGATCCGAATACCTTTTAAGGAGACAAGTTAGTTCACAGATCATAAAGGACCCCCATTACCTTGGTCACAACCTCTTCTCACTTTTGGGAAGAAAGAACCCTGAGTTCCTGCACTTCTAGGTTTGAGAGGATTTTTCCTCCCCAACAGCTATCAGGCTCTTGAACCTCCCCTTACTACCCCAAGCATAAGAATCAATGCCACAAAAAGACCGGTCTGCACTACTGAAACAACAAATTTATATTGTTATCATTATGTATTTATTTATCTCATTCTCTATGGGAATTTTGTGAACCAAGTACCTCTGGCTGCAAGTCAAAGTTTCTGGCACATATGCATTGCACTTATTTGTGTGACAATAAATATTATTATTTTCTTTGGTTTTTTAGGCCATCAGCTCCCTCCTTCACCTACTCCTATGCTCTTTCGAGCTGATCATCACCCACACAGTGGCCATCTGCCACTATTCTCGTTCTGAATGCTAAACAATCACTAATCGCCCTTACATTCTCTCCCCTCTCCACCCAAGCAAAAGTCTACTTTGGCACAGCCCAGTTTCCCAGATAACCCTGAAGAATCTGAAAAAATAGTTCAGCACAGGCTAGAAGGGCCAAACATCAACTATGGTTCTCTGACATGGGGCTTCATCAATAGAGGGATTGAGTTCAAGAGGTCAAGTTGCAACTCTACAAATCTCTGGTGAGACCACTCTAAGAGCAGTGGTTCAGTACAGGAAGGACGTGGAAGCTACAGAGAGATTTAAACCAGGACGTTGCCCAAAATGGAAAATAAGGTTAGCACAGCTTGGAATTTTCTCTTTGGATGAGGTGAGACTTCATAGAGGTATGTCTATAAGATTCTGAGGGGCATAGGTAAGGAGGACAGCCAGTGCCTTTTCCTAGGAATAGTAAACATCAGGGGACATCTGTACAGAGTGAAGGGCGGGGGAGGAAGGGGGGGGGGGGGGGAATTTAATGGATGCCTGGAAATCCTTGCCGGGGTGATGGACACTGAAACATTAGGGGCATTGAAGGGATTCTTTAGACACATGGATGACAACATTGTGAAAGAGATCATCCAATTACGGGCTGCTTCCTACCCACCTGTTTCCCCCTTACAATTTAATTGGCAAGTCTGCAGGAAGTCGAGCCAAGGGAACCAGTCCCAGCGCTTCCGCTCACCAGGACTGACGTCGGGGGCGCGCGCCCCGCTTTCCCCCCAGCGCGCGCCCCCGGCCCGGCCCATCCACGCCGCTGCCTGCGCCGCCATTTTGTAGCGTCTTTAATTTTCTTTCTCCCTCACAAAATGTTCCCTGGCAGGGCTCCCACCGGGCAACAGGCCGGCGGAGTCTGGTCGCGGCGCATCCCTCCGGCATTTCCGCGCGCTTCGAAACCCCTAACAAAGGCAGGCAGCCGAGGGCCAGAATTTTGGGATCGTTATTTAAACCAACCTAAAAGATCGCGGTCGATCGCTTCACGGTGCAAACCAGTTCGAATTAGGATGTTCGCTCTCGACGATTTATGAAAACTTTGAGGGGGGGTAAAAAAAAGGAAAAAAATTCCCTTGGCCAAAAAGCGTACAAGGCCTGCGAACCGAACGCAGTCGTTTGATTGTCATGCCGATCGGCCAATGGCGCGTCAGCATTCACACCGCCCTGACCATCCCAGCCACTCAGGACAAGGCAGGGCGGGTTCTCTCCTCCCATCAAGTTAGGTTACACGTTAAAATGATGCGACCGAGGCGGAAATTCGGGACCATCTCCGACAGTAAAAACAAAACGCTTTCTCTGAAAAGCGCGACTCAAGAGAGACCTGCTTCGAAAACAGATATTTTTTTTAAAACAAAATAAAAGCGCACCGCCGCTTTACCTGAGTACCAAGAATCCATTTTTGATTTCGTTAAATTCAAAAAAGCCCTTGCCCCGCTCCGGGAGAATTGTCCAGCTCCGGAAGAACCGCCCTTCGCGTCCGATTGGTTGTAGCTTCGCGACGACGCATGAGGACCTTTCGAATCTGATTGGAGGCTGAGCTGTCCCTCAAGGAACGTCCTCATTTTTATTTACATAATGGCAATCTACCAAAGGTAGATCACATCGATATTGGGAGCAGGAGACCCCGGTGATCCTCTCTGCCACTCTTATGGTGCTGTGGATTGGCCTCCAATCCATTTCTCTGCAGCAACTGTACCACAATGATGCAGCCGGCCAGGACGCTCTCGATAGAGCTGTTGCAGAAGGTTAAGATAATGGTGGCCGGTAGCCTTGCCTGCTTCAGTCACCTCAGGACGTGCGGTTGCAACCAAAAGCTCATACCCATTGTGGGCTGATGGTTTCAAGTACAGCACATTCACATTCTGGGATATCAGGGCTGAGAGTTGCAGTGTCAAGGTGGGGAGCCGAGGCATCAGGTCGGAGAGTTGTAGTCTCAGGGTAGGTAGTCATAGATGGGCATGGAATACCTTCATCAAGATATAATGAGATAGAAAAGCTTTCATCTTTTTAAAGGAATATATAGCTTAGCACAACATCGAGGTCTGACCTGTACTGTCTTGTAATATTCTATTTAAAACTAATCTAACAGCAATTTGACATTGATCATAAAGTTTCAGAAGTGAATGAACATGGCTGTGGGACTCTAGGTGGTTAAAGAGTCTTGAGAAATGACAGCCATTGAAATGAGTCACAGGAGTGGTCCCTGTGGAAGGCAGAAAGGGGTGAAGAAAGGTAGATGTGCTGCTGGGATCTCATTGTAACTGGCACAAATGACAAAGGATGATGTGCTGGGTGTGAAGGCAAGGTGGGATTAGAGGAAATTTATCTCAGTTTGGAGGGAGGGATGAGAGCAGAATGCTCTTCATCTGTCCATCATTCTTCACCCCTCCAATTCACAAATCAACTTTCACAAACCCATGACACAATCCTCCACTGATTTTTATCCCCTCCTCCTCCTGGTTCCATCCGCTTCCACAGACAGGAGACGTCATTAGGATGCAAGAAATTACCAAATGATCAGAAAGTTTCAAAGCTTCCTTGTAAAAATTACTACTGGGATCTTCTGATCCCCAGGTATTTAGGGTAGTATTGAGAACCTTGAGAAAATGCATTGAGCATGTTTAGAAGCATGATCTCATTTTTGCACTAATCATTTATTTTAAATAGTGTATTTAAGGAAATGTAATTTATAGGAATTTTTGCACCTGTAATACACAGTACTGCTGTCACAAAACAACAAATTTTGTGACACATGTTCATGACAATAAACCTGATTCTGCAGAAGCATCACACAGCTCACACACTAACTCCCATCATTTCCCACAGTGGCACCTCAGAATCTGTATTTATTGTCATGAACATCATGAAATTTGTTGTTTTGGACAGCCTCACAAGGCAAACATTTATATAAACCACCTTACCAAATAAATAAAAATAATGCAAGAAAACCTCAAAGTAAAAGCAGTGTCTGTGGTTCGTTGTTCTTTCAGGAATCTGATGGCAGAGGGAAAGTAGCTGTCCTTGTGCCACTGATTGTTTGTCTTCAGACTCTTGCACATTTTTCACGATGGTAGCAGAGTAAAGATGCCATGACCTGGGTAGTTGGGGTCTCTGAGGATAGAGGCTGCTTTATTAAGATATTGCCTTTTATAGATGTCCTTGATGGATTGAAGTCTGGAGTTTTTACTTGTTCTGAGTGTTGGCACTTCAGTACCAGACAGTAATGCAACCAGAATGCTCTCCATGGTACAACTTGTATAAGTTTTTTTGAGTCTTTGGTGACATACTGAATCTCCACAAACACCTCACAAACGAGCCTTCTTTCTCATTGAAAAAACACAAATGCTGTAGAAACTCAGCAAGTCAAACAGTGCCTTCATGTAGCAAAGGTGAAGATACATCACCAACGTTTCGGGCTTGAGCCCTTCATCACGGTGTAGGGGAACATGAGAGATGTCTGAACAAAAAGGGGAAGGGGGTGAGGGTGGGAGATGATAGGTGGGGGGGGGGGAAGGGTGCATCAATGTGGAGACCTCAGGACAGAGCCTTGGATATCTTGACACACAGGAATTTGAAGTTCTTGACCCTCTCCACCACTGAACCCTCAATGAGGATGTTTCGTGTCCCCCTGAAGTCCACAATTATCTCCTCCGATTTGCTAACGTTGAGTGCACGGTTGTTGGTGTGACATCACCCAACGAGATGAACTACCTCCCACCTGAGTGTTAACTTACAAATACTTATCTAGAGATGAATTTAGGTCTCCTTAAAAATCAATATTTCCAAGTCTGACAGTATTTAAAAGCTACACTGCCGATCTGTTTTATGAACTTGACCTCCCATTTTCCCCCACAATATAGCCTGACTTGGGTCACGTGTCCGAGCCAGCATCCGCCCTCTGAGGTTGTAGTGCACGTGATCCTCTCATTCCAGTGTCACCGGTCCCACCCTCCCCGCCTTCTCTGACGTCACCAAGGCCTTTGCGAACGTATCTCACTGAAGCGGGATAACAATGGACGGTCGCTACGGAGGTTGGTGCGATCCAGATTGTCTGGGATGGTTGTTAAGGCGCGAGTAAACCTCCCCTTTGTATTCTTGCGAACCATTTAACGAGGATTGCCTCTGGGTGAGGCTCCGACGCGGGTAAAGATCTCGCTCGGGGTCGCCTGAGTTACTGGCCTCCTGCTTCCTCGTCCTGCTCGCGGATTGGCTGAGCTGCGACCAGCGCTTCAAATCATAGGCTAGCGGCGCTATCAATCAAGGCCCGCCAGCTTGGCTGCTTCCTCCAGAGCCAGGGCTGCTGCGTTTCCACTCACGTTGGGCTTAAAGTTAAGGGGAAAATACGGCTCTTGCATAGGAGATGCCGTGTGGAAATCAAATCAATTGATAACGCCAATCTTCCTTCACACGTACGTGAAACGCACTTTCCACGTGCGGTGCCAGTTGAAGCAACCTCTTTGAAGCCTTCAGTCGAGGCCTTTTCCTTTAAAAATATATATTTTTGACGGCGCCTTCGTCCCCCGCCGGGGACGAAGGCGCCCCTCCCGCCTTTTCCTCATTAACCTCGCCGGTCGCTGGCTGCAACGCCACAAAATGGCGCCGGCTTTCCTGCCGCCGTCTCCCCCCCTCCCTCCCCGTGCTCACGAGCGCGCTCTCGCGCACGCGCCAATGGAAGAGGGGGCGTGGACGTCCCTGAAGGCTCGGGCTGGCGCGGGCCCACGTGCTCGGGTCTCCCTCTCAGCTGGGGTGAAACACGGAAGACTGCAGTCACATGGGAGGTGTGTGGAGTAGGGGGAAACTCGGCATGTCAACCTGCACGTTTTAGAGCGAAGCCAACGGCACGTGAACGACGTTTCAGACTTACCCTTTATCAAGGCATGCCTTTGAAAAGGAGAACACCTTCAGGGTAGGCGTGCCTCCAAAAGATTTCACAGTCTTGCAGCATGGAAGTCTGCAGACACCAAGATTGAAGTAAAAACATAATGCTGGAGAAACCCATGAGGAATTTCAGGGTTGTATGTCTATGTAATCTAACAATAAATTGAAATCTGACCAACAGTTCCTCCCTGAGCCCTTCATCAAGGTATGTAGGCAAGGAAACTCAGCAGTTCCAACGGTGTACTTTATATAGCAAAGATAAAGATGCATAACTAATGTTTCTGGCTTGAGCCCCTTCATCAAGATATGCTTTTTTGAAAAAACTTCTTCAGGGTAGGCATCCTTTGAAGAGATTTCACGGAGCCATCCAGTAGATGGTCAGTGCGATGCTGTTACGGCACTAACGATCGGGACCTGGGTTTGAATACATTGATGCCTGTAATTGTTTAACTTTTCTTATTAGTAATGAATTATTTGTTCAACCAGTTGCCTTCGAAGGGAGGAGATTGATTTTTTTTTTAACCTTTTCAATGTAACATAGGTTTCAATGCCATTTTTATTACTATGTAACATTTATTTGATGAAACCAATAAAAATATTGAAACAGAGGATACATAACAAATGTTTTGGGCTTGAGCCCTTCAAGGTATGAGCAAAATGCAGACATGCCCCTGCAGGAGACTCAGCAGATCAAATTGTACTTTATGTAGTAAAGATAACATTTTAGGCTTGAGCCCTTCGTCAATTTTTATCAAGGTATGAGCTTATACCTTGATGAAGGGCTCAGGAATTGTTTCTCCAGCATTGTTTTTTTTTTACTGAAGTCTCGGGTCTGATCCCTTCTGGGAATAACCAAACACCAGAAAATCTCAGAATAGAAACAGTGCTGACAGAGGAACGAGTCCAGACCAACACAAGGTGTTCATTAGATATGATATGGGAGAGGTGAGAATTGATCTTGTCTATTTGAAAAGGGGCAGAGTTGGGGGACAGGTGACGGGGGGGTTGGTTTAGGAAAGCAAGATAAGTTGATATTGATGCATTCTGGTTGGAGCATGCCTAGGCGGAAGATATCGTGTTGTCCCTCCAATTTGCTGATGGTCTCATTCTGGCAGTGGACAGACATGCCAGCAAGGGAATGGGATGCAGAATTGAAATAGGTGGCCAGGGAGGTCCCTGCTATTGCAGTGGACAGAGTCTGGTCCTCAACAAAGTGATCTCCCAGTCTCTCAGATGCAGAGGAGACCACAACAAGAACACTAGATGCAGTAGAAAACCCCTGCAGATTCACAACTTCACTTGGAAGGACTGTTTTGGGGGGGGTGGGGAGGATGTGTTGACACAAGCACAGGTTAAAGAAGCTTCATCGATTTCAGGCACTTTTTCCACGGGTCTCGCCTGACCTCTTGAGAGTTCCAGCATTTTTATTTCAGATAACCTGCTGGAGGAACTTAATGGGTTAGGCAGCATGGACAGGTAGAATCAAAATCACGTTTATTGTCATGGAATTTATAGTTTTGTGTCGGCAGTATTGTGCAGAACAAGTTACAAAACACCGTCTGCAGACACCATGATTGAAGTAAAAACAGCGATGGAGAAGCTCAGCAGGTGTGCGTAGTTTATATATCAAAGATAAAGACACATAGCTAATGTTTCAGGCTTGACCCCTTAATCGAGGTATGCTTTTTAAAGGGAGAACTTCAGGGTGGGCATCCCTTAAAGAGGTGGCCTTCTCTACATCGGAGAGACTGGGCACAAATTGGGAGATTGCTTCACTGAGCACCTTTGCTCCAACCACAATAGCCCACCATTTCAGTTCTCCCACCCGCAAATTGGAGGAACAACACCTGATTTTTCAGTCTAAACTCTCTTCAGCCAGATGACATTAACTTTTGCAGTTTCTGCTAACCTGCTTTCCTCTTCCCCCTCTCCCCTTCCAAGTTCTCCCTCCCTTCACCTAGCCATGCCTCCTCCCCTTGGTCTCTGCTGTTCCCTCCCTCTTCCAACAGCCATCTCCTGCCTTTGTGACCACACCACCTCTTCCCCCCCCCACTTATTTGTTTGGAAGTCTGCTGACATTTTCCCATACCCTAATGAAGGGCTCAAGGCTGAATCGTCAGTTATATATTTTTGCGGTTGCTATATAAAGGACACTGCTTGACCTGCTGGGTTTCTCCAGCTATCCCTTGTAGAGATTTCACAAGAGTTTTGCAGTAGACAGAAATAAAACACGAAATTCTGCAGACACTGGTTGAAGTAAAAACAATGCTGGAGAAACTCAGCAGGTCAAAGAGTGTACTTTATATTGCAAAGGTAAAGATACATTGCCAACGCTTTGGGCTTGAGCTCCTCATCAATCTCCATAAACTTTTTATTTGCAATGCTGCCACCACAGCATGCTGCTAAATCCTTAGAATGATAAAATGGGAGTAAACATTTCTCATGGTCTTATTACGTCCAACCACATTGACCCCACCCCCGATCAAAGCGGACCCACGCCTCAACTTTTTTTTAGAAGTCTAAAAATTCAGCCATATCCCTCAACACCATTGAAAGGAACCTTGCTGGATGTATTGCATTGCATTGTGGGAGCTGCAGACAAGGTTGAAAAAGTTGCTGAAAGTGGTGAATGTTAATAGTATTAATTTAGACATACAGCGTGGTAGCAGGCCATTTCAGCCCACGGGCCTGTGCCTCCCAGTTTCACACCTATAACCCCAGTACATTTTGAACAGTGGGAAGAAACTGGAGTAGACATAGGAAGAACAAGCAAACTCCTTACAGACGGCGCCGGAGACAAACCCTGGTTACTAGGGGCTGTAAAAGCGTTGCACTGACTGCTACACTAACTGTGACGCTCCTTTTTTGTGGGGAGGAGTTATGCAGAATTTAACAAACCTTCCCTCCCCTCCAAAGTTCAACTTTGAATGGCAGAATATGTAGATGGACTCCATCTACGTTTCCTGCTACCCAGCAAGGATGGCCAACATGCTGAAGGGCTATCACACTCTGGACGCACTCGCTTTTTCTTCCTCCCATTAGGAAGAAGGCTTGTGTGAAATTGTGCACAGCAGCCACTTAAGAGCACTTTCGTCACTGCAGCCATTAAGCTCTTGGCTGAACTCCACAACAGTGCTCTAATACTGCCTTTGTATTTTAAATTGATTTTCTGTTGTAACTCTATTCATACTTGTGCTCTAGGCTTTTTACAGGGCAAGGTGAAATTTAGAGTTGACCTGTGAGAGTGCTAGTGGAAGAACCTTTATCAATGTAACAGATTTGACTGGAGCAGTCTCTACCTAAAAGAGTTGTCCTGAATGTTAGGTTATATTCTTGCCACACAATTATTTTTTTCTGACCTCTCAATTTTTTTGAGAGCTCCTTACAAGGCTGTCTTTGGCCATTCCCACTTTTCATAAGAGCCTTTGTGAAATATTATACCTTATATTGGGGCATTTACAGTTTCTGACGTGAGCATTACCCAAACCTGAGTGGTCACATGGAAGCTGGGAATGCTCAGCTGGTCAGATACCCTCTATAGAAGGGGGAAATTTTAAGTTGATGCACAGATGTAAAAGGGCATTCAGCCCCAGCATCCAAGGCAGAGAAATCCCACCACTCGTAGCCCTGTAACAGTCAAAGATTCCAACTAATTTCCCCTTTTGAATCTTTTTGATGAAGGACAATTTGTAGTGACTTGTTTACCACCATATGTTTGGGAGGAATAGGTAGCAGTTAACTAACAGCGTAGTGGTTAATGCAGTTAATTTGGGTGTGATTGGGCAGCACAGGTTTAAATGGCTCAAATCAGTTTCCACTGTCCTGTAAATAAAATCTAAAATTTGAAGGCCAGCATGGTTAGTTGTAGCAGTTAGTGCAACACTGTTATGGTGTCTGCAACCCAGGTTCGAATCCTGCGCTATCTGAAAGGAGTTTGTACATTCTCCCCATGTCTGTCTTGGTTTCCCCTGGGTGCTCCAGTTTCCTTCCAACTTTCAAACATACTGGGGTTGTAGGCTAATGTGCGATATTTGGGTGGCACGGATTTATGGGCCGAAAGAGTCTTACTGGGCTGAATGTCTTTTTTTTTAATTTAAAAAGCAGGGGTATGAGGCTGAGGCTTTATAAGGCACTATTGAGGCATCGCGTAATATAGGGTACTGTTTAAGTAAGGATATGCTGGCATTAGAAAATGTTCAGCAAAGATTCACAAGAATGATTCCTGGAATGAGGGGATTAGCCAATGAGGAACATTTGGGAGTTCAAATGAATGAGGGGAGATCTCATAGAAGCAATTAAAATGTTGAAAATCCTGGAGATGTGGAAAAGCAGAGGGAAGATATGTCCCATGATACAGGAGTCAAGGACAAGAGGGCACAACTTCAGGACTGAAGGGTGCCCTTTTAAAACAGAGATGCAGAGGAATTAGCCAGAGAGTGGTGAACCTTTGGAATTTGCTACCATTGGTGGCTGCGGGGGCCAGGTCATTGAGTATATTTAAGGTAGAGATTGATACGTATCCGAATAGTCAGGGTATCAAAGGTTATGGGGAGAAGGCAGGGAGTGGGGCTGAGTAGGAAAATGGATTGGCTCTTGATTGAATAGCAGAGGACCTGATGGGCTGAGTGGTCTACTTTTGATCCCATAACTTAAACCTTAGGAATCTTGAACTTCTGAAGTAAACCTATGTGGTCACAGAAGAATATGCAGACTCAATATAGCTTGCGTCCAAGGTCAGGATCTCAGAGGTGGTGCTGCCACTTTGATGTCTATAATTGTTTCTGTCTTCACAGTGTTTTGTAAGCTTTTTAATTTAAGATTTCCAATATTGCTTTTTGATTATTATCTGGCATTTAGATATCATAAACTGTAGGAGTAGAATTAGGCCATTTGTGTTTACATGAGAAAACATTACAGTACTTAGTAATGGAGCAAATTCTAGAAATAGTCATCAAGATTATTATCTGATTGCACAAGTACAACCCAACCAAACAGGTTTCTCTGGTCTTTCCTGCAAAACATGCAGACACACAACCATTCACAACACACATGCAGACAACAATACTGTACATATGAAGGACAAGTACAGATGCTTCCCTACTTATGATGGTCTGGCTTAAGATTTTTCAAAGTTACGATGATTCTAATCCATACTTTCATTTTTGAATTCTGATCTGTTCCCATAATTGCAATATGCAGTACGCTAATATCTCGCGATGGTGGATGAAGACTATGTCTGTTAAACATCAACATGTGTTGATGATCCTGTCACTTTAGCCTCCCCACCATGCTCACTAACCAGCAATTAATTTTAGTTCAATGATTAATTCTTCAAGACCAGTGTGCTTTCAGCTGTGCATATTGCTGGAACGCAACTCCATTTTAAGTTGAGGAGCCCCTGTGTTCATATGTGCAAATAAATAAATAATGCTTCGTGAATCCAAGATTCTCGGATGGTTAGTGTGAACAGTTCTTTTGGTTGTTCAGCAGTCTCACTACCATTGGGAAGAAGCTGTGTTTCAATCTGATGGCACTGGCTCTGATACACTCAACAGGACAAAGTGAAACAGTCATTGAGCACAGCACAGTTACAAGCCATTCGGCCCACAATGTTGGGCCATCATACCATAAAAAGACAAAACCCTCTATCAAAAATTGAATATTCCCAGTCAATTTGACAATCTGGCTTCCTCTATTTCATATGCTGTACGTGACCATCGCCAGTGGGCTGATATCGCCTCAAACCGTGCATCTTGGCGCCTCACAGTTCGGCGGGCAGCAACCTCCTTTGAAGAAGACCGCAGAGCCCACCTCACTGACAAAAGACAAAGGAGGGAAAACCCAACACCCAACCAACCAATTTTCCCCTGCAACCGCTGTAACCGTGTCTGCCTGTCCCGCATCGGACTTGTCAGCCACAAACGAGCCTGCAGCTGACGTGGACATTATCCCTCCATAAATCTTTGTCCGCGAATTTCATCTATTAGTAATTTGAAATCAACATCACTTGTTGAAGCAGATGTAATGGTCATATAATGCGATTCGGGTTTCTCCTTAAAATAATTCTAACCAATGAAATAAATAGTATTTGCCAAATTCCCCAGGCAATGTCAATTATGTTAAGGGGACTTCATTAACAATTCCATTATACAGGTTAAACCTCTTTAATCCAGCTACTGCCAGACCACAGTAAATGGCAGAAAACAGAAATTGACCCCTAATGGAACGCCCATCTAAGCCTATCAAATGTAGAACAAAGCTTAAAACAGGAAATAATATTGTGGGGTGACATGGTTAACATAGCAGTTAGTGTAACACCTTTACAGTGCCAGTGATTGGGACTGGGGTTCAAGTCCTTTACTGTCTGTAAGGAGTTTGTACTAACGGCAGCAGATTCAAAACATGCCAGGACACTGGGAGACAGAGCGCCGGATAATAGAAGTTCAATCTGCACAAAGTAACCATATATTACAGAGAGAACAAGTGAGAATCCAAAGATTCATCACCCACTACCTATAGAAATTTCTTCTCATTTCAGTCCTATAAGTCCTCCTCTTATTACTCATGGTCTGTACTTCTCAACATGGCAAACATGCTCACTGTATTTGGCCTGTTGATCACTGTTTTTAAAAAATGTAAGCTTAATTGAGATTTTTCTTTCTTTTCAATGTTAGTACTGTCGAGTGTACTTTATCCCATCTCATGGAAAACATTAGATCCTCATTTATAAAATAATAAAGAACAAACTAGTTTGTCAATTGTGACTGTGCTGGGCTTTTTTTTTGGTTTAGCTGCTCCATTCCATGTGTCTTTCTTGTAACCTGTAATTATTGGGGTATAAGAATTGGGTTTGACCTTTGTGAAGTGAACCAGTACGGACTTGAAGGGCCGACATGGCCTGTTTCTGTGCTGTAAACGGTTATATGGTTATATGTTTGTGAAACAACTAAAATCATTCGATGTGTGGGTTTTACGAGCAATCCCAAATAATTTATGTCACGTCGGAGAGTAGTTTTTGAGCATTTCTTTGGTTTATACAGGGCCTCTGAGTACTCCTGATACATGGGCTTGACGTTTCACTCTTTGAGCAGTCAAGGGCCAGAGATTTCTAGGGTTTTGCATTTTTTTTCAAGGAGCATGTTGAATCTTTTCTTACGTCAGTCAACTTAGTAATCTCTTCAATGAAAGAGTTTGGAATAATGTCTACATTTTGTGAGTTTAGTGTAGGGTATGCCCAGTGGACTGATTATGGGCCTCAGGTTTGGGATTATTAGCCTGGGAGAGGACATTGACCTTGGCTCACTGAACGAATTAATTTGGAAATTTGGCAGGGACTGTAGGTGATGTCTTCTGTATCGTGAGGTGCTGACTGTAGGTTGTCAGGTTTCCAGAATTATGCAGGAGAGTAGGGATTACCTATGTCCAGTAGACTATGAACTTTGTGGCTTAATCCAAGCATCCTTTTCCCTTGATGGCCCAAAGATTATGTGGAGCCTTCAAGTGGTGAATTACCATCTCTGCTGATTCTGGTGGATCTTCAATACTCACTAGGATGTTGCCTTTCTCATGGCCTTTGATGTATTTGGTGCTCGCAGTAATTTCTTGATGTGTGGAATGTATCAAGTTGTTGAAAACTGGTTATGGGGTGGTTTTAAATCTCAGACAAAACCCTAAATGGATCATCTAATTGATATTGTTGGTTTAGCATGTTTGCATATACTTCCGTCTTTCCTTGGCAGTCGTGTTTTGACTCTGCCGTTAGTGAGGATGCTGCCTTGATGGGCTTATTGCAATATCCTCACCATAACCTAGTTCAAGACCACCAAAGATCTCTGCAGTACTGATTCAGTCCATTTTTTTGTACTAGGTCCAACAGTGAATATTACTTTTTCCTCTGTGGTAACACTTTAATTGTATCTGTACATTGTACTTGCATAAATGACAATAAGCTAAAAATTGAAACTTACAAACTATAAACCACCTGCAGGACGAGTTGTACTGCAGATAAATCCGATTTGCTGCTTGTGAGTGCTCTGAGCTCTGTCTATGTGACGGCTAGCGTGTGTGAACTGAGTTGCAACTTCACCGGGCACTTTATTTTTTGGATATGACAGATTTTTGCACCCGACATGTCTTCTGTGTTCGTTATTGAACAAGGATTGATCCACTGACTTTGTAGAGTGAGGAACGCAGTCAGCCACAATGTTGCATTTGAGTGGATGTTCCAGCTAGGACTTTTTCCACTCTGACATTTGATTGTAATGTCGAGAGAAATGTCAAGCCAGATTGTGGTGGTGGATACATTTCTGCTCCTTCCTGATGGTCCATGCTGCTTCATGGATGCCCAATTTTCAACTGTCAAACCTGTTCTGTCGATCTGAGTTGGCACAATTGTAATGCTACATGTTAAGCTTGTTCTTTCAAGAACAACTTCTCATAGGTTCTTTGAGCTGCTTCAACCGACTTCCAATGACAGCAGCCATCATATATCACTTCCCATTTCTGTGCCACTGTGTGCATTGCATGCTGGGAAATGTAGTTCTTATTTACCCACACAACACATCTTTCCCCTTTTTTAAAAAAACACAATTTTATGTCCACATAACAAAAGTATATGTCAGTCTCTTTTCGCCAGTTGCATCTGATGACTTCTGACTTTAAAAGATTATTCAAGTTAATTGAGGGCATCTGTAAGATTCACCTGAAGTTTTTCCCTGCTCTTTTCCTGTTTATCAGCAAGTTCATGAACAGTGACCAGTAGCTATTGATTTTGCAGTTCCTCAACATTACAATAGGTCACCAGTGCTGAGAAATCACTTCAGAGGAACAACTTATGTCTACAGAACTAACTTCATCTTCATGTAAAATGTGATTTCCTTTCTAGTTCCATGAAAAGCACCCTATTCTGCTGTGACAGTCTGACACTTGCATTTTGTATCTCTGATTTTCCCTGTTGAACATGCTTATTCGCCTCAACAGTGCATTTTGTAATTTTAATTTAGCTGATTTATGCACATGTTCACATTCTTCATGCTGGCCTTCAGAAGTGAGCTTTCATCTCCACTTCTTTCACAATTTCATCCAAATATTTATTCACTCTTATTTTCCTGTTTTGCCAATAGCAATTGATCTTGGGCATCAACATATCCATTATGCAATTTTGTGAACTTCATTCCAGGCTTCCCAATCTTGGCCACCGCTGCTGCAGTAGATGACAGCTGCCATTTCTGGTCCTTTAAGCTTTGTAGTTGAAAGAAGATGGTTTGTATTTTCTAATTCCTTATGAAGAGACTCTTCAAGTTGTTTTCTTAAGAGTTCAGATTCTTGTATTGATGTATTCTTATCCTCTAATGCAACCATTCTTACTTTTAGATGCAGCTGAAGTCACTCATTAGAGTCAAACTGAGTCTCTAAATGTCTCAAATGTTCTTCAATGCTGCCACGCCTTTGTCAGAGCTGCAATTCATTCAGCAAGTTCAGCTTCTATTTGTGATAACGTTTCTGCTCGCTTCGTTGGGCAAGTTCAGATTTTACTTATGATAACGTTTCTGCTCACTTCATTGGCCAATTCGTTGGGCAAGTTCAGCTTCTACTTGTGATGATGTTTCTGCTCGCTTCATTGTTTGCTGCAGTTTCTGTTCAAGTTCCAGAGATTCTTATAACAGTCTATTTTTGTCTTCTAGTTGGCATAAGTAGGCATCCTTATTTGCCAACTCGTTTTCCAGTTTGTCGTTCAGGTTGATTCTCTTTGTACATTAAGGTATTACTTCTCCACTGTAGTTATTCTTCTTTCCATGAGCATTGTGTTCTTATCTTCGATCTGTGAAGCCACCATGAAGACTCTTTTCACGAGGTCAAGCTCTTCATATCCTCTCAGACCTAATATTGGCTGTACTCTCCTTTCTACAATCAGTGGCTGTGATTTTAGATGCCACTTTTTGTGTTTGAAAGTCACCATGCAGACCCCTTTTAAGTGAACATTCTCCCCAGTGTAGCCTGTCACTTTTAATTCCACAGGATAAATGTTGTTTTTTACAGTGAAAATCTTTTAACCATCCATAGATAACAGATTCACCTGGACTCCGGAGTTGATCTTAAATGGAGTTACTGTCTCATTCACAGTCAGTGGAACAATCCATTCCGTTTTGCCAACAACAGTCTGTCGTTAATCCGTGAAGAATTCTTCCATCTTTTCATCCACTGTCTATTCCTTTCTCTTGCTATCCCCCTGCTTTGCAGCACTTTGCAAAATGATTCTTCTTCCCACATTTATGCTCTGCTTATTTGTTTTCATTGTTGTGTCTAACTTGTGCAGCTCCTTAGCTTGTGCTTGCGTGGTCTCTGCTGCCCTACACATATTCACAGCCTTTTTCAGAGTCAAATCTTTTTCATGCGACAGTCTTTCTCGAAGTCCATTATCTGCAAACTATTTTGTCTTTAATGTGTGAATTTTTCAAATCTCCAAATTCACAGGACTTACTCAGTTGTGAAGCTCAGCTAAGTATTGGTCAACGCTCATACCTTTCTCCTGGTCACAGGAGAAAAACATGACTCTTAAACGTGACATTTTTACTTGGAACAAAATACTCCTCAAATTTGTCATCAGAGTGTCCAACGTGAAAGCTGCCTCATCAATTTGAAAATTGTTACAGATATCCAAGGCATCTTCACACATAGATGCTTTCCGTTTTCTACCATTTCACCAGCATCTAAATAAATGCTGTTTGAAGCATTTCCAATTATTGGCTAGGTTGTCAGAAAACTGAATCAGTGCGGGAGGACTTAACTTACAAACTTGTCTTCTCTTACTCACTTAAGACATTTCTGACATCATGTTACGCTTGTTCTTTCAAGAAGAATGACTTTATGTGGGATTGAAACACAACTGACTTTATTTTCCTTGAGCTGTTTCAACCAATTTCCAACATCCACCCCCATCAGATATCACTTCCAGTTTCTGCCCAACCACGCGCATTGCATGCTGGGAAATGTAATTCTTATTTCTGCTTTGGCTTGGCTTCGCGGATGAAGATTTATGGAGGGGTAATGTCCACGTCAGCTGCAGGCTCGTTTGTGGCTGACAAGTCCGATGCGGGACAGGCAGACACGGTTGCAGCGGTTGCAAGGGAAAATTGGTTGGTTGGGGTTGGGTGTTGGGTTTTTCCTCCTTTGTCTTTTGACAGTGAGGTGGGCTCTGTGGTCTTCTTCAAAGGAGGTTGCTGCCCGCCGAACTGTGAGGCGCCAAGATGCACGGTTTGAGGCGATATCAGCCCACTGGCGATGGTCAATGTGGCAGGCACCAAGAGCTTTCTTTAGGCAGTCCTTCTACCTCTTCTTTGGTGCACCTCTGTCTCGGTGACCAATAACACACTGCACAGAATGATTGAGATTCTATGAAAATGGAACTGTGTTTCCGTAGTCCAGCAGTCAAAGAAACAATGTCTGCCACAGGTTGGTTGATGTCGTGATCAAGCTAATTGATTAATTAATTAGTTTTCATTTTCTCAATAGATCAAATCAAAACTCCATATTTGCAAGCAGTCTTGACCACTTAATAATTTTTAATTGTCATCTGGGAGAAAGTGGTGGGAGCATGTGTACTGCATCTGGTGTGCTGCCTGGATTTTAATTGTCTGCTTTTTAATTCCAATGTTCTTTTCCAATACTGAAAATAGCCACATTCTTTTTCTTAATCTTTTAAGATATTTTGCATATCTTTCACTTAACTATTACTGTCTTTTACTGTAGAATCTGTACTTTGCAGATTAAATCTGTTTTTTTCATTGTCTTGTGTAGAGATCCTATTTTTTGCCTTCATGCTGAGTGGCAGACGGAAATGAATCTATTGATATGTCTTAACTCCAATACATGCCCCCACACAATATGCTAAGGAATAAGGTTGGCTACTGAAATGGTAAATAGCAATATCACCACTGAATTTAATAATTAATTAGTTTGCTTTGACTGTTTGGTTTCTCTGTGTATAGCTGAATATGAAAATTGAGTGACAAGAATTTCCATACTTTTTCAGAGTCTCATTTCTATAAGGGTTTGTTGTTGAAGAACTTAGGATTCAGAAACATGAACATTTATAATGTTAGAGTACTTGTCAATTGGCTTATGAAATAGGATTGGAGTTGTCCACTAAAATGTAAATGAAATTATGTCATGCTAAATCTTTCACCAAACAACCTTTCATGGCAGTGGTCTTCTTTAAAAAATGTTAAAATTTGAAGATTTTTTTCTAAGACCATTCCCTTACACTTCTGATTTAGACTCTTGTTAGTAAGGATGCCTCCTTTTGCTTGCGTGAAGGGACCCATGGTTGCTTGTTCTACTCATTAAAGGTACAGGTCCCCTCTGGAGGGTGCCATACTGCTTTGGCTTATTACAAGAGATCAGAGCAGAAACTCGGAGACTTTCGTGGCAAGTATTGTGAATGGTAGGTGCTGTTTGGCATACAATATTATCCTGACCATGAAGTTTAAATGTTTATACCCATGAACTAACACCACCAAGCAACGGAATCTGATTGGATCGAAGAACCATATCCATCATGTATGAAATATGTGCAGTTCAGGTATTCTGATAGTTGTCCTTTTTACTTCTGTCACTTTCCCCTTTCTTTTCTCTTGCTGTGTATCCTCCCTTTCTTGCCCCTTTTTTCCCTCTTGATATGCTCGTACAAACCATTTTTTGTGGTAGTTGATAAACCAATCATTTCCTATTCTAATGGCCATTCTAATTCTAACCACGTTTCTGATGAATGTGAAATCATCAGGCTGCAATACACGATCAGCACATGCTGCCCTTTGTCCTCTATCGCAAATGTTTTCCATTGAGTTGATGTGGGGCATTAATGTGCACCCTGACCGGTTTTGAGCACAATATCTTTTTGAAATCTTTGGTTTGAGTTCCCAAAAAAAGGAAAATCTGCAGGATCTCTGGTGTCTAATTACATTCTAATGAAATTATGCCCACCTATTTTAACTATGTATGGTTAACATTACAGTCATCTGGAAGAAGATCTATTTCCCAATAAGAAAACTGTTTCCCCCATACATTCACTATAAAGGTGTATTTATACATAATTCCTCTCAGCTTCCAATTGTAGATTTACGTTACTGGGCTCAACATGTATCATTTCTGCCATATCTAAACACGTCAACAGTATTCATTCGACTTTTCTGTAATTTTATTCTTGCTGCATGGTTATCTTCAATATATTTTTAATTATTCATGGCAATGATTTTATTGTCATATACAGTAAAACCCCTGTTATCTGGAATTCAAGCAGCCAGCAAAAAAAGTCGCAGAAAATCTACCATTAGTTAGCCAATAACGCAACATGTAATTTCAAGCAACCAGAAAATTCTACCATCCACATATGTATAGATGCACCAAAATACTTGCTTGCTACAGTTGAATAGGCACTTAGTTTTAAAAAAACTTTTAAAAAGTACAATAACATGGTTAAAAAGAGACAAGAAATGCAAAAAAATACATAATGGTGACAATTAACCAGGTGGGGAAAAAAATGACTTGGCAATAGTGCTGAGGGTCCTTTTGTGATGTTGGAGAAGTCCCTGATTAATGTAACAAGGGCCTGATGGCTGTTTGAACGAAACTGTTTTTGAGTACAGAGCTGCTGACGTTCTGGCTTCTGTACCTTCTGTCTGAAGGTTGTGACCAAAGTGATTGGAGTCCTTTATGCTGCCTTCTTGAGGCAGTGCATCACATAAGTGAACTCAATGGATGCCTGGAGCCTTCTGTGCTCTTGTTTAATGTGTGATTGCTTATGCAGAGAAGCACAATTTTGTTATTGTGTATACTCCAGTCCACCACCATACTAAAGATTTATGTAGCACTGATGTGTAAACCCATACACATGAAGATGACCCAATCATTTTATTTATTGGTTGATCAAGAACAGGTGCTCAGAATATTTGGATGAAGGGTATCATCTAGGATATTTGTGGCCACCATGTGGAATAAGTTAAGTTGAAGATCCCAGCCTTACCAATGATTTTCACTTGTTCAGTTTTAAAATAAAAGTTACCTGAAGACAGCCTTCAAACATTCATTTGTTAGACTTGTATGAACAATTTAAACAAGGGTCACCTGAGGAAATAATTGGTGTCCCCCCAAAACGTTGAGGAATATCCAGTAGAATCTCCATTACCCAGAATTCAATCAACTAGAAACCCAAACAACTGGCAAAAAAAATCGAGGAAATAAATAAAATTGAGAATAAATAAAATTTTAAATAAAAATTTTAAATTGTAAAAGCACATATTCTCCGACGCAACACACATCCTTGGAGAAGATGGGAACAAACATTCAGCCAGCGGAGTGCCCTGGTTGTGAATAAAGTGTTTGAGTAAAATGGTGTCACCTAGGATGAAGAGCTGGCCAATGCTGCTCACCACTGGGGCGACTCTCCCAAAGTGTCTCCATATCCCAACCTAGAAAGAATCTTTTATCTATTCGTATTAAGTATATTAGTAAGCTTTTATCTGTAATCTTGGGAGAGCGGGTTAATTATGGTGGTTGTGCGATTAGCATAGCAGCTAGCACAATGCTGTTACAGCGCCAGCATCTGGGGTTCAAATTTAAATTTTATAAGTTATAGGAATTGCTTGATTAAAATGAATTACATAATTAAATTCTACAATACTGATTGTATTTTTTTCAAATTATTTTATATTTGGAACTGTCTTTTGTCTTTTAAACTGTGTATTCTGAATGAAGGTGTATTAGTTAGGCATTGTAACAGTGTCTCAGTCAACCGGAAAATTCGTCTACGCAGCATCCACGATCCCTATAGGTGCTGGATAATGGGGATTCTACTGTATTTGGCTTTTTTGTGTGTGAAGGTAGCTGGACTAACCAACTCAATTTTTGTCTGATTCTGTTTTCCTCAGAGTATGGAGAGGATGATTCTTGGAACACAGGGGAAGACGATGGTCAAGGTGATTATCTCTCTACTATTACACTAAACTATAAGATGCAAGTTTAATTGGGTCAGAATTATCTTTTTTTTTCCTTGCAGTTAATTCAATAATTATGTATGATAGTTTCAAGCATGTGATTGGTATTAGATTTTTCTACAATTTTAACTAGTTCAGACCAGCAAATAAAAATGTTCTGATTTCTAATGTTGGACATCAATTAGCTGTTTAGGTTGGAAATGATTTTAATGAGCAACTGTTTATCATTAAGGATTAGCTGCTGTCTTGATGCCCACTGTGTAGGGGATAGCAATTTGCTATGATTTATCATAATGTTAAATAAATTAAAAAAACAAAAATACAAGATGATTTTAAAGATTTTTGGAATGCGACTAAGCAGTCCAGTAGTCATGAATTTCCTTTGGAAAATGAATTCAATTTTTAAATTTTGAATGAAATCTTTTAATTTGGACATAAAGCATGGTAACAGGCCATCTTGGCCCATGAGTCTGTGCCGCTCAATTTACACGCAATTAACCTAGACCCCATACGTTTCGAGCAGTGGGAGGAAACCAGAGCTCCCAAGAAAAACCCACGCAGACACGGAAAGAACATACAAACTCCTTACAGACAGCGCGGGATTCTAATCCCGGTCCCTCTTGCTGGTGCTGTAACAGTGTTGCGTTAACTGCTATGCCAACCGTGCAATACAAGGTTTCCCATTAAATTAAGGACAAGTGGCATAAAGTGAAAATATATTCTTTCCAATGACTTAATGTTTTTTTTAAATGAAATTTGAATGGTTCTCTGCAATGAGGAATTGAGAATAGTGGTGTATTGGAACTAGGCCATTTTGAAGTAAAATAGGAATGTGTCCCAAACAAGGGTACTGAAATTCTTAAACTTTTATTTCTCTCTGTTTCTGTTTCTTCCATGTTAACTGTTACTTCCTCTACAAATCCAAAAACTTTTTTTTAAGATGAGAGTTTTAATAGTTAGGACCATAATATTGGGTAAAGAAGACTGTTATGATCTAATTAAATTGTGGAATAGACTTGAATAGAAGACAGGCTTGGTTCTATTGCTGTGTTTGTACTTATTTTATGTGAGTATCTGATTATGTGTATTTTGTTCCTGTTAGGGTATGATGGCTATGATTACAATTACAACCAGGATTATTCAGGAGATTACTCAGGAGATTACTCAGGAGATTACTCAGGAGATTACTCAGGAGATTACTCAGGAGATTACTCAGGAGATTACTCAGAAAATTATGGCTATAACCCTGGCAATAAAGCTTGGAATACTCCCAAAAACCCCAACACAGATACCATCATCGCTAAGATCAACCAACGCCTGGATATGCTCTCTCAGCTTGAGTGTGATAACGCACCAGGCTCCTCTTCCTGGTCTTCAGGCCACTACAACAGGTATCTTCTGGAAAGTCACTAGATGGTAAAATATTGTGTGGAAAAAGTGAAGAAATTCAACTTGGGACTGATGTGGCATTTTAAGTTTAAATAGGCTAGCACCCATGTCAGCTCTACCTCCACCCCATCCCCTCCCAACCAACCAACCCCAAAGAGAAACTGGTGCTTGCCTACAGTATGGTGAGAAAACACTGGTTTATTAATGTTATATTTAATGCTGCAATATTTATCATATTTGAAACAACTCATTTAAGCATGGATCTAACATAGATTTAACCAACATTGTTTAAACCTCATTAATCCTGCTTATGTCTCACTTAGTATTTTGTGCCAGACATTCGAATCATTTTGAAACCACCAGGATTGTCGGCATAATTGACCCTAGGTTTGGTTGGTTGTTTTAGGAATGTGAATGGGTCTTCAAGGATTTTCATCTGCAGTACAACATGCGCTTGGTAATGTGTAGAGTATAGATTGCCTTGACATTATAAAATGCCCAGTCTTTCCAGTAATTAGGTTATCTTGACAACAACTTAACATATGTAACTGAGGGCTGCGGTGAGTTGATTCATCATTTTAAAATGCAAATTTGGAGGCTCTTTTCTCCATATCTGAAAAATTTGCCTTTTTGGTGCTCTAAGCCATTCATTAGCCACTGTCGTTAGTAATTGTTACCGACTCCAAGGTGAAACCTCAAACACCATGATTACCTGAAATATCCTGTTTAGTCTTTAGTCTGCGTTCACTGATTGATTGGCAGAGGCTTGTGCCCATCGTCCTTTCCAGCTACTGATTAGATTCCTTGCTTCCTCTGCGACTCTTTCAGGTTTGCACCCTATGAGTCCTATGACTCCAGGTCTTCAATGAATGACCATGATCCGTACAGATCTGGCTACGGCTATGGTTACGGTGATTCTGGACCTAATTATAACGATTCCTATGGAGGTCATTATGACCACTACGACAACTCCTACGGCTCTCGCAGAGATCAGTACCACCACAGAGCATATGGGAGCCAACGGGGTCAGAATTGGTCTAGAGACTGGGCTCCAAATAAGAGAGCAAACTGGAATGACCCCTACATGCAGCCTGGAAGTTCCAGGCGGATGTCTGCACACTGGAATGAGCTGTCAATGGGAGGCAGAGGCTACAATGCTGCCTCCTCCACCAGAAACCTCCCTTCGCTCTTCTCCCCAAACATTATCCCCATGGACCTGTTCCGAGCTCAAGGCTCGGCAAGAGCGTTTGGTGGCAGACAGCGAAGGAGAGACAAGACTCGAACCAGAGGCGTAAGTACCTATCTTAAAAACACAAGCATTTTATTTTACTCAGTAGCCAGTGGGTATAATCAGTGAAAAATCTAAAAAAAGTTAATTTGCAGATTTTTTTGTGCAGTGTCCATCGTCCATTTTTAATCTCAAATCAGGTATTCATTCTGCTAATGCCCTTCCTAGCAATGGAAGAATTTGTAGCTTCATTGGTTGAGAATAGGGCTAAATGTTCAGGTTTTACATTGATGCTAATTATTCTTGCGTGTTGCAGGACCATCTTCCAAGTAAATTCATTGTGTAAACATTTCAGTGTTTCGATTTAATGTAACACTTTATAAAATAATTTTATTTTCTCTCAACTCTTGCACCCCCTCACCCCAAACCCTCAAAGCAATACCTGTTGAACAATCAGACATAGCGTTGGCATGGTTGAGTATTGGGTATTAAGGGACTGAAGGAGTCCTGAACTTGGTCATAATTGATTAACTATGCCGCTACCTTGGTGGGGTGGGTTGCCTCATGTGTTGGGATGCTGGGTTGGCAAAAAAGCCTTTTTGGTTGGCTTTAAGAGTGTATTGTATGCCATGCTGTCAAAAATAACTTGATAGTAGTGGAGACTCTAAGTGTTACATGACAATCTAATTTTGCATTTTCCAGTTGGTTACACCTGTCTGGTTTGAGTTACAGATTAATATGCTTCCAATATGATGTTGTAATACATCTTATTTACAGGATTTTATGATAAATCTTTTTGGCTTCTGGCCTTGCTTAAGTAAACTCTGGAATTCTTAAAATTGGCTTTTTATTTGGCATAAGTAATTCTTTAAGAGTTTGAAATTTGATTCCAATGCAAGCTGTCTTTGTTTCTTATTAGAGAAAGAAGGTTATAGTTGGTCCAGGGAGGAAGAGGAAACAATCAACAAGTAGTACTGAAGACCCTGAAAACAAGCAAGCAAAAACAGATGAAGATGACGGTGAAGACGACGCTGGTAGTGTACACCACTTTGATACTCACTTGGGCCTTCTATCTTCTTGGTACTGAGAGGAGCAAGTGAAAGTTGGTCATGTTGTTTGAGCTCGAGAACAAATCCTGAACAGGCTCTGATCCAGAAAGTCGGCAAATACAATCTGGGATTTAATTGCTGAAAGGATGGATCCCAACAGTAGAGATGCCTTGCTGCAATTGTAGAGTGCTTTTGTGAGTGTACCCTTGGAATTTGCCCACAGTTGTAGTGGTTTTATTTAAGGTAGATCATTCTCCCTCACAGACCTGTGTACATTTAAAATTGAAATTTTTGTACTAAAGGAAATGAAGGATTATGGAGATGAGGCCTGGAAGTGGACCCAGCTGTTATAAAGCTCAAGCCATTCTAAATACATTAAATGCAGATTACAAGGAATGGATGCTGCTCAAGCAAATATTGAGAGGCTGGAGGGCCTCAGCAGGTCAAGCAGAGCTCCAAAGAGAAATGGGCAGTTGCCATTTTTGGTCAATATCCTTCAAAACTGGTGAGGAGCTGGCAACCATAAAAGGCGGGGTGGGGGTGGAGAGGAACGAAGAAGTGATGGAATGCTGGGCCAATTAAAATGAGAGTAGATGCATGTAAAGACAGGGAAAGAGTGGAATCAGATTGCGGTGGTGTCACCTGAAATTCACTATTAATGGTGTTGGATTCAAATTCAAATACCATTTGACTCGATGGGTCCCTCCAGCTACTCATTGCTCAAAATTCCAGACTTTGTATTCCTTGTGTTTCTTAAATATGTTGGATTGCGGGGCAGTGACTGTGCAGTCAGAGGATTGTAGTGTAGAAAATGATTTGGATAGAGAGTTTTCTAATCAAAAGTTATAGTAGCTGAAAAATTGGAAACCTTATGCTATTTACAGTAAGAAATCTGAAATTCTGGGCTAGAATGTATGCAAATTAAGTTAGTCTCGTGAAATTGGGTTTATGGTTAAAGATCATGGTTGTTAGTGAACAATTTAATAGAATCAGCTCAATTTTATTTCTACAGTTGAAAGCTCCTCTGTGTGATTTGATGTGATAACCATTCAAGCAATTGTTTATGCTGTTTTTATTGCAGAAGACAAGGAAGACGATGGAGCTGATTCAGTAAGTACGAACTTCATTTGTCTTTTCTCCAAAAATACATCAACCAGAATGTAGATTCATTTTTCTGCTTATTAAACCTGTTTGGTTGTTAAATGTGGAATTGTTATGAAATTAGAGAGGAGGCAGAAAATGCCTTGGATTTAACCAACTTATCCCTTTTATTAGACAAATGAATTGTTGCGTTCTTTTTGTGATTTTGCTCCACTGAATTCAATTTCAAAACTTGAATTATCTGCTTCATGCGGCTGTAAAACAATTTAAATTGGTATTCCCTCTCTCTGGTCAAGAGATGGCTTCAGTTAAACTGTCCAAATTAATATCTATCAACAAGTTGAATTTTAATTGGTGTAATTGAAAATTATTGACAATTAAAAACAAAGGTGTGTGTAGTCAATACTGGATGGTGCATGTGGGGTGTGAAGCTTGGTCAGGACCTGAAATTTTAATGTACTCGCATTCTTTTTCAGGGAGGTGAGGACAAGGATCCAAATGAGAAGAAACCGAAGCGTTGTAGGTTTGATCACAGATCCCGAGAAAATGTTGCATCACTTACTACCTTCATTAACTAGTAATCTCAAACTACTCAGATGGCAATCTACAGATTCTGCACATGTAAATGTTATACTTTCCATTCATCGTCTTGCACATTCATTTAAGATGGTGGAATAACTTGCATTAGGCTTTTGCCAGTTTAATGAACAGACAGTGAATAAAGATTGAGGGTTTCAATGGGTCAGGCAACTACAACAGCTGGTCAAATTGCTTAACTGTCATTGGTCCTGGATGGGGCAAATTTATATTGAATATGAAACATCAAGAAGATCACAGTGATGTTACAAAAGAGGGTGCTGCTTGTCTAGGAACAATGGGATCTCAGAGTAAATACACTGATGTCTAAAAGTTGCACCTTAGCTGAACATTGCCATTAAATACATTTTAAGTTTAAAATTAGACATACAGCATGGTAACAGGTCCTTCCAGACCATTCACCTGTGCCGCCCAAATAACCTACATCCCCGGAACATTTTGAAGGGTGGGAAGAAACCCATGCAGACACGGGAAGAACATATAAACTCCTTAAAGACAGCACCTGAAAGCTAGAGAACTTGTGCTAAATTACCCTTAAATAGCTTATAATTATGAAAATTGCACACATGATTGCCATTAGAAAAACAGACTGGAATGGTGCCAGAACTGCAAGAGTGTACAGATCAATGAAAGGGAAGAGAGGAGTAAACAGACATAATGATTAAAGTAAAATCACTAGTAAATCACAAAATTCTGTGGAATAAAAAAAACACACAAAGCACAAAGCTGGGGAAAATCAGCACGTCAGAGTACTTTGTATAGTAAAGGTACATAACCAAATTTTAAGGCTTGAACTCTTCATCGATAATGAAGGACTCAAGCCCAAACTGTTGGTAATGTATCTTTATCTTTACTATATAAAGTACGCTGTTTAACCTGCTGAGTTTTCTCAGCTTTGTGTTTTTTTACTTTAAGATCAATAAAAGATGTTGTTTGCTCCAGAAAAGGAGGTCAAATGCAATGTGGCAATTACCATTTAGTAAATATAGAAGTGTGCAACATGATTTAGGTATTATTTTAATACTGCCATATTGGTACTACCCTTGTTCCTTCAAATAGTTCCAACTATGCAAGAAAAGAAAAAGACTGGCAAGCCCAAGAAGAATCGTGACCGCCTCGCAGAAAGGTATAGTTTGAGGATGGTTTTTGCCAAATTTAAGAACTTAAAACTTAAGATCAATTTTGTACATTGTCATGTAATGAGCAAGATTTCTATTATTTGGCACTTGATCCTCATTATCCCTTCTGTTTTTGCTTGTTTTTCAAAGTAGCGGAATTGTTTAAATATTGTTATGCAGTCCTCAACTTGTCATTTTGGAGTTGCTATGTTAGTTTTGTGGAAGAGGTCATTCTACCCAGAGCATTCAAGTTCTCTATCAGAATATTAGCATGGACACTGGCATAAAAATCTTGGATGCTTTACTGATTGCCTTACCTTTTTTTATCGTTGATTTGATATGAGCAACGTGGTTTCATTCGGTTAGAAAATGTTTCAGAAGCTCATGAATATGACCAAGATTCCTTAGCTAACTAACTGCCTTGTTTCTTATAGGATAACATATGCCTGCTCAGTTTGTAAGTTTCGTACATTTGAAGATGAGGAAATTGCCAATCATATGAAGAGCAAATTTCATCAGGAAACTTTAAAATTTATCGGGACCAAGCTCAAACCTGAAACTGCTGACTTCTTGGATGTACGTACGTGTACGTGTGTGTTGCTATGTTTGTAATGCAAGATGGAAAATCTGTGGCCTTCCATTTTTAATATCGCATTTATTTTCCTTTGTTGAAGTTTTGATGACATTGCCTCATTAATGGATAACTTTTAAAACCTGCTAACAGCAACTTGGAATTTATAAATTAATTGAAACATGCTCCAGGCCTTGGAGTTCAGTGTATTAAACTGAGAGGTGACAAGATTACATTTGAGGCCATAATATGATCTGGAGTCACTTGTGACAAGCTGCTTGTTTCTCCTTGTTACTTTACATCTCCATTAAAAGAGCCCTGTGATCATGGATTACAAGGCATTGGGTTCACTTAATTTCTCTCCGTGCCACTTTGGCTGTAGGTGTTGTTTATTAACTTAGAGTTGACAGAATCTCTTGATTTGTTTAAAACTATTGTTTAAAATATGTCAAATTTGGTGAATTGCTTTGATTTGGGGAATTTTGTGCATTTAAAAACTAATTCTAGGGGCATTGGTGATTGGAGAGCAGATCCAAAATATTTTAAGTTCGAGTTTATTATCATCTGACTGTATATATACAACCCGACGAAACAGCGTTTCACTAAATACTCAACTAAATACATAAAATATAATTTAAAATAAATATATTTTGGGATGATTTTTCTCAATTTAAATATAGATGATTTCTGTATAGTTGGACCCCCCCTCATTATGGCTTTTTTGGGTTGTGGAAATTGTTTGCCCTTTCAGAATTTAAAAAATTAGATATTTAAGCTATTGCATAAAATTTGTTTTTATGCCATTTGTGAGGGAAAAAGTAAGTGAATATATTTTTCCTCAACTCTTCTTTTGATTCAGTTTCAGATGATGACCGCTCTATGGGCTGCTTTCTAGAAACACCATAACCCCTCCGCCCTTACCCCCATTCAACCCACCCCCCTCTCCTATGTACATGCTCAGCTGTTGTGAGTAGTCAATGTTTAAACATTGACGAATTCCTTAAGTCATTTACAGTTTATATTTGACTCTGATCAAAGCTTTGTGTTCCATCTGGATAATGTTCATTGTCATTTGGTAGAGCAACTGTGGATATGCCTTTAACTTGTGCATGCTAATTGTCTTGGTATTTTGTTTCAGGAATACATTTCAAACAAAAACAAGAAAACACAGAAACGACGAGAGCAAATAGGAGATGAAACTATTCTAAAAAAGCAACTAATGCAGCAGCATGACGTGCTTCAAGGTATGTTGGAAACAAAAGCATCTTTCCATATTGATTATTTTTGTTTAGTTGGCACAGTGTATAGAACAAATTTTTGCAATTTGATCATCTTTCTGGAATGATATGTCCAGTTTCTACAAATGTGTCTTCAGGAAGCATTCTGTAAAAGTACAAATACTGTGTTTGAATTCTGGCATTGAAAGAAAATTTGGAAGTATACTGGATAGATTTTTATAATTAGTGTGAATTTGTTGTAACTATAAAATAATGGAAGTGGAGTATAAAAACCCAAGACCAAATACCTCCATGTCCAAAAGCAAAATAGCGGTTATGCTGAAAATCTGAAATTAAACATAATGAACCTCAGCAGTTCAGGCTGTACCAATGAGGAGAACAGAATTAACCATAGAAAATCATGCCCTTGGCCCTTCTAGTCCAAACTATTACTTTGCCTAGTCCCACCCATGTGCACCCAGTCCATACCTCTCCCATCATGTACCTGCCCAATGTTTTCTTAGACATTAAAATTGAGCTCGCATTCACCACTTCGGCTGGCAGCTCGTCCCACACTCCCACTCTGTGTGGAAAAAGCTCCCCCTAATGTTCCCCTTAAACTTTTCCCCTTTCACCCTTCACCTATGTACTCTGATTTGTATCTCAACTGACCTCAGAGGAAAAGGCCGACTTGCCTTTACTCTATACTCCTTATAATTTTAAATACCTCTGTCCAATCTCCTCTCATTTTTCTCCAGAGAATAAAGTCCTAACTTGTTTCACCTTTCCCTGTGATTCAGTTCCTGAAGCCCCAGCAACATCCTAGTAAATCTTCTCTGTACTCTTTCAACATTATTGATATCTTTCTGAACATTTTAGGTGGATATCCTTGCAGTTATGAAGAAAGATCATTGACTAGAGGATTGCTGCAATTTGTGAACACATTTTTGTCTTAATTCTGCTGCAGGTATTGGTATGGAGCAGTGCATGAAAAAGGTGGAGGCAGCTCATTGTATGGCTTGTGATTTCTTCATTCCAATGCAGACTGGCTTCATTGGACAACATTTAAGGTCACCTGATCATATCAGAAATCGCAAAGTAAGTGAAATAGCCTCTGAACAAATTTGGGAGTAAGACAGGTGGATGGGTTCAGACAGTAGTCAAATCTTTTCAGAATTCATTATTATGGATCTGCGCTTAGAACCATAGAACATTACAGCACAAAACAAACCTTTCGGCCCTTCTAGTCTGTGCCCAACTATTATTCGGCCGAGTCCCACTAGCTTGCACTTAGACCAATGCCCTCCTTACTTCTCCCATCCATGTAATGGTCCAACTTCTTTTTTGAATGTTAAAATTGAGTCTGCATTCACCATTTCAGCTTTATATTAAAACCAACAGCATCTCTAGAATTTGTCATGTGCAAACATGCCTATTTGAAAATAATTAATCAAACATGTTTCAAATTTAGTCAAAAAGAAAGCAGGCATTTGGGATGAAGGAAACTAAAATTGCACAGACTTTTGAGGAATATAAAGGAAATAGGAAGAACATTAATTGGACATTTGGAGGACTAAACGGAGTAATGGATAATGTTAATGTGCAGGATAAAAGAAAAGACCAAGTGTTTTCATTCATGCATTAAAAATAAGAAGGAAATTGGGAAAATAAACATAGGTTAACTGATTAGAATATGCAGGTGACACAACAATTGATGGAGTTGTGGATAGTGAGGAGTTGTTGAAGGATTCAGCAGAATATTGATCCTCTAGAATTGTGAGCCGCCAAATGGCAGGTAGAGCTTAATCTGGACCTGTGTGAGGTGTTGCACTTTGAGAGGACAGAAGGAAGGAAAGTGGACAGTAAATAGCAATCCCTTCGGAACACCAATGTACAGGAGATTTTGGGGTGCAAGTTCATAGCTCGCTGAAAGTAGCAACACAATTGGGTAACAAAGCCAGCATTTGGCATACTTGCCTCGAAGGTTGGGGTGTTGAATATAATACTGCAGCTGTACGAAACTTTAGTTAGTGTGGTCTTGTCGCTGCTTTACAGGAAGGATATAGAGGCTCTGGAGAAGGTGAAGAAGGGGTTCACTAGGACGTTACCTGAATGAGGGAGTATTAGCTATGAGGAGTGGTTGGTCAAAGTTGGAATGTTTTCTCTGGAACATTGGAGTTTGAGAGGCAATCTCATAAAAGTAGATAAAATTATGCAAGCCGTGAAAGGTTAGAATCTTTTTCCCAGAGTGGGAATATCAAATATTAGCGAGTATATAACTAAGATGAGAGGGTGGAATTTTAAAAGGACATTTACAGTAGTGGTATCACCTTTACTATAAATTTGCCATTTTCACTTCCCTGAGATGCACTCCATTACATCCAAGGAGGGTATCTGCCTTAAAGCCAACTAGTTTGCTCAGTACTACCTTTTCACTGACAGCAACTGTATGGAGGTTCTTACCTCCTGTCGCATCCATATCTTTCTGGCATATTAGGCATGATCTCACCGTGAAGACTGACACAAAGCTTTGGCCATTTTTGCATTACTCCCTAATATTAATCCCCTCCTCTCATCTTCCAAGGGGCCTGTGATTACTTGAGCCACACTTTTCCACTTTATATAATAATAAAAATGTTTATTAGCTGTTACAGAAAATAAGAGAAAGTGAGAAAAATAATAGGGAAAGACTGATGCGAGTCTTGACGATAAAGAGTTCGGATCAGATCATTTTTTCTTCCTTTGGACGGTGATTGATCTGCTGAGTTCCTCCAGCAATTCTGTCTTCAAAATTTCAGCATCGGCCTCTTTTGCATTTCTCTGAAATGTTAGAAGTTTATAGATGTTTTAATTAAAGTATAGTGTAGTGCTGGACACAGCCAAGAAAGATTCAGCCACCACATTGAAAGTTGTTAATGACTTTTTATTCCAAGTCAGCGTGCGCTCTTTTAAGGGCAGCAGCGTGAGCTGTCACCTCGTGCATTGTGACATCATAATCAGGCAGGAGACTTTAAGCAGGGAGAAAACCCTGACTGCGCCATCTTCCCTTGGCTGCCCCACCACATGGCTTTTTTATAAAGTTTGCACAAAGTGATCAACAGTTGAACTTTATTTCACCCGGGAGAGGGGGGGGGGTCCATAAACATTGTCATTTTGCATGCCATCTCTTTGTCTATCAAGTGAAGGATGCAAGAGCTGTTTTCCCAGCAGGGTCTTTATAATGAAGAATTATTTTTGTTGAAATGATAATCCTATCAAGTTCTATTCAGTGGTTGATTTTTTTCGATTGTTTGTACATCATCCACAATGGTTACAGCATTGTTATTTTTATAACCCATTGTGTCGATACTGGCTCCATGCGAGAGTAATGTTTCCCTGTCCTCTCCCTTGCCGTACAATACTTCAGGAGTTCTTTTCCTTGAAAGAAATGAGAAATTTAAGGTTGCCTTGTCAGTAGCCAGGAAGTCTTTCATGGTTGCGTGGAAATCCCACTCCCAGCTAAATATCACACAATGGAATATGGAAATACAATGTTCCATTCCCCTGTGGAGAAAATCGCCTACAATTTATGGAAGAGATATGATATGTTTGTTGAAATGTGGAACTGTTTGTGAGGCACATAGGTGCACAGATATAATTCACAACCCCACCCCTGAATAAGAGAAAAGAAACAATCCGTCCCAGCAGGTAAAAAATTGAAGAGTATCAAATGAGGGGTGTGGTGCAGATGATTTGTATTTTTACCCCGACCTTTTTATTTAATACCCAAGGATCTCTTGCTTCGAGGAGGATCGTTGTCTTGGATGGTATTTAAGTGATTTTGGTATTTGTATAATTTAAGGGATGGGGGGGGGGGTGGAAATATGTAAAGACTCTGTAAATCGAATTACGTGGGAAGAGAATGTAATTTGTTTTTGGGTTTGCATGAGTCTTTGGAAAAGCAAAAATAAAATAATTCCCAAAAAAAGATGAGAAAAATTTCCATAGTTTCAAATTTTAATTCTGAAGTCCATTTGAGAAGTTCACTGCTGCTCTCGTGTGGTTCATATTCAATTTCCAAACAAATATTGTGTTTGCACCAAAAGAACAACTTATATAGTGCATGTTCTCACTTTTAACAATATTAATGCTGTATTTACTCATTCATTTCTAGCTTGCTCTTGAGAGGGCCAAAAAGGGTAGCCTGGTTATTGCAAAGAGCATCTTGAATAACAGCAACATTGCAACGATGTTGGAGAAATATGTCAAGGTGAGATTTTTTTAGTATACAGATATGTAGTTTTTTATCCGAAATACTGAAAACCGAAGACCTGTGAAAACTGAACATGATCCAATGCAACTCATGCTCAACTCGCGCTTGAATAACCCGTGTCAGTAATTAGTAGAACCCTAGGGAGTCCTTATTTTATAGGTGCCAGAGGAAAAACAAAGTCCTGCACCTTCAATTCACCTTAGATGGCCGGACTCTTCCCCGCCCCGTATGTTAGGGAGAGGATCTGTGGTCAGGAGTTCAGAAGGGCAGACAGCCAGGGCATCAGGGGTTCAGATATGTGTTCAGGTGGGCCGGCATCCGGGGCATCAGGAGTTCTGGTGGGTGGATGGCTGGAGCTAGGGTCCTCTCAAGAGGAGCCTGGAGCTCCAGTAAGCGGGTGGCGTCAGGAGCTACAGTTGGCGGACTGTTGAAGCGAGGGTTCGCTGTCAGGGTGACGGGAGCTTGGATGGCAGCAGCAAACAACCCCTTGTCCAGCACCACCACTACAACTTTCTGTTTTTACATCACTAAATTTGAAATGCCTTGTGAAAACTTATTTCAGGTAATCATTCAACATTTGCTTAATGAGGATGAAACTAGTTCTGAAACAAAATCATTTTGTTTTAACACCAAGATCTCTAATTCAAAACTAATTTGGGTGTAGAATTCCTTATCTGTTCCTTGATGCTAGGAAATGAAATCATTCCTCTTGTAAAGGGACTATAAAGCCTGGTCAACCCAATTGTGGGAAATTTTGATCCCAAACAACTAGACAATTTTGTTTGTTGTTCCTTTGACAGGGTGAAAAACCATTCACCGATGATCCAGATGATAAAGATGAAGAGGAGGGAGGAGTTCATGAGGGTGATGGTGAGGGTGATGGGCTCAATGATAGTACTAATGATGGCGAGAAGAAAGAAGGGGCGGCAGATGGTGGGGAGGTAAGTGGGGAGAGAGATGGTGGAGAGGGAGAGGCTGTGGAGGGAGAGGAAGTTGAGGATGGAGGTGGAGAGGGAGAAGTAGGGGAGGGAGAGGGTGGAGAAGGGGAGGGAGGTAGTGAAGGCAAGGGAGGTGAAGCTGAATATGGAGAAGAAAACATGGAGGAACAAGTAGATACATCCAATGAACCAGTTAATACCGTGGGTGAAGAAATGGAGGAGCCAGGAGGAGATCCTGAAGCTGAAGAAGATGATGACTTGGGGGAAGTAGATGATGATGCAATTGAAAGCAAGGATCCTGAGGAGTGTCTTGAAGCTGATGAAGATAAGATTCTGGAGGGAGAGGATGACACATTTGATACAGATTTAGAGTAACTTAGCGTGACTTCTTCAAAAATGTGGACAAATTATTATGTTCCCCTGTTGTTCTCTGAAGCTTATATTAGTTTTAACTTCGCATTGTTTAACTTGCAAGTAGTTTTGTTAATGCAGTACTCAATTTCCAGCTGGATGTTTAATAGTTTGAAGAGTCTAGTAAATGCTCCCTATGTATTGTGCTGAATGGCTTTTCACAATGATGTAGACCGTAATCTCCTGAACTGTCATGTGGAACATTTTACAATAAACATTCTTTCTATAATTGGATGAATGTGGTCATCTATACTGTTCAAGAAACCTTCTAAAGAGCCACGTTATGAAAAGAAATGTGGTGATTACAAATTGTGGGTACAAGGGACCATGACGCTCTAATTTTTAAAAGAATGGTTTGTATTTTCTATTTCAAAAGGTTTGCTTCCTTTAAAAAATTGGCAATTATGATAGACAACTTCAAGCTGAACGAAAAGATAATTTCAGATTTGCTGTTTCATATATGAAGTTGGAGAAATGAAATTAACAAATTTAACATGACCAATCGCATATTGATGTTGACACGTTGCGTTAGTTCAACTAATCAAAAAATATTTTGCTGCTGATATCCATTTGTACTCAGCATCTGATGCCTCTCGTGTCAGCGCCCAACAATAGTCGGGTGGCAATGATGGATTCCAGTTGCCCTGATACCGCTTTTCCATGGTCACATTGTCCTGTTGAAACATTTCACCGTGTTCGTCACTGACGGCACCAAGATCAGCAGGGAAGACGTCCACGTGGGAACGCAGAAAATGAATTTCCAACGACACGTTGCACTTCATGGTTTTGTTTGCTTGAAGTAGAGTTAAAATGTGACAGGAAATCACAAAAATACAGTACAGCTAAAAAAAACTTTGATAGGAACATATTAAGGTGATTTATGTGATAAGCAGCCCAAAATCCATAAAATACACCTGAAAATGTTCAGGAAGCAAAATGTTAATCGTCCAGTGTAATTAGATCACCACTTCAACTGAGAAGAGAATTGTGAGAAATTGGAAGTAAATTCCATTGAAACCTGGATTGTTTCAATTGTGACAATAGCATCAGCCTATTTTGGTGAGTAATCAAATGTAGTTTTTGGGCCATATCTCTCATTTGGTATTGTGATTCATTGGAAGTAGATGAATCCTTATTGCAAGTCATAGATGTACATTTTATGTTTAGAATGCAAATATACTGTATATGTCTAAAATACTTTGTTTTCCAATGGTTCTCAAAATGTTCAACTTACTCTTGCTCAAATATTGCAAGAAAATGCATTGCAGAGTATCGTGTGGGGGTTAGGATAGTTGATCTGAAGAAAAGCTATAGACCAGCATTTATGTAGCCCAATAATCTGAATCTATCCATCTCTAACCCCTTGGGGATTTTTCACAAACTCTTTCTCACAATCCTTTTTATCCCTCCTCCTCCTCCCACCCCCACCAGAAATGAAATTTTATTCAACTCCTCCTCCGTCACACTTTGCTGCAATTTATCACTGCTCTCTAACTTGCTTGCGATTCTACATGAAGTGTCAGAACATATGCAATTGCCAAGTAATGCCTTGTGTTTGGAGAGGCTGCAGCTGATATCAAAAAATTTATTTTACGGTTAAACATGAATTGGGATCAGAGGTCTCAACACTGGTTGCCATGCCATTAGATCTGTCTGTAACTAACACGATGTTTCTGGTTTCTTGAAATTAATCTGTCTTGAAAATATGCAAAGACTGCTTCACTAACTTTAAAAAAGCACTTCAAAGATCAATAACATTAACAAAGAAACTGTCCCATCTTTGTCTTCTTGAATGATGATCTCTGTTTTAAATGGATGAGGTTTCAAATGTTCACTTTGGGTGCTTTCTTCGTACCATGTGCCCACCAAATCTTTTCTCACCTCCAAGATTGGAGCAAATCATCTGTGGGTCACTATCAACTTATTTTCAACTTTCCTATTTGGAAAGCAATGGTTGAAAATGAAAGTCATCCCTTCACAATGCTGTCTACCTGCTGAGTATTTCCAGCATTCTGTTTTAACAGACGGTGGTATTTCTGTTAGGAAGTCCAAGATCTAGTTAAGAGAGGACATCTTTTCCACCACCATCTGGGGAATTGTTAAACGCCGAGCTGAAGTCAATGAACTTCAATGCCAGCAGCCTGGCATATGAGGCATCGTTATCCAGGAGGGTCAGGATGGAATGAAAGGACAAGGCTATATAGCATCATCTGTGGAGTGGTTTCTTCTGTAGGCGAATTGAAGTGGGTCCAGCATCTCTGGGAAGTATGCATTGATACATTCCATCACCAGACAATCAAAGCATTTCATAATGATGGAGGTCATATGGCAGTAGCCATTGAGCCTGGTAATGTTGCTCTCTTGGGTACTGAAATGATGGTGGCTGTCTTGAACCCTGTAAGAACGGTGGACTGCTGCAGTTACAGTAGCCACTTTTAAATTGCTGCACCTGGGTAGCAGATGTGACTACAGGGGCAAAGGTGCTGGAAGCACCTTATAAATTGCAGGGAGATCAGCCCATTAAATCGCAAACCCAGCAATTTAAGGGGGTTCCCGCCCTCACAATGACGTGTCACGCACTGACCGGAAGTGCTACCGTATGTTCAGATGCTGCTGCCCAGTGACGCATGCATGCAGGTGCTGACGTCACCGGAATAGGCGGGTCGGCCATTTTCAAATCAACCGTGGATGAGACCGAGGTAAGTTTAACTGTTCCCTGACTACCTCTGGTAGGTCAAGGATCCAGTTGGACCCTTTCAAACTGCTGCATACTTTGACACTAACTGGAAATTGACCGGTTAACCCATTTTACTCAGCAGTTGGAAAGACCCTGCATTATTGGGCCCATTGAATGACGCTAAGGCGTCAGGGTTAGTCCTACGCAGAAAATACCTGATTAGTATCAAGTTGGATCCTGACCATGAAAGAGGACAGACACAACTGCATGACAGACAGCCACAACCAGCCTGTACAAACTCGTTCTGCAAAAATTAACTCCAGCAGAAACCCTAATGCCTGATCCTGTGGATCAACACCCACCAGAGACAAAAGTACAAGAATCATCAAACCCTGACCAAGTCACAGTCATCTGCTAAGATTATCATGAATTGGAATGGTCAATGTTTTCCACTGGTCTTGATTAAAGATTCAAAGACAGGAACATTGTTGCTCAAGATTCCAGCATCTTCGTTTGTGCTTCTCATTGGTTAACATTTCATTTGTTACATCATAGATCAGCAGCAATAGAAATTCTCCAAGACAATGTTATTTTTTAAACAATATCTTTATTAATAATTACTAATATATAACACATCTTATTTAAATCTGAATTTGACCCCAACTATGCGCAAATATACATGTATATGTGTGTGTTGGAGGAGGGGGTGGATTACCCAAACTATTACATCTTAGGCACAATTCTCGAAGGTCAATTCCCAAAGTTCAGTCTTAGAAATCCTGTGTTGAAACTCGGAACTTTTAAACTGTTGTTTAGAAGAAATTGTGAAGAAGGTGAGACACTGAGAGTCACCAGACTGCCTTTAACTCGCAAATCCTTGAGTTTCTTCCAGAGAAATGTTCTTTCATTGAATGATTGTCACAACTCCCCGTTTCCTTGTGTAGGGGAAACAAAACTTGTGACTACCACAATGCTTCCAAGAATCTCGGCAAGGTTCAGGTGAAATGGCCCATCAGAATGGTCACGATCCAAATGCAAGATTGATCTTGCTTCCGTTACCCAGATATGGGTCAGTCAAAAATGACCCATTAGAATGGTTACGGTGGTTCATTGTTTTCCATGACAAAGGAAAACAGCAGAAGTGTCCATTTCAACTCTTTTTAGATCACTTGGTTGATTAATACTCGTTTCTATTTCAATGCCCTCCAAAAAAAAAGACTCAATAATCAGACGACTACTCTCTGAACAGATGACTTTACCTTGGGTAAACAATCCATTGATTTGGTTCTTAATTGAGACCATTAACTCGGTTTATGGCTTGGATTCAGATGACTGCATCTAAAAATGTTATGAAATCTGAGTGTTTTTGCACCCTGATCATCTCCCAAAGAAAAAGTAATAGAGACACAACACATTGTCCAAATGAGAGACCAAGGTATACAATTTACAATGGCCAATTACCCAAAAAAATTCATGGGTTTTTTGGATATGGGAGAACATGCAAACTCAGCATGGTGGTGGAGGATCGAACCAACTGGAACTGTTTCAATCGGTCTGCTGGTGGTGTTATTGCACCACCTTCTTGTAGGCAACCTTTCACCGTCTGTGAGATTCTTTCTTTGGCTTGGCTTCGCGGACGAAGATTTATGGAGGGGGTAAAAAGTCCACGTCAGCTGCAGGCTCGTTTGTGGCTGACAAGTCCGATGCGGGACAGGCAGACACGATTGCAGCGGTTGCAAGGGAAAATTGGTTGGTTGGGGTTGGGTGTTGGGTTTTTCCTCCTTTGCCTTTTGTCAGTGAGGTGGGCTCTGCGGTCTTCTTCAAAGGAGGTTGCTGCCCGCCAAACTGTGAGACGCCAAGATGCACGGTTTGAGGCGTTATCAGCCCACTGGCGGTGGTCAATGTGGCAGGCACCAAGAGATTTCTTTAGGCAGTCCTTGTACCTTTTCTTTGGTGCACCTCTGTCACGGTGGCCAGTGGAGAGCTCGCCATATAACACGATCTTGGGAAGGCGATGGTCCTCCATTCTGGAGACGTGGACTCGATGCTGTCGACCTCTGCCATCTCGAGTACTTCGACGTTAGGGGTTAATCTAATTAAAATCTATTTATAATTTGCTGTTGTTTAAGATGAAAGTCAGAGCCTTTCACTTAAATCAGATTTATTGTCACGAGTACATACATGACATCCCTGTGAATCCTGCGGGCCGGGCAGAATTACAAAAAAAAACTACATTGTGGGAAAAAAAACAACTAAATATGATTGCATGATATTGAAATTTGGCATATAAAGCTTTATCAAAACCTTGAAATGTTAAAAAAGAAGGGAGAACTATATTTGTTCAGGTATAATTTTTGATATTATACTGTAATTAATAGCTCTCCTGAGTAACATCTCAAAATAAGGAATTTCAGATTAATTCAATTTTTGAGAGGGAATATTCCTACAGTGATTAAGTTCACATTTTCATATTTAGTACACAAATAAAGAAATGTAAACAAACTGACTGCACTACAGAGAGAAGTAAAAAATGACCATATTAAGTAGGGGGAAACTGCACTTACTGGAACTCAGGGGTATAAGAAACTTGTGAATGATTTGAGCAATAACTTAATTACACTTCCCAGTGGGAGGCTCGAATTGGAGGAGACATTTTCCTTTGACATTTAATGTTCGAGGATGTGCCCGCAACGCCTGCACCTTCTTGCATGGGTAATAAACGGGTTAAAATTCTCAGCCGGGCACCCATGGTAACCGTCATGAAGAAGAACGATTGACGGAATTTAAAGCCAACCAACGCCCGCTACGCTTTAAAGCCTGCCCACATTCTCAAGCCTTGACCAATCGGCGCCGGGTGGGACATCCGGGTGAGTGGGAGCTCGCTAGAAGCGGCTGAGGACTTCTTTCTGCAGCCGAAGCAAAATGGATGGTCGTTATTCAGGTTAGTCGAGCAAGTCTCATCACGTTTGGTCCTAATTTTTCTTCCAACGATTTCACCGTCGTGTATGTGAGGCAGAGATTGGCGTTCCCAGCGGGATTTGTTTACGGAGGGGAGATATTTCGCGTCAAGACGGGGAGGTAAATCAACGCTGACGCGGCTATCGGCCTTCCTGGGGAGATGATTGGCTCTTGTGTTTGTCAGTCAGGGATTTGCCGTCATCTGATTGGTTGGCGTTCATGTCGTCCTGGTTCTGAGGCGCGAGTATTAATGGCTCCTGGTTTGTTCGCAGCTCGAACATGGCCTTGCTGGGAGCTGATTGGCTGCCGTGCGTGTCAGGCAGGGGTGTCCCGTCATGTTATTGGTCGGTGCTCCTGTCACTCATCCGCAGAGCCCTCTTCAGAGGCGCGAGCAGTAATGGCTCCTAGATTGTTCACAGCGCCAACGAGTCGTACCCCCCCCCCACCACTGCTCCATCCTGGGACAACCGTGACAGCTCAAACGGCGTCCTCCAACGGCACAGTGATTTAAGAATGCAGCAGAAGTTTTGCTCATTTTTTTCTCTCTCTCTCGTCTGTGGACGCCTGGCCCGAATTAAATGTGGACGCTGAAGTGGATGGTGTTCGTCTCCTGGGCTGCCATGCTCACAAAATGGCGCTGCTTCGCGAGGCGGACTGTTGGCAACGCGCGGGGGTCTCGCGGCGTCCGTCGTGCCCAGCACGTGCACGCCTTTCTTTTCCCCCCCCCTCCCAAATGTCCAAAGCGGTGGGTGTGGCAGGATCCCTGGGCTCCTGCATCGCATCCCATCCCACTGCAGCTAAAGTAATTCGTGATTCTTTCAATTTATGTTCCGATTTATTGTACATGCATGGCACCACAGAGCACCTTGAGGTGCATCTTCCTGTGGGCCAGGCAGAATCAGTAGGTAGTGTTGCCTTGATCAGTCAATGAAATTCAGATTCGTTGTCAAGAGTACCTACAGGTCATCACATACAGCCCTGAGATTCTTTCTGGTGGCCAGGCAGATTAACACTTACTGGGGAGGTGGTGGGGGGGGGGGCAACTACTGGTAACAAAAAAAATGTACAGAGAAATAAAATCAATAAAGTGCGAAAGTAAGAGTCCTGATTGTTGTTGAGGAGTCTCAAGGTGGAGGGTTAGCAGCTGTTTCTGAACCTGCTGGTGCTAGTGTTATGGGGCCGCTACCTCTTTCCAGATGGCAGCAGTGAGAACAGAGCGTGTGCTGGCTGGTGTGGATCCTTGATTGCTGCTGTTCTCTGACGGCAAAGTTCCCTGTGGGTGTTTTCAATGGTGGGGTGGGTTTTGCCTGTGATGTCCCAGGTGGGTCCATTAACTTGCAGCACTTTATGCTCAGGTATGGGTGTCACCATACCATAATACAGACTAAGATTTGCCAACAGCAGCACCCTTTGTGGTCAGAGAAGGAGAAGCAAAAGTTTGTCTCCATCAACTTTGCCTTCAGTCCAAACCATCAGCAGTCCAAGCTCCAGATCTAAACCTCTGATGCGATCAGGAAGCCTTCAGCGCCCTTGACTCCCCCTCACGTCTTGATTCCAATACCTGGTACCTCTTCAGCTGGTCTCCAGCATGTGGCAGCCTGGTGTGAGCCACTTAACTGCGGTCGCCAGCAGCCTGCATGAGTTATCTCAAGTCACCAACAACAATGTGTTCTTTGGCTTTGGAGCCCCTTGCTGGTCCATCGCCATGGTAACTGTCCCATGGGCCATGGATGGAAGAGGCTGCAAATGTTCAGTGGGTGGGACAGTGTTTGTGGAAAGGAAACAATATTTCAGCAACAAGAACTCTGGTCGAGCAGCAACTTGGGGGGGGGGGGTGGGAGGAGTTTTTGACAGATACCACATTAAAATGCATCAAAAATAACTACTGGGGAACACAGTGGAAGAAATGGAATGGTCGATATTTGCAACCCTTCATCAAAACCCTTGAAGCCCCACCCTCTGAACTTAACCCTCAGGTTCCTAACACACCTGATCTAATGCATGCTGGCATCGAGGAAGTTTGTGTCTCCACTCCAACAATTCTCTCAATTATTCTCATTGCAGTATTTCTCCAGCTTGGCTTTCTGTTGTTGTGAAACTAATCTACAACACATTAGGAAGCTGTTCACCTATGTCATTTCCACCACAAATCCAATGTTACTCTAACCTTGGTCAACAAGCAGCCACGTGCAGAAAAGAAAGCAAGTAACGGACAGAAGCAGTAGTCAGCAGCCTGCTCCACATTTCAGTAATATCATGGCTCATCTGACTGTGAACCTCACTCCACATTCCCTCCTGTTGTTGTTACCCCTTAGTTCCCCTATTATTCAAAAATCTTCTCAATCTGTGTCTTAAATGCACCAGTGAGCAACCTGTACTGTCATTGCATAGAAAATTTCAGATTCACTACTTTCTGGAAGGAGCTCCTTGTATATAAAGCTGACATATATTTGGAGGCTGAGCTCAAAGTCATTATTGACATTTCCCCAAAGTGCATGAGGAAATTATCCTTGCACTGAGCATCTGCAAAATAAAGGATTTCTCATGCTGTAGAAAACACCCCAGGCCAAATTCAGTATCTTGCAGCAAACAGCTTGTCAGCCGAGTTCCTTAAACTGCAAATGTAGCTACATTTTAAAGGTGCTTTCTTGGCTTAAATTGCTTTGGGACTTGCTTTATTGCCACACCTATTTTATTACTCTGAGCCAATGTTTAGCAACCAACTGTAGTAGATTATTGTTGCATTTTATTGTTTAGGTTTGTTTCAGAATTCACTTTATAAATGTTTAATTTTTAAAAATCTGAATTAAATTATTTTAAACAATTCTTTCATTTTGTAGGTTCATATGGAAATTGGACTGCTGAATCATCCAGTGCAGGTAAAAATTCTGTCAGTTACAGAGAGGGAAAATCTGATGTGGTTAATGTAGTTGCCCAGGTCCCCTTTTCTCAGTGGTTTAACCCCTCTGTCTACATTGAAATGATCTTTAAACATCATGGCTACATTGAAAGGCTCAACAGTTTTTGAAAGAGGAAACCTCCCAATAATTGATATGCAGTACAGTCATTCTGACCTTTTTTTGTGAAATTACCATTTTTTCTGTAAAATAGGTATAATGCATAAACGATATTTTCAAATTTTTGTTATGTGAGACTACTAATTGGAGAAGAGTTGGGAATGCATTCTTGTGACTCATTACAACTGTAGCTATACTTCAAAGTTACTTGTAAGAACACAGAAATACTTGAGAAACTCAACTGTCCATAGGAGGAAAAGATATATTAACGATGTTTCGGGCCTGAGCCCATCCCATGGATGCTATGAGACTATCTGTGTTCCTTCAGCATTTCTGTGTGTTTACTACAATCACAGTGTCTTCAGACTTTCTTGTTTCACTTCAAAGTTACTTGGTTAGCTGGTTCAGTGTTGAATTTGTTGTTCATTTGATGGACTCAATATTTGTGACA